>NC_143583.1:89166454-89471795 GCF_048544385.1 Mastigoproctus giganteus | reverse complement strand
TATGATACACAGAAATTCTGTTAGTAGAAACCGAGAGGTAATTATTACATTATATAAGGTGTTGCTTACCCTCGTCATGAACGTCTGTGTAAAGGTTTGGAGACGCCTTTTCAGAAAAAAAACGTGATTATGCTGAAAAAGCGGCAGCGAAGAAAACAAAAGAGTTAATTACAGCTACACAAAGAAGTATTAGTACAGAGACAGAGACAGAGAGAGAGAGAGAGAGAGAGAGAGACTTTAGTTTTGCATATCGAAAAGTCCAGGCCAAACCAGAAATCTGTTAGAAAAAACGAATGAAGATATTAATAACGTGGTTTGATTCAATGATTTGACAATGGTTTGATTCAACTGAATAATGGGATATCTTTTTTTTTTTGTAGGTGGTACAGACTTAAATGGACAAGTACTTAAATTAAGACAGGATAGTTAGCTTGTCTTCTTCTTCTTGTACTTAGTGGATTTTAGGCTTATGAAGCCTGTACCAGTATATCTCTCTTCAAAGAGCTGTTCGATCTATCTCTTTCTGGGACATCCTCTGTTTCTTCTTCCATTAGGTGTATTGTTCATTACCAATTTTGGTAGTCTGTTCCTACTCATTCTCTTTACGTGTTCTTTCCATTTTAACTGATAATTTTCTTCTATCATGTTGGAGGTGTTTAGTTAGATTGTATATAAGAAAATTTTCTCTTAGTATTAACTGTTGGTACAATTCACAGCATAATCTTGAAGAACTAGAGAGTTAAGTAAATTTAAAGAAGGGTTGTACAGATATTTATATAAAACCAGATAACTATTTTTAGTTTTTATTTATTATTTTTTTTAAACCGGTGCTAAGTAACCTGGCTTTCTTGCATCATTTTGTATTCATTTACATGCACTAATTGAGGGAGACCGTGTCTTCGATCGCTGGTGGCACATGCCTGTTGTAGTTATGCCAAAATTCCCCTAGTCAGTCCGAAGAAATTTCAATCTCGAATCTTCCTAAACGAGTGCAAGTGGCGACACTACTAAACTGTTGTGAGGTACTGCTGAAGATTAGTAGATTAGTCTTTAAGATCAGTAAAGAAAGCTCCATAAAGAAAGCCTTCTTTTGTACATACTCTGTATTTCGTTCAGAAAAAAAGTAAATAAAGTTGCACTTAAGTATGTTAAAAATAATTTATGACGTTTGGGAATTTTCAAGAGAACTGCATTTTACTTATTCATGAATGCAACAGCCTGTTCAATAAGTGCTGTTTTACTTCTTGAAAGCCCATTAGAAAATATTTGGGATTTGAATGTTCGAGTTTGTATCCTAATACTGTTCTGGTACATGTTTGTCTACTGTTAGCAGCTTTCCACCATCTTTCCACTTTAAAATGACAGAAAGCCACGCTTCTAAATTCTTCTTTTTCACTTGTAGCGTGGTGGTTCTAATGCAAACTCAGCTTACACATGTGGAAGATGCATTAAGCTCGCTTTTATATAGAAAATAAGCTGTTTATCGATCACATATATTTTTAGAAAGAAAATCTTCTTTTTCTAGTAAATTCCTGTAGATTTAAAAGCATCGGAACACTATTTACCAACCACATTCCTTTTTAAGTTTCGAATGAATTCTTTAGAGATTAGAAGCCCTCTTTCGATTTTGCAAAGGTTTATCATTTGTGTTCGCAAAAAGAAACAAAGTAGATATCTTAGTTAAGTTATTTACAAGTTTTGATTGATGTAATGCGAATGTTGGTTATCTTTACAGTTACATTAATGAAGGATTTTGAAAGGTTTAGGTGGATACCGTTATATTCATAGCACAGCGTTGTGATCAACGCACTACTCGATATGCCACAGTCAAAAAAAACTTATGAAATATACTAACAACGTCAGCAAGTATATTCAGGGAAAATATTGCAAAATGTTCAGCATACGAGGTATGGCAATAAAGATCCAAGACTGGCGCTGTTGCGGTCATGTTCAATTTAGTTTTAAAATAAAGGGAAGTGGTATGCTGTACTTCAAACTTCCTCCAATAGAAATGGTACAGAGATTATCCGGTAGACTGACAGGCTGGAAGCAACAACCAGTTTCGTTAGCTCCGTTATCATTTTCATCGTTTTACAACGAATATCAAATTTTGCTTTAAACTGGGAAAATCTGCAACAGAAACGTATGCAATGTTAAAAACTGTTTAAGGCGATGAAACACTAAGTCTTGCCCGTGGTTTGAATGGTTTAAAGTCGGACGCGAGGACCCAAAAAATGTGCATCCGTCAACCTCTCGAAATGAGGACACAGTTGCAAAAGTTCAGAAAATTGTGCAAGAAATCGTTGTTTGACCCTCAGAATGATGGTGACGGATATGAATAAGAGACGATTCGTCAAATTCTGCATGAAAAAGGAAGTTCTGGGCAAAATTTGTACCGCACAGATGAGCAGAAGCAACGAAGAGTGTCATCATGCGAAGACTTTACCTAGACTTGTCAAGACAATCCTGATTTTTCTCGATTGTGTTGTCACTGGAGATGAGTGTTGGGTGTTTCAGCACGACTTGGAGACGAAGCGTCAGAGCATGCAATGGACTTCAAAATCATCACCAAGTCCCAAAACGTTTTCGTTTAGAGAAGTCCAGGAACATGACGATGCTGATCATGTTTTTCGACAAACAAGGTATGATCACAAGGAATTTGTACCTGAAGGGTAAATTTGTACCTGTCAATGAGGCGTTCTATGTACAGGTGTCTCAGACTATTGAAAAGCATTTCCACGGTGAGGCCGCAGTTTCGAGAAAAAGGCAGCTGGTTCTTGTTGCATGACAATGCCCCATCCATTCTGCACTTGTTGTGAAGACATTTCTGGCGAAACATGGCATTGTACAGATCCATAATCCACCCTACTCTCCCAACTAAACTTTTAGAAAGGTGTAATAAGTGCATTCAATCAGGTGCTGATTACTTTGAATAAAAATGAAATCATTTTTGGGCTCCTTCACTTTGTGATCTTTTATTAGTCCAGGAACTTTATTGCCACTCCTCATATATTTTTAAAATATTGTGGTTTAACTAGTAATTTGGTACGTAACTCGAGTTTCCTGTCCCTAGGGAGTTATCTAAATGTGGACCAATACCTTTATTTCAAGAATTAATAACTAAGAAAACGGACTCCCAAGAATAGGGCAAAACACAATACGATTGCATGTTTTCCACAGCAATGTTTTCAAATAATGGATAGATATTTTTGTCAAATAAATTTCAAAATGTTTTTCGTTCTAGGATAATTTTCAAATATTATTATTTTTTTATATACATTATCTTGAGTTCAATTTTTGAGTATTATTGAAAAAAATTAGCTTGCAATAGTGATAGACATCTTACTGTGTGAAGGCATTAACAAACAATATTACGATTGGTTCCAGTTCAGAAAATGGTGGAACCTATAGTTCAACTCTTCGTGAAGTGTTTCAATGGGATATGGGGGCGGATCAGAGGTAATATTTTCATTATCACACTTATACGACTTATCGTTCTTTCCCACAATTCAGGTGACTTCGTCTGAGGTCAACCACCCAAAACTGAAAGTAAAACAGCGTTAAGAGGTTCTCTGTTTCTGTGATGATCAATATGGACTATGTCGAAATAAATTTTGAGGTAGAATAACCAATATTGAAGTAGAATAACCAATAACGTAACATATAATAAATAATAGAATTTAGAGGTTTTATAATTTTGATTACTAAACTGAATTACAATTTTGAATTATATAAACTAACATATATTTTAAGAAAGTTATATTAAAATACTACATAGTGCTCATTGATCATCGTTGACCAGACAGAGAACGTGGGATTACTAATTTAGAAATTAGAGTAAAAATAAGGCATATTTACCATATTTTATTTTCATTTTATTTTTATTTTATTAATAACAAGATACACAACAGGTAGCCATTAACAGTGTATCTGAGAGCAGAACAATGAACACAATTGATAACAATAATATGAAATCCAACAGGAAGATAGACATTGATATAGATTCAAACATTAAAATCATATGTACAAAAGAGGATTGCATTAAGTTAAGTTATCGGTAAAACAAGTAATAATTAATCAGTTAGAGAACAGAAAAATAATAAAACACATAATACTAATAAACTACAGTAATTAGATCAGAGCTAATCACTTTGCAGTTTAAGAGAAGAGACAAACTTGTGGATAGAGTTCACCAGTGACTGGGAGTTGTCAAAGAAGTCAATGAAAGAGTCATTTGCTGATTTGCTGAATCTGCCCAGTGGACTGAACTTCATAAAGTCCGTGGTGGCAGCGTCAAGGCGAAACGGTGTAAGATTCCTGACTTGTCTACAAGGAGCATTGAAGTTTATTTTACTCAGGATATCAGATGCTTCATAAGTTCCAGTGATTACTTTGGCTAAAAGGGTGATGTCAGCAGTAACTCTTCTGGTGCACAGAGGCCTCAGATGAAAGTAATCACACAGCGATTCATAATGCACTGAGTGATAGAATAGAGGATTGCGGTACGTAAGGTAACGGACAAAAAGTTTTTTGGACTGCTTCAATTTTGTTAGTTAAAGTCTTTGTGTGAGGATTCCAGATGGGTGAACTGAATTCAAGGATTGGCAGAACAATAGTTTATAAAGGATAACCGCATATCTGTAGTTTTTGAACTTGTATGTGTTCCGTTTGATGAATCCCAGTGTTTTGAATGCTTTGCTGGTGATTTTAAGGACATGGGTATCGAATTTAGCACTGCTGGAGAAGAGAGTCCCCAAGTCGTTAACTTGGTCACACCTTTCGATGATCACAGAGTTGATACTGTACTTCGTATTTATTAGTTGTGGAGATCTGCAGGATGAGAAGATATCCAAGCAGACGAACCACGTGTAGCCCACACTGTGTTCAAAAATGAAATGATATTGTATATAAAGTATGGCCATCTAGGGACAATTAGTAGGTGGCGACCCCTGTGTGTTTGGACGTGGTAAATATGTTAAAACGCCAATAAATAGGAAATTAGTTAGTTATATTTAAGTTCACGCAAAAAGAAGGCGATAGAGCGGTGAAATAAATAGTTAGTGAGGTAGGAGTAACAGTACCTGTACTCCACGAAGGCGAAATTATAGCAGTGTGTTTAGAAGCAGTTGTACACAGTCAGCAAGCAGTTGACGATAGCGGAAACCATTGATACGTTGTTCCACATGCACCAGGGGTACAAGTTCCTGCCGGTGAAACATTCCCCGCCGACCGGGCTAGCCAGGTGGGTAAAGGGACTGCCTGGCAACCCAAAGGTCGCGAGTTCGAATCCCGCCTCGGGCTTGGATCAGTGTAAAATGCAAAAACTTTGGGAGATGCATTATGGGCACAGAAGCCGATGCGCCAACAACTAACAAAAAAAAAAAAAAAAAAAAAAAACATACCTCACACCATACAGGCCGTCTCCACCGGCCTGCACTTTCGATACCATGCATGATGAATACAAGAACCTCACGTCGTTGACGCCAAATCCGTACACGACTTGGATGAGTCACGTTATTTAATCCACAGTGTGGAGTAAATAACGGGACTCATCCGACCAGCACACCATCTCCCAGCCTTCTAACGTCTAACTTGCATGCTCTTTGCACCAGGCGAGTCTTTTATGCCGATGAACCTTGGTTTAGAGAGGATGCCGTAGGGGTCGTCTGCTTGGATATCTACGTGCGAGCGTCCAAGATATCTGCTTGGATATCTACGTGCTGGTATGACCATGCGACGCATGGTCATGCCAGATATTGTTCCGGGTTAGCCCATGTTGTACGAGTCGTCGGACCCGGCGCTCACCTCTAACATCAACCTTTCGCTGACCTTTGCAGTTTTGCCATCTGGTCGTTGTTTGACCATTTTAACGCCAGTCTTCGCACACTTTAACAACGGCAGCTCTCGAACGCCCCACCAGTTCAGCCGTTTGGGAAATCGAGGCACCAGCTCGTCAAGCTCCCACACTCTGTCCTTTATCAAAGTCCGATAAATCCTTCCTTTTACCCATCACGCTCGGAATTTTACTACCAACTGAACCACTGACACCTTATCTATGCAACGTAGGTCGCCTAACTGCGCACTCTCGTACCTCACGTGGTCAACGGGTCGCATTCAGTTTTCATAGGGGTGGTCATAATTCAGTGATCACTCAGTATTTAATGCTTTGATGTTGATTGCACAAGTTGAACTTTTATCGCAGATGGAGGCAATCCTGAGGCATTGAAAAATGGTAACTACCATATTACTCATTTAGTATATATATATATATATTACTCATTTAATATATATATATATATATATATATATATATATATATTGAAATGCGATAATGAATTTCTCAATAGATGAGATTTCCACAATGCTAATTTACATTTGAATGCATTCACTGAACTTATTAATTTAGCGATATGATCATTTCTTCCTTGCATATATAAATTCAGTTCGTTCAATTTTTTTCCGGTTATATCAGTAAGAAAGCCGAACTCCATCAACAAAGCTTTGTTGTCCAACTGCGCATAAATTTCATTCCTTGAAGCCATAAATTCTTTTGCCTCCTTTTTAAGACCTAGCAACCTGACAAGAATTTTGCTCCTACTGAGCAATCTCACGTCCATATGTAAAAAGAGATCTCCATAATCAGTTTCTTCATCGTTTACCTGATTATGGCAATCTCAAAAAAAAAAAAAAAAATATATATATATATCAGCGCCTGTTTTTTGCTATCTTGTGTTTTTTATGTATTTAATGTTCTGATAATGTATGAATTTTATAGATCGGCTTCATAAATTTATTTTTAACAATAAATAATATATTTTAGATGGCTAAAAGTCCTATGTGATGTATGTCTCAATGCATGTCGTTATTCGTCTTCGCACTGGAATTCTCGAAGCATGGCAGAACCTTTGTCGACGCATTCGCCATCCAACGCTCCTTGTTCGCGTCTCGCAGCAAATTCTTTTTGAAGCGACTTTCAAAATTGTTCATGAAAGGTGCTTTTCTGAAAAGAGTTTTCGTGAATAGTTTCAGAGGGTTAAAAAAGAATGTTTAAAGACTTGAATAGTAAACATGAATTGCCAATTGCCAGGGGACGTAATAACATGCCTATAGAACGAAGTTACCGTGAAGCAAAATACTTATGTGGAAAGATCAAGTGGTTTTTTTCTCACTGCAATACCCAAAGCATGCTGCGTGTGAACAGCACACCATTTATTTATTCCAAAAAAAAAAAAAAAAAGAAAGAAAGAAAATCGTTTTGTACATACATTGCGTTGAATGTCTAAACATATAATTTAAATTTAACGTTTAAGTCATTCATTACATTGGCTAGAATCAATGATTAAAATAATAACATCCAAGCGATGAAATGTTTTATTCAAAATGACATATGTTTTTAAAGTCACTGCGCTTTTAAGTTCGAATAGGAATTTTCGTTTAAAGTAATTTTAACGCAATTATCAACCAAAATTACATCGACATTAATTTTTTTTCCGTCCACCTTTCTTGAACAGAGCGTCCTTTAACAAACTTAACAGGTTTGCTAAGCTCAAAGAGATATACATCAGCGATAATTACAAATTTAAATACTTCATATTTAATGGAACTGCAAAAATGATTGCAACATTTATATTAAAAAAATTGCATTTGTGATCAATTATATACAGATTCGTCCTCGCATCTAGCACAGTGATTGTAATCACTACTGTTCTCACATCGGGTGGAAAAAGGCCCGGGTTGGAAAATCCCATCATAACGCCAGGTATTTTTATCGTTTTTTTTTCTTCACTCCGTGGCTGAGTTAGTCGGTCTCAGGCATGGATAGCAAGGTCCCTCACAGGAAACTCGGGTTTTTCGCCGAGCAAAACAGACAAACCGACCAGAGAACAAACGCAATTTGTGGCCATAATATACACGATTGAATGAGATTGTTTAGGGGTAATTCTAACACACACACACACACACACACACACACACACACACACACACACACACACACACACACACACACACAGCTTGTAGTTTTATACCCGAAAATTTTTCCAGCTCTAACCATTTTTTTTATGAAAACCCCAAACGCTACAGGTATTAGAATCTATAGTACTGTACTTAATACCGTTCATGTGTTGGAAGTTGAGAAGATGAAAGAAGATATTTGTTGACATTAGACTTGAACTTCTGTAGACTGTAATTTTCAGGAAATATGCATGAAGGAAGGTTGTTCCAGAAAACGGCAGTTGAATGAATAAATGAGGAAGAAGAAAAGTTGGTTCTGTGAGTTTGAGGTTGGACAGTAAAATGATGTTGACTGGTTGCGGCACGTATTCGGACTGCTTTGAAAGGGAGAGCGGGAATTATACACTGAGTGATCACTGAATTATAACCACCCCTATGAAAACTGAATGCGAGCCGTTGACCACATGAGGTACGAAAGTGCGGAGTTAGTCGACCTACGTAGCATAGATAGGGTCTCAGTGGTTCAGTAAGTACAATATGAGGCTCTTGATCCATCTAAACAACATGAGGCTCTTGATCTATCATGCATGATATCAAAAGTGCAGGTCGGTGGAGGCGGTTGTATGGTGTGGGACATGTTTCATTGGCAGGAACTTGGACCCCTGGTGCATGTGGAACAACGTATCAGTGGTCTCCGCTATCGTCAACTGCTTGCTGACTGTGTACACCCCGCTATGTTACACTTTTTCCCCAATGGCGATGGCGTCTTCCAAGATGACAATGCGCCGAGCCATTGGGCACTTGATGTGCAGGAATGGTTTGAGGAACACAGTTCTGACTTCCAGCATATCAATTGGCCTCCGAACTCCACCGATATCAATCCCATAGAGCACTTGTGGGACACTATGGAAAGGCATATCGGGCGTCTGGATACACCAATCACCTCCATACCTGCATTGCTGACCGCATTACACACAGCTTGGTTGGCCATACCTCCCGAACGCTTATTTCATCTTGTTGAATCAATGCCACGTGGGATAGCTGCTGTACTGAGGGCAAAAGGAGGACCTACGAAGTATTAGGTAGGTGGTCATAATTTAGAGATCACTCGGTGTAGAAGCCAATTCAGAAGAACAGTGCCCATGGAAATATGTATAGAAAAGGTATGCAGCAGAAACAGAACGTCTATGGGACAGAAAGTGGAGAGACTCTGTTAGAGTTGAGTCAATAATTCTTGTAGTAAACATATCGCACCTTTGTATAACTTCATCAATATCCAGAAATTATTTTTTTCTGTACAAGTATTAATTATTTACAAATCCCGAAACCACCATACCATACTACACCGTCGTATGACAGGGTATTCCGGGATTTCATACAATACCACACTATGGTATGTTTGGGGATTCGGGCAGAACGCTGCACTAAAACAATTAATTTAGCAGTAATAGTAGTAATTGAGTAATAGTAATAGTAGTAAAAATAATTAATTTAGTAGTAGTAGTAATGGAGGCATCTGATGCAAGAAAGCAAATGTATGAGTTTATGTAGCATCAGCCAAAAAAAAAAAAAAAACAATTTCACACATCCATTTCCTCTAAAAGTTTGTCCAGTTCCTCCTTAAATTTATTTAAGCTATTAACTTCCACAACGACAGATGGAAGTTTGTTCCAACAATTAACCATCCGCTGGCTAAAGGCAAATTTCCACACATCTGTTCTACAACTGTCTTTCCTCAATTTGAATTTATGCCCCCTCAGATTCGTAATCTGAGAGAGCATAAATTCAAATTTCCCCAAAAAGCTGAATTCTAAGGCCATTAGAATTCAGCTTGCTCAACCCATTCAAGGCAGATGATACAAACTTCTATATCACTAGTATTTACAGTCTTTTGACTGCTCTTTACAGATACATTGGAGACATACACATCTACACTATAGTAATCTTTACTCATTTCTAACCATAAAATACGTTAGAATTATACGATTCAACATACGCTTGAGATTAACATGCCTGTTCTTACATCACTGAATTTCTTTCATTACTTTAAGAGTTTAATAGTTTTATATGACTGTATCTTTTCTTTCAAGATTTGTTTTTTGCAAGCTTCTTGCGAGGAGAATAGCCCTCGGGTGTAGCACAGTTGGTATAATCACTGTTTCACGCACACTAGGTGGAAGAGACCCGAGTTCGAATCCCGTCAACGATAGGGTGGCAGACAATTTTGTAACCAATAAACAAAAATCGAGAGTAGCATAGTTTTCTCTCCTGGAAAGTCGGGTTTTTCCATCCAGAAAAACAGCAAATCGACCGCGGAACACACGCAATTCACAGACTTAACATATTAAGCGCAATATGGTTTTAGTCGCTAGTGCTGTTGTAGAGTTTTAGGAGCATCAGCGACTAAGGCCATATTGCTCCTTGTAAATTGTCTATACATTGCCTGTGTTCTGAGGTCGAGCTTCTGTTTGTTGGATAAAAAAAAACCCAATTTCCGGAAGATTTTTTGTCCAAAATGTCCAAGATTGGACAATATTTATTTATTTATTTATTGTACTACGTGGTCCCAGCCGGCTTTCCTAGCAATCCCGCCATCTATTTAAAATATTGTACAGATAATTACAGACTTGCAGCCGCTGATTAATACCTCCTCCATTATAAGATTGAAGCGCTGCATTTCATGTATCCGCTCCATTATGACATTGAAGGCTGCATTTCATGTATCCGCTCCATTATGACATTGAAGGCTGCATTTCATGTATCCGCTCCATTATAAGACATTGAAGTTCTGCACGTTAGGTAGGGCCCTCGTTGGGTAGCACAGTTGTCGCCGTCCTTCCCGCACCGGGTAGAAAAGACCTGAGTTCGAGTCCCGTCGATGACAGAAGGAATTTTTATGGGCCCTTTTCACAACGTGGTTAAGTTAATCGATCTCTGTTGAGGGTAGCATAATTTTTCCCCCCCGGAAACTCGGGTTTTTCGTCCAGCAAACAGAAAATCGACATCAGAACACACGCAATTTATAGACAATATACACGGAGCAATATGGCCTTAGTCGCTGATGCTCCTACAAGAACAACAACAACTTCATGTAGGCACTCCATGAACTGAAGCCCTGCAGTTCATGTAATGTGAATTTGTAGTCCCTGCCATGAAAAGAAGTTCATGCAGTCTCACATTGAGGTGGCATGAACTAAATGCAATATCTCACTAGCTAGTGGCGAAACTATAAATTCTGATTTCTTCTTGCTTGGCCATTAACAAACCTATCAAACTAGCATTCGAGCCCTCTGATCCCTCGCGATGGCAGATCTAGCTGTACAATAGTTTCCCCACTGGTCTAGGTAAGGGAAAGAAACTCACAAAATCTTTATCCTATGGTTGACCACATTATGAAAAATGCTAATTAAAGTTTCGACTATAATAAAATTTTCTACAAATTTTGGGAAGAGAACCCAGGTCTTTTTCGCACAGCGTGGAATGACAGCGTTGTAGCAATTATGCTGTCCACGAAGATTAATGTTACTGTATTAAATTCTAAAAAATTACACATTCTAAAAATTACAGCATCGTAGCAGTTATGCCCTTCACGAGGACTAATGTTATCCTATTTATAATTAAATTCTGAAATTACTTTCAACAAATAATCGAAATTACAAAATTGTTTGTTTACAATTTTTGCTTTTTGCTATTACCCATGCATTTATTTTTCCAACTTTACTGTTTAACTGCTCCTCTTCACGATAACGCTGCCATATATTTTGGCACATGTTTTTATTGGCGTTGGTGGTTATGTTTATCGTTGCGAATGTTGTTGAAATGAGAAATGTCGGTAAGTGGTAATTTAAACCCTTTCATAAACTATATTAATATTTTAAATAAATACAAATTCTGGTTTGAGAAATATTTTTTATTCTTTATATTTTCAGAAGTTGTGTATATGAGATAATTTAGGTTTGCATGAATGCAAATCAAATCACGCCATATCGCTTTTATCTCTATCGACCTCCATTTTCTTTCCATTGAGGCAAATGCACGTTTGAGCGCGCCCATATATTAGAAATGTTTACGTCTCTATTTAAAATAAACATTGCCGCATTCGTCCAGAATATATATTGTGTGCTGTGGTTTTTTTCGTTAGATAATGCCAAATAAATTAATTTCGTTACGTGAAATTTCTGAAATCGTATGTTTAGCTTAAGTATATATAATTAAATATATTTCGATGCTTCTGCTATACACCTCTCATTTTCTTTTGACTTCTTTTGTTCTTAATTTTTGAACCGTTAGGATTTTAATAACTATGTAATATTGGTAACCGTGTTCTGAAACTATTCGTTCGCTGAAGCGTGCTAGGTAAGTGAATTTCTGACTGATGTTTTGCATACTTTGTAAATAAGTAACTAAGCAAAGCGAGTGAATTGGACAAGAACCTTTTCGTAACGCTATTTTTGATGTCTATCAAATTGAAATAAGTTATTATTATAATTACATAAATTTTTATATGGTAGGGGACTCGCGAGTTAAAATTTGGAGCGAAACATCGTAATTTCTTCATAATTTTCAGTTCAGTGGGTGGTTGGAAGCAGTGGATTATGCGTGTGATTTTATTTTATTATTATTATTTTTTTGATAAAACAGCTGTAACTAATGTAATGTCGAAGGACACCTAACTAAACAGCGATATTTGTTAACTGAATGCAGTCTACAAAATAAACAAACACAGCTAATTCACATTTAATGGCATGATTATTACGTTTTTTAAAGCGTTGGTATTTCTCATGAATAGTGATTTGGAACTAAGGGAGAAAAGCGTTTTCCCACATTTGAGTTTTATCTATTCATTGCCCAGGATAGTACTGTATAATGGTTCTTAATTTCTAATTCGTTTATAGAGGTCTCAGTTCGAATCTCATGGGAGATGAATTCTTAACGGTCTCGTTAATCGAGGCTACAAGTAGCAGATATCAGGTGGAGGGATATTCCCCCATCTCTTGAGCAGGGGCTGGGGGGGGCAGACGGGCTATCTGTCCCAGAGCTTGAATATTGTGGAAGACTTCCACATTTTGAGTACTTCCCTCACCCCCATATGCTGGTTACTCCGCATTCTGTGCTGGTTCTCGATCCCAGTTTCATTATGCTAATATGTAACGGAACACGGTCGCAAATTAATATTTAAAAAGTTTTTAAATTAAAAGTACATATTAGTAGTGAAAAATGATGCAAACTTATACAAAGCTTCAAACCAAAAGAAAAAATATATGAAGTATAGGTTAGTTTAATGTGTTTTAGGAAGCTGATTCGAGGTTATCACATTCACTGAATGTGATAACGCAACTGTGCTATATGACAGTTGTGCGCTGCAACGTAACGTTTCGGTAATGTTTATGAAGTTGCCTTATGCGTGTCCGCTTCCATTATTAGTTTCTAAGCGTTAAACTCTTTGAAGCTGTAAGTGGCCTAAATGGCATATCTAGGTAAGTAACTTTCGCGTGATTTGGATTTTTACAAAACTTTTATTTATCTTCGCAGTGTTGCAAAGCTTTAATATGCGCTCATTCTGTCAATTATCAGACTTCTTCAAAACTTACTATTTTTGAAGTTTCATGACAGTAAATTTGTGCTTTCTTCTGATAAGGTGCACATTTCGTTAATCAAGTTTCGTTAAAAATATACTTCAATTGAATCAAAAAATTATCAAGAAATATTTTAAACTCAAAAATAATTGATAAATTATTCAAAGCGTCCATGAAACCGATACACCTTTCGGCTACCAAAGTTAATTGAATTTTCCTTGCAACGAATGAGTACTTTCTTTCTTTATTATTTTTTTTTTCCGGTGCAGCAAAAGCCTATGGCTTCAACTATAAGTACACGTGCCTTGAGTGACCCGTGTTCAAACCCGTGATTGCTGAATACGGTGCTGTTTCTTGTATTCTCTGTACCTTGTGAACTCCTCTGACTGTGTGGTCGACCCGGAGTATAAACAGAAAATTTATTTATTTATGCAAATAAATAGATAGCATATCATTCGCAAATGCAATAATTCTGCAGTAGACGTCCCCTTTTCGCTTTTCTCTCCCCATTAAAAAAAACTAAACCCTTTAAAAGTTATGCAAGGCAAATTTAGATGTTTGTTACGTAATGTCAAAAAGGGAAAGGGGAGGAAACAGAAAATACTAGCCGAAGTATTATTATAATATTCGCCGTAGCCTAGTGGTCAGGCGCGCAGGTGCATAAGTACACCTGCCTTGAGTGACCGGGGTTCAAGCCCCTGACTACTGAATACGGTGCTGTTTCTTGTATTCTGTCTATCTTGTGAACTCCTCTGACCGTTTTCGTCCCGGAGTATAAACAGAAAATTTATTTATTTATATAGTGCATGGAAGCCACAAGGTAAATACACCTTGACCTTGTTACTTCCTTGCTGTGTATGGCGAATATTATGATAATAATACTGTAGTTCGGCTAGTATTTACTGTGTTTCCTCCCGTTGCCCTTGCCCTTTTTGACAATTCAGGTGCCAGAAACATCTCCATCACGCCATCATTAGCCGCAGACCCACCAGAGGCCCATTGCTAACACGGCGATACAGGACTCTATGCCTCAACTGGGCGAAAGAACATCGGCACTGGACTTTGGATGATTGGAGACGGGTCTCCTGGTTCGATGAGTCCCGCTTCCAGTTATTTCGAGCGGACGGGAGGGTAGTATCTGCGGAAACCGCACGAAGCTATGCACCCGTCATGTCAACAAGGAAGCAGGTGGACGGTCGGTAATGGTCTGGGGATTATTCATCTGGCGAACTTTGTGACCTCTGGTACGTCTAGACGCATCTCTGAACGGTCCAGGTTACGTGTCCATCCTTGCAGACCATCTGCATCCCTTCATGGCCATCGTGCACCCTTCCAGAAGGACGATACGCCTCCCCACAAGGCCGCGGTGACTAGAACATGGTTCGAAGAGCATTCCGCAGATTTTACCACCATGGAATGGCCTCCCCGTTCACAGGACATGAACCCTGTGGAGCATCTTTGAAATGCTGTGGAAGAGTCCGTTCCAGCTTTGGATCCTCCACCCAGGAATTCGATGGAATTATGGACAGCAGTGCAGCAGGAATGGATGGAAATACCTGTGGAATGCTTTCGTGATCTAGTGGATTAAATGCTTCGCCATTTGACTGCCCTTATCCAGGCGAAAGTTGGGCCAACCGTTACTATGTAGGTACCCATGATTTCTGTCCACTCAGTGTACACTGTTGTAACAGCCCGAAATTAGATAATTTATAACATTTGTCGGATTGGGACTCAAACTTGGGTCTTGCCAATCGAATTAGTAAAAGTTTGAATCTTTGCATTATCTGAATTGAATTACCGTATAAAAATAAGGGAATATGTTACCCTGGCAGCTTTGAGGGGAGAGTTTTGCATTGTGAGTTGCAAGAAGCCACACTTGAGGAGAGTATCTTCCTCTGCTAAGCGTGGGTTCAGTATGACACTGGAATTTTGTCAAAATATTACGTGTAGATTGATGAGGTAGCAAGTCAATAAATACGTTTTAAAATACATTAAAGTGATATAGCAGTGTACTTAGTTGTAATTTAATCTACACGTATGATCTCCGTTCCACACAGTTAGGGCGGATATACACACTGTATATACATTATCTCTGAAAGATTGTTGGGGCAGTGCGAAAAGCAGAGCAATTATGATTTCCTGGTTCACTTTTTCGATTTTGAAAGAATGGCATGGTGGAGTTCTCTCCCCTCCCCACAAGGTTGGCTGTGTTACATGTTCACAGTTCAGCAGAAACTCCGCTTAACCAACAGAATCAGCAACACTAAATTCTGCTCTGTCGGTTAAGTGGGTGGACCAACGACCTTGGCTGGATTAGTGTAGGACACCATGCCTGTCTGTCGAATTGTGTGCTTCCCTGGAGGTCATTTGCGTGTTGTATTACAATCGGGGTTCAAGCCCCTGCCGGTCGATCTGCCAACCCGCACTGGACCAGCGTGGTAGATTATGGTCCATTTCCCTCAGCATGAATTGTTGAGGAGGCTTCCATCCTGCAGTGGGTTGATAATGGTTGCACTTTACTTTTTATTACAACCGCGTTCTTTCACACCATTGAATTTATTTGTCATTGTGATTATAGTACCTAACTTAATTAAACATTAGGCCAATTAATGAAATATGAGTGAGTGAGTTTTTTCTTTCCATGAAACTAAGTTGGATGCGTTGGAAAAACTCAATAAAAACAAATCTCTGAAAAAATGAAATTGCTATTGAATTTAGGTGTGAGTGAAACAACTATAAAAGATTGGAAAAAATAAAAATAAATCGATCAACTACTGAGTGCCCGGCACTCAAGACGAATGGGCGTTAGTGTAGTATCTCAAATAGAGAGCTTTATGGTAATTGAAAAAGTTTCTAGTACCCCGGCTTGGCCTAAAACTGAGGAACTAACGAAAACGTTATCTATTTGAGTCTTTCCAATTGTAGTGAATGACAAGGGTGGGAGAAGCGATTAAAGTCTTGGGGAAGAAGCGACTGGCAGGTGAGGGCCGTGCAAGACACCGCGCAGCCGCCTCCCCACCACCGCTGGCTCTCTGAGTACCCCCTTGCCGAGACAATTCCAGCTTTGAAAATTGTTAAAAAATACTTCTCGTCGCAAAATTTATAAATGACCTTTATAGAATTATTAACTAACTGAACAGAATCAGCAAATGACTCTCTCATTGACTTCTTTGACAACTCCCAACGAGGGATGAACTCCGTCCACAAGTTTGCCTCTTTTCTTCAAATGCAAAATGACTAGCTCTCATCTAATTATTGTAGTTTATTATTATTGTTTTTTAAATTATTTTTATATTCTCTAACAAATTAATTTATTATTTGTTTTACCGGTAACTTAACTTAATGCCTCTTTTGTACATATGATTTTAATGTTTTAATCTATATCAATGTTTATCTTCCTGTTGGATTTCATATTATTGTTATCAATTGTGTTCATTGTTCTGCTCTCAGATACACTGTTAATGGTTACCTGTTGTGTATCTTGTTGTTAATAAAATAGAAAAAAATAAAAATAAAACTATTTAGCAACCTTTTTGTCACCAAAAGGAGAGTTAGTACAAAGAAGCGCGCTTTCGAAGTGCAAAAAAAAAAAAAAAAAAAAATATATATATATATATATATATATATATATATATATATATATAATTTTTTTTAACACAAAAAGTAACTGATAGATTTCAATCGGAATAGTTTTCCCTTGATAAGCATCGGATAACGCGTAGCTAATATGATTTTTAAATTTTTAGCTCCGTTAGCGACGGAAATAGAGGGGGTGGGACACGAAAATTACTCATTTTCCTGTCTGGCGCCGCCATTTTTAATTTTAAAAATATTTTAAAAAAAGTTATTTTAAATCTACTCGTTGAGCTCTTTCCAACGGTGTATAATAAGCTATAGGTTGTCGATGAATTCCCCCCCCCCCCACATTTTACCCCGCCTGCATTTCTCAGACAAATTTTTGTCAACAACGATCAATATGGCATTATATTGGCCCACATGATGTACAAACCCATGCAAAATTTCAAGTCAATAGGTAGAGTGGTTCTAGAGATACGAAGCTGTTATAGATGGACAGACAACCTCGTGACATTATAAGGGTCCTTCGTTAGACTACGGACCCTAAAAATGAAAAAAGATCTTCCACTCTGTTGGCTCATAAAAGCAGCATCAAAGAAAAGGCCTTGCATCAAATGATTGATGGTAGAGAAAGTTTAGCAAGTGACAGATGGCTTGAATTTTAGAAAAAAAAATATCAGAGAGATATCCGCTGGTCAGCCTGCTGCTGGAAAATTTACAAAAGGTCATTTATCAACAGAGGAAAATTGATTGGAGAACAGCTCTACAATATTGGCAAAACGAATCTGAATTATAAGTATTATTAAATTAATTACTGAATTATAGTTACAAGGTGTTACCCTTTTTAAAAACGAAAAAAAAGCGGAGCCTACCACACCATGATACTAAAAGATCCAAAGGGAGAATGTACCGATTACTGCCCTCCATATGAAGTACCTTGCATTTGTCGATATTAAACTTCAATTTCCACTTCTCAGCCTACTGCCTAATTTTTCTAGATCGTGTCTCAGTAGTTTACTGTGGTTAATCACCCTGCCAACTTTCTGTCATCTGCAATCTTAGACACCGACTGGTATGCCTTCATCAATATCATCTCGAGCCCGTGACCACCAAATACGGAGGATGCGGAAAGGTCAGGGAATGACCACCTTATATCCCCGGAGCAATATGGCCTTAGTTGCTAATGCTCCTAAAAACCAAACAACAAACAAAAAAACATCAATATCATCAACATAATACAGAAAACAATGGGCCCAACATTGAGTTCGGGGACTCCACTAATAACATTAGTCCATGAAGAGCAGTGTCCATTAATAACCACTGTCTTCTCCCACTCAACCATCCTTTTATCCAGAGCAGTAGCATTGTCCTTAATGCCTCGCTGCTCCATTTGCACAGCAGTCTTTTGATATGATGTTGACGAGTACAATAGACAAGAAACATTAATAACAAAATTAAATTTGAATTAGACACTGATTATTAAATTGGATAAATGTAATTAAAAATATGGAAAGAAACAGTTAGGGTATTATTTAAGATAAGAAATAACAGTGAAAAGGGTTACACTGTAGTAATTTTTATTCCTATAAATTCTATTAAATTTGAATTAGACACTGATTATTAAATTGGATAAATGTAATTAAAAATATGGAAAGAAACAGTTAGGGTATTATTTAAGATAAGAAATAACAGTGAAAAGGGTTACACTGTAGTAATTTTTATTCCTATAAATTCTATTAAACAAAATCGTTATATTGATTGGAAGTTTAAAAATAAATCGAAAATCTTGCAAGCTATGTCCCACAATAAGAAAAACCAATGCTGGTAATTGTGGATTTGTTATAGATACATCTAATAACGATAATCTGAGTGCAAATAGGGTGTACTTCCCCCCCCCCCCCGTTTCTTTGCTTCTTGAGTTCATGAAAACTTATTATTTATTAATTCTACTTCTTAATAAAATTAAATTTTGTTAAATAAAATAATCTTTTTAAGTTTTATTAAAATGACAATTTTGCCAGCTTGTTGGAAAAGTTATTAGCTGTACGTGGAGACAGCAGCAGTTGTCATTAATAGGTTTCTAATTCTAATCATAATAGAACACCTGCGTCACAATTGCTGGATTAAAATGCTTTACATTTTTATTTTTTTTAATTTTTTCGCGTGGAACCTGTTCATCAGTGTCATATGGGCTGGATTTCAGTAATCTCTCCAATCCTCTTTGTTCTCTTTCTATTAAAACGTTTTCTCTAGCAAATGACTTCTGCCTCTCACCGAAATTTGCTATAAATATACTGGTTAAGCTACCAGTTAGAATTGCGCACCTGGCCTCTTTGAGATGACCTGAAGTTTTCTTCTCAGTGCTGTATTTGTTACAATGAGCTCCGCTGTGAATGTGATTTTCCATGAGATTTGTGTTCTGATTGAATCTGTAAATTGATAGGTTGCAATCAACGTCGTAGCGCTGTGCTTTGGTGCTATCCCGTTAGAATTAAGGACCAAGTTTTATGTTACTTTTTCCGATTTCTCATTGGTAGTCTCATGGGAATGGCAGTTCTTGGGCTAATGGAACATTAACAGAGAACAAAACAGCACATCTGACTCATTTGTTCTAATGGGTTTAGATACAGTTCAGACTTAATTAATATGGGAACGTGCACTAAAAAAAAAAAAATTATACAGTATATAGCAACGTGAAAGAATTGACTGCCACGACATCTCGGTGGACTCGAATTAATTACTGGTGGCCTGAGGTACTATTAATTAAAAATATTCATATACTAAGGTAAATTAGTTCAACCTGAAAGGTGTAAATGTAATAACTTAACAGTTTAGACATCTCTTTGTATAAAACCTAAATTATAGAGTAATCACCATATTGATAAATGCAATTCTGGGTTTGCAGTTCGCCCACTTCAGATTTTGAATTCGCCCGAAAATACTGGCTGAAAAGTCAGTATTTGCGGATGAATCAGTAAAATGATTTTGCGAAATTTCTGTAGAAATTCATCGATCCAAAGTTAAGAAACGTTGATATATAGATGAAAACGAAAAATGCACAGAATACATACTAAAAGTTGTTCTTTAATTTTATCTTGGATTTTTTTCGTCACAGAAATACTTGTTATTGATTGTAGACAATCATCAAATGATTGTAATCATTGCTCGATTGTGAATGACTTATATACGAAGGTTTACCTTCAGCCAGCGGGTGGTTGATTGTTGAAACAAACTTCCATTTGTTGTTATGGAAGTGTGTAGTTTGAATAAATTCGAGGAAGAACTAGACAAATTATTGGAGTTGATGGACAGGTGATGTGGGTAGGTTTTTTGGCCGATGCCTTATAACTTGCTTTATCATTTGCCAATGCATGAAGAATTCAATGGAGAATTCACTCAGGCGCCTCCGTAGCCAGGTGGGAAGGAGCAGCAGTGCGTAGCACACGCTTCTTGATTAGACCGGGGTTCGAGCCCGTCACCACCAAATACGGAAGATGCGGAGAGGTCAGGGAATGACCACCGCATATCCCCGAGCAATATGGCCTTAGTTGCTAATGCTCCAAATAACAAACAAACAACAAACAGAATTCACTCGTACTATAATAAGTGAATCCTCATTATACATTTCTTTGTGGTTAATATTTTTACTACAGCATGAAATTAATTGTTCATAAAATCAGTCAGGTACATCCGTTTATTCGCAGTTCCTATCACTAGTAATTCGGCACTGTTGCAAGTTAGGATGCGTCCCAGGTTGCAGTTGGGGTCGCACCCTATAGGACTTTGCCTTTTGAGATGATCTTTAATGGGTGCGGAATGCAAATAGTTCATACCCTCCCCTAGTCAGTCAAACCTTGTCAAGGAATGTATGACCGACCTACTTTTTATGGCAGTCAGGTAACTAAAGTTCTGCGAGTTTGGTAAGTTTCCCTTCGCGTCTGCATCCTGTAATATTTACAAAACCAAACTTAGAATGAATTAACCCGAATATTTATAATCTGTAGTATCTTCCGGAAATCTCCACTTGAGGCTGCTCTGGTTATAGAGACTAGCCTGCGGGGAAAGTCTGGTCCTGTTGATTTTTGCGACCACTGTAGGGGTTCGGATCCGGTTGTCCATCTTACGAGCGTATAGTTGTCCTGAGAATTAAGGACGTTGCTTCCATGAGATAACATCCCATGGAAGTAACTAATGTCCCCAAGTTACGTTGCAGTATACAACCGATCTTAGATGGTACAGCAGACTTTCAGAATAACGGCACCTTTGGCGATTCAAGGTGCCGTTATTTCGATTTTTCCGTTATCTAGAAAGCTTTATTTTTAATATTTATTTCTGCATTATAATTGTTTTATTATAATGCAGAAATAATGAGGCTAAATAAGAAGTAGAGAGATTAAGAATGCAGATTTTATTGACTGCATATGTTGACGATCCAATGTTATATTCTGCCATTAATACACTCCTGCTTACGCCCCGTTCTGTTTTATTTATTATATCAAGTTTAGTCTGCTCGTGTGGCACAGTGGTATCGTCACCGACCTCTCCACACTGGATGGAAAAGGGCCGGGTTCGAATCCCATCGATAACGCGAGTGACTTTTATGGGCTTTTTTTCACTCCGTGGCAGAGTTAGTCGGTCTCAGGCGTAGATAGCAAGGTTTTTCTCCCATAAACGGGTTTTTCGTCCAGCAAAACAGACAGATCGACCAGAGAACACGCGCAATTTACAGACACAATACACATGGGTATATGAATTAAATTTCCGGGTGACCATAATGTAATAGTTTGGATTATATCAAATTTGTCACTAAGCTTTAATT
The DNA here is from genome assembly GCF_048544385.1 of Mastigoproctus giganteus. NCBI lineage: Eukaryota > Metazoa > Arthropoda > Arachnida > Uropygi > Thelyphonidae > Mastigoproctus > Mastigoproctus giganteus. The sequence goes on along the minus strand of NC_143583.1, from coordinate 89,449,871 downwards.
TTGTTCTTCCTTCCTTCTCTTTATGAGGTTTATTCACTTTAGGAGCTAGTGAGTTTTTTTTTTTTAATTTAAAATAAATGTAAAACAGTGGTATATTCCGTGATATCAGTACAGAATTCACTTTGAAAATGGTGAACGTAAACAAATGCAGTAATCACGTGATTTGCCGGTTTCTTTTTTTTTCGGCACTGCAATACATATGCGCTGCATGTAAACATCCGATCTCAATGTACCGTTATCCCGAATGTTCCATTATTCGGGGTGTCATTATTTTGACAGTCTACGGTATATTGTTTCCCCGCGATTCTCTTCGTCGATTTTAACAGCTAGTATTCGATGAGAAGTTTCATAAGGTGCATTTGAGAGGTGGAAGACCAGATTGTCGAGGCATACAGAGGTATAGGTACCTTGAGATGTACCGGAGCAATTAAAATTGAGGTATCTTTAAACATTACGAGATTCTTGGAGATGCTGTCCTCTTTGAACATTCCAGATGGGCTGTGTGGGAAGTTCAAGAATCGTCGCTCTTCCGTACATAAACTACCGACCCAGTCAGGTGGTTCAGTGGATTTTAGTGCTCTTTTTTTCTTTGTATTGCAGTAAGGAACCTCGGGGGAAATGATTTCGGAAATAACAAGCAGCGGTCACTGAACCAGGCCTTTTGTCCGTACGGGACCCGGTAACGTAACCACCTAGATGGTGATTGCTATCAGTTAAAATAGTTCCACAAAAAGTGCAGAGTACCACGGAGCCAGATTTTCCTCACTATCGCCTTCAATTAGCCTGCCAATTGGTCTGACATCAGGTGGGAGTTATTTCAAACTCCGGCGACAGTACTGGAGATCTCTTCAGCTCTGAATAACTTTTAATCAGCTTCCACAGTGTAATTTCAAGCTCTTTGTAGGTCAGGCAATAAGTAAAACACTGCATTGGAACATTTTAATGTTTTTATTTATTTCATAGCACTTTTTTTTATAATATTCTAGCAACTGGTGACTATTTCTTTCGAGATTAAGACAATCGAGTTTAGCAGGGAGACCTTATGTAGTCTGTTAAATCGAGATATTACTGTATTTAAATTTTACGTGAAATAAATAAATTTCTGGTTAAGGCGTAAAATAAAGTCGAATTACATAAAGTGCGTTCATCTGGAAAGGAAGTAGGCTATATATTAAAAAAAAAAAAAAATCAATGTGCTGATTAGTATCAGATGTATATAGATAAGAAGAATCAACTTTGCAGCTTTGAACCGAGCGCTCCTAAACTATGTCAGCCAGATGACACCAGCCTTTTCACGTTAATATACGTAAGTGGCTTTATTCTTTATTTTCCCGAATAAAAATCATTGCAGTTTTTTTTCCCGTATTACAGCACTTTTTTCCATTATAAAGTTAATGGTTTAAATGTTGATTTTAAAAATTGTCAGTTTAAATTTTAACAGTTTCAATTAATATTTTATTTTAAATAATATCGATATTCTTTGAGGGAGAGGGGCACCTAGAACTCAAGAATGTTAATAAACTTGAGGTACTGATTTGTATGCATTACTGAGTTAATGTTGAATGCTGTATGTTCGCACATCCTTTATTAATTTATGGATTCTTTACAATTTTATTAGATGGAACGGGATAGTAAGATCACACAAGTTATTTAAATTAACAGCAAGTTATTTGGTAAATCAGTCATATGCAGTAGCTGAATTAATTATTTACCCTCAGAGTAATGAATTCCCCATCGCAATACTTATTGATTCAAGATGCAGGCAAATATTGGTCAATATTTGGATAGCCAGATGCCCTTTCCCATCCTTTGTTTCACACTAAATTTGCATCTCTTTACTTGGACTCTTCTATCGCATGACTGGGTTAGAATAGCTTGCACGAAGTACTTGGCTAAGCATGTCTGTCTGTTTGTTATTAAACAGGTGGAATGGATCATTTTCATGATGTTGCTAGCTGATGAATCTACTTCATCGCGATAATGAGAAGAATTTTTGAAGAAGCGCTTATCTTGCCCTCTACCAACTGATTGTGTTTTAACAAGAAATGTATATACGGAACCCGTTTCTTTTTTTAAATGGTATGTGCCAGTTGATGGATTATACATTATGCTTGCTCTTACTGTGTAACCTAGGCTTCTTACAGTCCAACAGTGGGAGGCTGCATAGGGAATTATATTCCAACGAGTATCTTAACACCATCGGAGTTCTTGGTAAAATTAACGAGCTGTTTGCGATAAATGAACGGATATAAATGCAATAAACAGAATCTACGATGAATGTGCAGTAGCCTTGAGTGTTCACGAGATAATTGGTCCAAGGAGACTTCTGAATATGCTATTGGTATGGGGTGTTTTATTTTTAGCTACACTTGCATGAATTTGTGGATAGTTCGAATATATATTTTTTAATTCCTTGTAAAAAGGGAACTGTGGAGCATCATAAGTAATTTGGTGTTGTAAAACCTCATTGGACTCTTTAAGCTTTTCTTGTTTTAAATGGACAGAATTGTATAAGGTCACTTTTTTATGGGTGCAAATTATTCAGTTATAAACACAGTGAACGTCTAAATTTTCATACATAGCTACTAATTGAGTGGCTATGTATCAAGTGGAATCAGGTCCCGCAATATAAGACTAAGTAAACAATTTACAAAATATATATACAGTGTATTTGAAAGAGATCCCATTTATGCAATGACCCCGATACGAGTTCTGAAGCAACAGAAACATTATCAAAGCAGCTGTAAGCTTGATGGTAGTTCTTCAAAATGAAGGACATTTTGAGACCTGCCTTACCGCAGTTTAGTCAGAGGAAACACTAACCTTTTTCAGACTTAGAATTGCCAACTTGAAATAAGATGGCGACTACTCCGGAAATTAAAACAGGCTAAATAGAAAACCCATCATTGGCTCGCATTGCATCAATACACAGTGACAAAGTCATGTAACTTGCACTAACCATGTACAGGACTGTAACTTTGATCTAACTTTCGGAAATTTCCAAAATGTTCTAAACAAGTAGAATTATTGTAGCTGTTAGAACACTTCACGCTGGAATTATTGACTAGAAGTTCATATGGTTTTATCCAGCTGAGAGAGAAATTTCCTCTAGTGAATTGATGTAATGACCGTTCCGCTGATGCGTTCCTTGCCCACTTTCTGGTTGGATTTAATCTGCACAGAAACATTTAAACGTTTAGTGCTGACCTAGTTTTGCAGGAACAGACGAGAAATTTCGTGTTATCGAAAATAGCATTAAATATAATTCAAGTTAAGAATGTTAATGGATTATTCTATGAGGGATTGACGAGAGGGTGTCTGAGTTCAAGATATTGAAGGAATTCGATTTACCGACGAAATTCTGGTTTTGTGCGCGTAGTAATCGTATTCCCCTTAGTTAAAAACTGGTTGTGTGATTTTATATACAAGGTATTGTCATCTTCATAGTGCAATTTCGTCTTATTCAGTAGACTTGTCAGATTTTAATAGCGAAACTATAGCAAAAGATTTTTATGGAAACGGCAAAATAGCAACAGTAAATAGGCTAATTCAGTGGTTTTCAACCGGGGTGCCGCAACAACATTCCAGGGGGTGCCATGTAATTTGGGTTTAAGTTACTTAAATTTATTATTATTATTTTTTTAAAATTATGTTTATTTCATTATAAAAAGGTGTACAATATCTTTTTAATTTTGTGGTAATCTATAATTGATATTTACTTAGTACCTATATATATATTTTTTAATATTTTATTTATATATATATATATATATATATATATATATATATCTCCAATATTTTAAATTAATAAAATAAAATATAAGCCAGCAGTATGGCAAAAACTGTAGAGCGAAAATTAACATAAAAACAACCCAAATAAACAAACGAACGGAAAAAAAAAATAGATATAAATAGTAGCCCAGAAACCCTTGTATAGGGTTTCTGGGCTATTACATATTAATTTAGCGGTACCGCTAAATTAATATGTAATTGGCATTATTCTAAATTTTGTATAGTTTTTGTTAATTGGATTTAAAGTTAGAAATTATACAAGGGTTTCTGGGCTACTATTTATATCTATTTTTTTTTTTTTTCCGTTCGTTTGTTTATTTGGGTTGTTTTTATGTTAATTTTCGCTGTACAGTTTTTGCCATACTGCTGGCTTATGTTTTATTTAATTTAATTTAATTTAAAATATTGGATGTATTTCAGCTTCATGGAGGAATTGCATGTCGCTGCCTCTAATGAATGCTTAATTATTTATTTATTTATTTATTATAATTTAACTTATGTTAATATTTAATATAATTCAATGATTTTATTTATATATATATATATACACAGAGAGAGAGAGAGAGAGAGAGAGAGAGAGAGAGAGAGAGAGAGAGAGAGAGAGAGAATCGGATCTAACAGGCAGAAAATTGAGTAGGGGTGCCCCAAATAAAATAAATGACTTGGGGGTGCCGTTATTAAAAAAATGTTAAACCACTGGGCTAACTGGTATCCAGGTGGGGGTGTAGTGAATTGTCCTTCTCCAGCCCTTCAGAATTTCAGACCGGTTTTGAAATATTCGGGCAACACACTTGTATTACTATATTTCGTAATATATGATATTCAGGACCTGGGATATCATATATTACGATAATGTGAAACACAGTAAATAATGATGGCAGCAATAATACAAAGTATGAAAAAGAATCAACAGATTCTTTTTCATATTATTGCCACTGAAGTTTTGTATTCTGTTGTTGGTTTGGGAACTGTTTTGCAGTAAGTTTATAGCTTGATTTCTTTTTTACATCGTGCTATTCATGCATGCACTTTTATATCGCAAGGGATTTTTCACTTTTCTGTGTGCTAAGAACTTTTTTCACGATTTTTCACTTTGGAGATGAAATGGTGCTAAGAACTTTTAGTGGCATCTCATCCTTCTTTCATGGCAGAAAGCTTATAATCGATCAGGCGCTTTGTCTCACAACAGCTATTGTGTTTGTCCGATTTTCTTGTTATCGGACAATGAGCGACTGTCATATTTAAGGTATCATCCAAATGAAATATTACCTCCTGTAGATTCACGTCAGAATGACTGATGGTAAGAGCTCTGCACCTCTTTGGTTATGACGATTTAGCCGTGGTTTTTGTCAGTTTAGTGGACTGTTTATTTGGGTAAGCTTAAAAGTGAATATAGGTTTGATATAAAAAAAATAATAATAATATAGACTTCAGTTTCTTTATTGTGTTCGACTGCTAAAACTATTCTTTTATAACACAAAAACTGTGTTTTAGGGTAAAAAAAAAAAAAAAATATATATATATATATATATATATATATATAATAAAATAGATAAATAAATAATCGGAATCGATCGGAGGAGGAAGGGTGATTTGGTACTTCGATCTTTTCACCATTGCGACGATTTGTATAGCGATTGAAATGCAGCGATTCCATGACCATTATTGGCCTCGTGGTCCTCTGTCGATATGGGGCATAATGGTCAGTTTATTTTATTTTAATTTATTCTGATTTTGTTATTTTTTAGTAGTTCCTTCAACCCCCCCTTATTTGGTGATATTTCACGTCTTTTGGAACTGGTACTTCTCGGGGGGGGGGGGTACCGCTAAATTAACATGTAATTGGCATTATTCTAAATTTTATATACGTCATTTTAATTGGATTTAAAGTTCGAAATTATATAGGGGTTTCTGGGCTATTATTTATATCTAACTTTTATTCTTCTTTTCCGTTCGTTCGTTTATTTGGTTATTTTTATGTTAATTTTCGCTCTACAGTTTTTGCCATACTACTGGCTTATGTTTTATTTTATTTAATTTAAAAAATATATATATATATATATATATTTTTTTTTTGTTGCATCTTATCCCAGAAGTAATTTAACTGGAATTTAGTATTTAGGCAGTTAACCTACGTAAATTATCAGAAATGGGAGAATACCATAAAAGACTGTGTATAGTATCTTACATAGGGTGGCTTCCAAACGCTAGTTCAAATCCGTCGTGGCACACTTGTGATAATGCAAAACTATATACGGGTAATTTTATGAAACCCTTGCTAAAATATTAACCCCTAAATATATTACTGGTAAATTTGACCTTGCGGGGGGAGGAGAACCTTGCTGGATCTGTTGATTCAGCAAAATTCAGTATAATCTATTGATTATACAGCAACTATTACTGTATAATCAAAGGTATAATCAAAAATTACACAATTGGCTACAACTTATAAGTCGTCAGTTACGCAAAGTAATACTGAAACACAACTGCAGAAAGAGATTTTAGACCACCACTACCATGACGTAGCCCAGTGGTCAGGAGCGAGAGTGCATCGCACGCGTTCCTTGAGTGGACCGGGGTTCAAGCCCGTGACTACTAAATACGATAAATATTTGTATTGACGATTTATTGTAAACTCTACTGACTTGGTTGTCGTGCAGGAGTATAAACAGAAAATTTAAATTTAAATTTTAAATCAAAGAAGATGATCCATCAGTGGCAGAAACAAGAGTATAACCAACCAACAGGATAAATTGGAGGAGGAGAAGGAGCAAGAGGATAAACTGGCAAGCTAAAATATGACAATGAAAAACAAGCATAACCTTCATTGACAAACAGAAAACAAAAATGGATGGGACTTGAGAAAGAACTGAATAGCTGGATAATAGAGCAGAGGAACTATAATATATGTGTCAACAAAAACTATCACTTTTGAGACATTTGTAGTGAAACGCAAAAGATATTGTTTGATTACAGTAATTTTGTTTATCGCCAGGTGCCGGCACTCAACGTAACACCACACATACTTAAACACACTTGCCAGCCTTAGTTTTTTGCCTTTTCAGATGGTGCAGTGGTATATAGGGGAAACCCTGGAGACTACAATTAAAACAAACACACCTTGACCTTGTCGCAAAGCAACGGTATTACGTCAGATAACGCTTCTGTTGCATCAGACAGTAATTGCATCAGTCGTTACTACGTTGGAAGGGTATACACGCTCATTAGTATCCTGTTTTCGGAGGTATAAGCATGGCTCCATATGTTCAGTTGACACCAAGAAAAAAAAGTGTAGCTGTTGCTCTGTCCCAGGAAGCGCTTTCTACGCGTGCTATCGCTGATAAAATAGGCTGCCACCAGTCAACAGTATCCCGGGTGCTGAAATTAAAGCGTGAAACTGGTGATATAAAAAGAAGACCTGGATCAGGCCATAAGAGAGTGACTACGCCTTTCCAAGATTGATATTTGAAACGGCTATGCTTTCGTAATCGCCACGCTAGTGCTCCTGATCTAAAACTGGACTTTGGGACGGCCTCTGGTATTGAAATAAGAGCACGAACTATCAAAAGACGGCTTTCGGAATGAGGTCTGCATGCCTATCGGCCCAAGAAGAAGCCTTTGTTCTTTGTTGACCCAACAAATGAGGAAGAAGCGACTTGCTTGGGCTAAAACCGGCGGAATTAATTAGCAAGTACAGGTCAATGTTGAAAAAAAGCCGTGAATTAGGGTTGAATTTGAAAGTGTCTGCAATTCTGCCCAGACACGATAGGAGGGAGTATATGATGAGAGCCTTGTCGATCAATTCGGCCCTGGAGGGATTGTGCAAGGTTCAAGGGGTAGAATTTTTTTCAGCCTGGACTGTACTTGTTAACAGGAGAGATTGCTTCTACAGGGATGGGATACACTTAAATAGAAAGGGTGCAAGAATTTTTGCTGATGCTGTCGAGGCAGTGTTAGGTGGGTCGGAAAACTGCTAGTTGGGGGGGATACAAGGAATAATAGATTAACAGTAGCCACTGGCAGAGGTGGAAGTGATTCTTGCACTGCTTCTATTGAAATGAGCAGAAGCCTGAAAAACAAGATGCAGGATATTTCAGAGACTGCTGGGAGTCATTGCGGTACAAGTAAACACATGGGTTGTGTTAGGGTAGCTAAGAATAGAAACAGGTGCATGTATACCTGCGTGTACACCAATGCTAGGAGTTTGGTAAATAAATTTGATGAATTTGAGGTATTGCTCAAAACATCAAAAGCAGATATTGTTGGGATATCAGAGACGTGGTGTCACACAGATATAAGTAATGCGGAACTGGAATTTGGGGAATACAACGTGTATAGAAAGGATAGACAGGACAGGAGGGGAGGAGGGGTTATGCTATTAATTAAGAAACACATAAGGTCCAAGGAAGTGAAGCCAGTCGACATCGATGGACAGGGCAGTGTCGAGTCAGTTTGGTGTGACATAAGCATAGGGAAATCAAAATTGAGAGTAGGAGTGTGCTATAGGCCTAATGACTCTGATGAGTATAATAAGATATTGTACAGGGAAATAGAGTGGGCCAGTAAATCAGAGAGTCTTATAATGGGGGATTTTAATTTCCCAGATATTGACTGGAATTTGTGGGTTGGTCACTCGCACACTAGCAAGGCTTTTGTGGATTTATTGGATGATTGTTTTCTACATCAGCATGTTCGTGAGGCAACAAGAGGGAGCAATACTCTTGATCTGATTATCAGTAGTGATTCTTCATGCATTAAGAATCTGCAGATAAATGAACCACTAGGTGGCAGTGATCACAGTGTGTTGAAGTGGGATTTACTCAAGGAGGTAACTACCATCAGAGGTAAAGGGAAGGGTTTTTGTTTTCGTAAAGGCGACTATGATGGTCTGAGACAGTATTTAAATTCTATACAGTGGGACCAACTGATGATGTTACCAACAGCGAACTCAAAATGGGAAGCATTCAAGGAACTAATCTTGGAGGCTACCAGGCTTTACATACCAACTAAGAAATACTGTTCAAGGTTTAGGCCTAAATGGTTGTCAGATGAACTAATGAGGCATGTGGCAGAGAAGAAAAATGCATGGGATACATTCAAATTAATGGCTGACATGGAAGCCTTTGATAGATATAAGTTGGTCTGTAACCAAGTCACAAAGGAGATTAGGCAGGCAAAGGCAGACTACGAAAAATCCTTGGCAAAGGATGCAAAGAAAAACAGAAAAGAGTTCTTTACATATTTAAACTCGAGAAGGAAAGGGATGAATCAGATTGGTCCCACTGGAAATTGATGGTTCAACAGTTGAGGATCCTGCTCAGGTGGCTAACAATCTAAACGAGTATTTTGCATCTACATTCACGCATGAGGAGTTATTCAGGAAGGAGAATGATGTAGGTAAAGTAAACATTGGCAGTGAGCTGGATGATTTTGTAATAACTGAGAGGAAAGTGGAGGAGAGATTGTTGAGGATAAACATAAAAAAGGCACCTGGGGTGGATGGGATCTATCCAGTTATATTAAAGGAGGCAGCAAAGGAAGTAAGCAAACCCCTAGCCATAATTATGAGAGCTTTTTTGGACTCAGGGGAGGTACCCATAGACTGGAGATGTGCAAATGTAACCCCAATTCACAAAGGAGGATCAAAGGCTGACACAAGTAATTATAGACCTGTTAGTTTAACTTCTGTTCCAGGTAAGTTAATGGAGGCACTGGTTAAAGAAGCACTGCAGGATCATCTAGACAAGAATTCAGTTATAGCTCAGACGCAGCATGGTTTTGTTAACGGCAGATCTTGCCTGACCAATTTGATTGGATACTATGATGTAGTCACAAAAGAACTGGATGCAGGGAATAACTTTGATATTATATATTTGGATCTTAGAAAGGCTTTTGATACTGTTGCACATGGAAGACTGCTGCACAAATTGGAGCAGTGTGGCATTGGAGGCAAATTGCTGCTATGGATAAGGGGATGGTTGAGTGGCAGAAGACAGAGAGTGGTAATCAATGGACACTGCTCAACGTGGACTAATGTTATTAGTGGAGTTCCTCAGGGTTCAGTGTTGGGTCCGTTGTTGTTTTCGGTGTTTATGAATGATATTGATGATGGGATATCAAGTTTAATGTCCAAGTTTGCAGATGATACAAAGGTTGGCAGGGTTGTTAAGGACACTACTGACGCTATGCTGCTGCAACAGGATCTGGAAAGGTTGAACAGATGGGCTGAGAGGTGGCAAATGAAGTTTAACATTGACAAATGTAAAGTACTACATATGGGAAACAGTAACCCCAGAGCAACGTATCAACTCTGCGGTACTACACTGACAGTGGTGGAGAATGAAAAGGACCTGGGGGTAATTGTGCAGGCAGATATGAAGTTCTCTGAGCAGTGCAGACGAGCTGCAAGAGTAGCTCATGGTGTCTTGTCAATGATATACAGGAATTTTTCTAGCAGGGATGAGGAGGTGATTATTCCCTTGTATAAGGCAATGGTTAGGCCACATCTTGAGTACTGTATACAGGTCTGGAGGCCTCATTTCAAGAAGGATGTAGAGCTGCTGGAACGGGTACAGAGAAGGGCAACAAGATTAGTGAATGGAACAAAGGGTTGCTCTTACGAAGAAAGGCTTAAGTTTTGCAAATTACAGAGTCTGGAGACTAGGCACCGGCGAGGTGATCTGATAGAGGTGTTGTATAAGGCTTTGAATGGTTTGAGCATGCTCAATGCCAATGGGATTCTTCATCTTGCTCAGAATAATCACCTCAGAGGGCATAAATTCAAATTGAGGAAGGACGGATGTCGGATAGATGTGCGGAAATTTGCTTTTGGCCGGCGGGTGGTTGGTTGGTGGAACCGACTTCCATCACTTGTTGTTGAAGTTGATAGCCTAAACAAATTTAAGGCTCAACTGGACAGATATTTCGAACGAACGGAGGGGTGAAATGGGAGTTTTTTTTTTTTTTTTTTTTTTTTGGCTGATGCTGAATAAGCTTGCTTTCTTGCATCATATGCCTCTACTAATGCTAATGCTAAAACGCATGTTTCCTGTACTTAAAAAAAAAAAGCAAAGCACTGGGACACCGTCATCTTTTCTGACGAGTCAAAATTCAACCTGCATGGTTCGGATGGGAAGCGATATGTCAGAAGACGAAAATCGGAGGCATATCATCCTGACTGCATAACACCGACTGTAAAGTTCCCTGCCGATCAGATTGTCTCGGGATGCATAACAAGCAAAGAGGTGGGGCAAATTAAGTTTATTAACGGAACGGTGAATGCAGAGACCTACACTGCAATCTTGGAGGAGTTCCTGAAATCCGTTATTAGGAATCACCACACAGACGTCCAAAACTGCATTTTTAAACAGGACTCAGCACCTTGCCACACAAAAAAATTGGCAAGTTTTATGCAATTTAGATTTAATGATGAGTTTGTCTTCTTGTCTCACAAGGCTTAAAATATAATTACACCAATGTTTTCCCTCGTTTTTCTCGCAGTAATGTTGGCATTAGTGTTGGACTGGCCCAGCAACAGTGCAGATTTGAACCCTATTGAAAATTGCTGGTACATAATGTCGTCTAAAATTTCTCAGAAGAAGTCAACCAGTAAGATTCAGCTGCAGGAGAGCATTATAAGGGTGTGGTACCACGAAATTGGGCAACCATATATCCAGAAGTTGATTAACTCTATGCCAGATCGTTGAAAGGCTGTAATTGCAGCTCGAGGAGGAACAATAAAATATTGAGGACTTATTTTGCTGATTTACAGTACATAATACCATTACGTTAATTTGTTATTTCAGTTTGTACACGTAAATGCAATAAAATGTATGTTTGGTTGTCATGATTGCCATTTGCATGATTTTTCATATTTCCATTAATTACCCTTTGGGAAGATATTTATGGCAATTAGGTATATCAGGTGAAGTCTTTTTATTGGATTTGATTGAGAGAGAGAGAGAGATCCCATCTAACAAATGCATTTCGAACATTTCTGCAACCCACATTATTTTATTTTGCAAAATTCAAATGATGCAGTTTTTCTGTCTGCCACTGTCTTATGTTGGGTGGCTTTCTGAACTTTAGTTCAACTCTGCCAAAGTTTGAATATTAAATATTGGTAATAATGTGACCTATAAGTGTGTTATGTCTTTAGAAATGTGTGGTTGTGGACCTCGTTACATGTTGTGCGGGCTGAAAAATCCGGAATAACTCAGGGGGAAAATTCTACACCCTCTGCCTCAGATCGAGTGGCGTGGCAGATGGTGATTTATCGTGCCAAGCTGATACGGAGGGCTACGTTTGAATGATTACAAATATTAACATCTGTAAAGCATCGCTACAAATACATTAATTTTGAACAGTGAGATATCTAGACAGGATTAAGGTTTTAATTTCAGTATTTAGCACATTCTTAAATGTAATGTTTTCCAAAATTAATCAAATAGCTGTTATAGTTCTGTAGAAAGTAGGGTAGTCTCCATCCATCATCTTAATTGCTTCAGTCAATTTGTCTATCATGCCATTGAAAGAGACATAACCGTAAGAGATTGTCTTCCATGTACAGCCATAACTTCAAGGATGATGAAGACTCTCGCTCGTAGGTATTTTCTTAACTGAAGTGATAGCTGGGGAACTGAGAATATCACTAAAATCCGTGTCAAGGTCAGTGAAATCAGATCAAGGGATAACGATTACCATAAGGACAGGGCAGAATGTTATTCCTGTTCCCAAGGAGATCGTAATCAAAATCGTTGTGGTACATGAAACATGCATTCGCTGATCCTTTTTACAGAAGTAAATTTTTACTACTAAAGAAAAAAATTTAATTGGTGTAATGATAAAAGTTGATGTTCGAAATTTTTTCAAAAGCTTTCGAATTTGGCGTGAAGGTGCAGTTTTTTTTTTTTTTTTTTCATCCTTGTTCACAGATCTGCATTTCTGGTATCAATTAGTGGCTATGTAAGTTATTGGATGATCTTCTGGGAATAAGAAGTTAAGACTTCTAAAAGAAGTCTGTCTTGAAGCCTTAATTCCTTTAGAGAAAATTATAAAGCCTCAACCAAACCAAGAAGCCATTAGAACTTTTTAATATATGTGATATTTATTGTAGGTTGGCTTGGTTATATACATTTACTGCTCGCGGCCTGTTGGCCAACATTTTGACGGGCGACACTCCGTTTTATAATTCTCCTATCAAGTTCATACGGTTAAAGAATTGATACTGGATACAATGTTATGACATCATAAACATCGCTTTCGAAACATGTGTCGGTTTTCATCTTTTCTTTAGAATCGCTTTCTAGTAGTCCTAACTTGAACTCGCCAGCCGTAGACTGTGGTCCGAGTTGGAGCATATGGAATACAGGAATACCTCGCATAGTGCGGTTTCGAACAGCCCTGGTTTCGCTATAGCGCGGTTTACAAATTGAAAAAAAATTAACTGCGTTACACACTAATACATTTGATATGTATGTATTATAATGCCTCGATCAGCGCGGTATATTTTTGGCACGAATTAACCGCGCTATACGAGGTATTCCTGAACTACAAAAGACATTTAATATTGACAGTCTGAAGTGAATTTTTGTTAAGAAGCGACCATATATCATTGGACACTGCGTATTGTTGATGGGGCCTAGTAAATGGAATATGTAAAGGCTTAGGGAGGATAGCATTTCGAATAAAATTGACTGAGTTTTTTAATTTCGGATATTGGTAACTTCTCTAAGTGAAATCTTTTTGTAAGAGTTGCTGTTTCTTTTATGAAAATTCTTATAAATACCTTTTGTTATAACTACGGTATTTATGTCAGTTCTGTAGAGTATCGACAATGGTCAAACAAAAAGCTTCACGAAGGGATGGATAAGTTATTCGGTTTTTGCTGTTTCCATTAGAGTGATTTATACACTTCATGCCTCAGTTATTGGATGATCTGCTTCTCTTTTTGTTGTGGAATTCTTCGAACATGTTATTGATCAGTAGTCCTTTTGTCAAACTTTTCGGCACCATGCCTACCTCCTTTTGATTTCTGAGAAACCCTCACGCCTCTTCACATCTTTACTTATAATTCAACTTCCTTCCACCTTCCCCTCTGTAACAAAATATTCTATTAATTTATTTTAATTTTTTTAAAATTAAAGATAAGCACGAATAACTTTTCTAGGCACAAAAAATATAATAAAAATGTAAATTTAACATAAAAAAATTGCGAAAACGTAATCCTAGGTTCATAGATGAAAGCGAATAAATGGGGAATGTTTTATCCAAAATTCCTTCAATAGAATTTCGAGTGTTTATTCTTGTAGTACTTCCGGAAGTGAATCGATATTAACTTTCTGCGAATTGCCTACTAATTTATGAGCCAGAAAAGTTGTCTAGAAAATAGTGGATAAATTGATCAGCAAGGCAGTCATACGAACTGTAACTATTCTTCGCACCTTCTTTACAAAGGTTTAGATCCCTTCCTTTTCAGCTAGCGATAAAACTGTGAAAAGACAAAGTTAGTCGTCCGGGTTAGCATTCAATATTTCCAAAGCTGAAATGTTTCTCCTCTTAAACGCTTTAATCGCGTCGTGGTGTAGTATAACGTTTGTATCTTCAAATTAAGGTTATTCGAAGCTTCAAAAATGTCCATAATATTCCAGTAAAAATTGAAATGATTGGTCCTTAAACGCACGATGTTGCCTGAGACAAATGTCTGCTTCGTCTTTCACCTTGAATAAGCTGGAGAACATGTTCCATTTGGAAAGCCTTTTGTAAAAACAAGGATTTCGCGACCCGTGCAAAGAGTTGCTGTAATAAACCTAAAAATAATTTAACGTCTATGAGTTTATTTGATATATATCTACCAATCAATGAATTTATCCCTAAACTGATATTGATAGATGCTGCCTTAGTGAGTGATCTCTACGGTAGACGACGGGGACGCCAAAAAAGTTGGCTGGACCACCAAAACACAAAATATAATGTATCGACAGATGCAAAAATCAAGTTAGGAACTAATTAACATTGTTTAATGAAATAAGATTAAATATTTAAGGTAAGGTATTTGCACTAAAGGTAACAAGGCGAACAATAGTTACCAAGATAAAGATCTTACATTAATTTTAAGCATTATAGGAAACAGCTAATTTTCTCTATCATGGAGAATAGAATTCAATTCAGAATTGAAGAGGTAACTGTTAGAATTAAACATTCAGCAGAAAGATTTTTCTGCGTCTAAAATATAAATTAATCAGAGTCGTTGGAGGTGAGGGGAAAAAAAAACGGTAAAGGGAGTTATCAAAATAATTTAAAAATTGTTTAAAGTATTTTAAGACGAATAGAACTCAAGACATCGTTGCTGATAACTGCGTAGTATACTACGTGTTGAGAATGATCGATCCCATCCCCTCCTTCCGACGGTACTGAAGCCATGTTATGTAGTCTTTATTGCACTTTTTTCTTTATCGCATCCATAATATATTAAAAAAAAATCTATAAAAATTTATTTTCATGGTTCAGGGATAAATTTTAGCGGGCATAACTTAATATGTTAAGTAATCATGAAAGATTATTTGCTACTGCCATTACGTACGGACCATTAAAAAATGAGTTGATTGGTCTAACTTGCTTACTTTTAAGTTTAGGCTGTTTGTCATACGTTGACTGAAATTTTTGAATATGTTGTTAAAATTGAAATAAGTGTTACCTGTTTAGAATTTATAAATTTAACTTCTGCCTAATCAGCTGCGTTTTTCTCAATGGAAAAGTTAATTCCACATCGTGAGGAGTAGCGAAGAGTCGCAGCACAACCTACAATCCTATAATTTCTTCCGCAAATGAAATCGGCTTCGGCTTATGTACCTTTCGGAAACACACCGATCGCGTTTTTAGACTAAACCGAAAATGGCGAACAACTTCCCCGTCTTCGGTTTTGAACACTCCTGCGAGAGTGCTAGAGTTCGAAAAATTTTATCGTCTTTTGCATCTTTCTTTGGCTTCCACACCGACAAAACCGGTACCCTCGCGAGAAAGTGAGAGAAATCGCATTCCGTGTATTAATTTTATCACTGGTTCCTGAACTGTCACCTCAGTTCAGGAATCTATGATATAGATGAAGGTCCGTCGTGTGATAACTTTTCATTTTCTTGACCATATGTACCTTCATCTTTAAATTATGGCTCTTTCATATTTGAGATATCCAGAAATGCCCCGCACTCTTTCTTCTAGTCTGTCTTCTAGTTCGTTTTGGTGCTTTGATATGTAATTTTTCTAGATCACACTGGAATTATCCTAAAGTTTGAAATTGTTATTGTACTCTAACATTTGCGACTGCTGTTCATCTGTTATCAATTACAATCATTTTCTCTCTCTCTCTAAAGGCAGTTCAAATTGACTACTTTATAACAGCTGGTTTTGTGTACTTTTATCATACTCGAACTGACTGCCTGAAATATCTAATTTGCTATTCAAATTGACCTTTTGTTTTGTCTAACATTTTCACTTCGCATTCTTCCAGACATTTTTTTAGCTGAATTTTCATTATTTATCTAGCAGGAACAGTAAAGATATAACTTATTGGCAAATAGGTTTTGACAGGTGCAAGGATGCTTGAATTTGGAAGTGTTAAGATTGAAGTCTTCATACTTTATTTTCTTTAAGTCTGTATCAACAAAATGCTTAGCTATAAAGTCCCAATCTATTTTGATAAACTGTCATTTTCGTGTTTTACTTCGGATGTAATATGAAGAGAATATTCGTGAAGAGAGAATTGAAGTTGTCAGTCTGCGTGTAGATTTAAGAGTTAAGGAAATCAGTGATGACTTCGCAAGGAAATTTCATAAGCTTGTCCTGCAGATACCAACATTCCCATTCTCCTAATAAATTTAAGAGCACTAGAAATTTAGCAGGCGAAATGCTTTCTGGTCTCCCACCCGTGCCCCAAGGAACTGTGGATAAAGGGAGATCGTTCATCTACCGTAGTTTCAAGTTATCTGTAAGACTACCATGTGAACTGGTAGTGCCTTGAGCTACTGTTGATTAAAAAAAAAAAAAAAAAAAAAAATTGTCATTTAAAGAAATTCGTATCGCATCCAAACCGTACGTCATATCTGCGGCCGAATATTTAGAAATTCAGGAAGGCCACATGTTATAATCTTCGTTCTATGCAAAGCGAAAACTTTATGGATATATTTTTTCTTTTTTTCAGCATGAGTCCACTTTTTACGTTTGCGAATTGGCACATAAACACACATGGGAGCTAAAGCACATATTGAAGTAGTGGAGTGGTCAAAGTACATATCGAAGTTATTTAAGTTCAATGAATACAAAGATTTAAAGTTGATTTGCGTTTGCAGAA
This sequence comes from Mastigoproctus giganteus, assembly GCF_048544385.1. Classification (NCBI taxonomy): domain Eukaryota; kingdom Metazoa; phylum Arthropoda; class Arachnida; order Uropygi; family Thelyphonidae; genus Mastigoproctus; species Mastigoproctus giganteus. The sequence goes on along the minus strand of NC_143583.1, from coordinate 89,432,734 downwards.
CACGGGGGAATTTGATTGGAAATGGTACAGCAGTCTATAACGATAGGTTGAAAATAATCACAATTTTTTTCAATATTGCTCGTGACGATAAAAACAAGATATTTGCAAAGTTCTGGTCGATTGTCGACGAGAATGCGGTCAGTTATTTTTCTCTCACCTTGTCGTTCAACGTTTTCTTCTAATACATAGAATGTGACTATCGAAATGTGACTCACTACGATGGTAAAGTGAAACTGTTCTAGAGGAACAAGAGAAGCGTTAAGGCACTGATGGCAGTGGCTCATCTCTCTTATGCTGCTCAACTTTTTTTCCGTTGTAGAAGACATCTTTAATTTTATATATAGGAGTTTTTTTTTTTTTTTTTTTTTTTTAAGTATAGTATATTGTATTAAGCACAGTTCTTTGAATAAATTGGATGATTGCTCTTTGTCCCCCAGCATGTCTGGAGGAAGTAGAACAGGCTCCAATATCCTGGATGTGGTTCTCATTAAGTACTCCTAACTCAATAAAAAGCTTTGACAGTGGGTGAACCAATAGAAAGCAGTGACCACAATATCGTAAAAGCTTGTTGTATTTAAAGAAACCGTTGTGCTGTCAAAGATAAAGACGAACGCTTCAATTTCCAGAAAAGGGACTGTGTTGGAATGACAGTTCTTGGGCTCCATTTCAACCCATTCTGAACCCATCCGAAACGATTCTGAATGGTCGGGTTCATTTTGAGCGGCAGTGTCATCCCTATAATGGTGTCACCCAAGACACTTTTTTTTTTTTTTTTTTTTTTATGGAAAATTCGGCACTGTGCATTAGTGAAACCCATGGCTGCGTACGGCCAAGTTTATCGATACCTCTATGCAGAATTAGTAGGACAAAGAGTTATGAATTTATTTCACGTCACTAGTTTTGCATTTATATTTGGAGAGGAAAAAAAGGACGTACAGAGGAAATTTCGTATTTTTATATTGAACTCGTCACATTTAAAGGACTAATCCTTGTCAATGACATTAGGGTGACATTAGGGTTAAGTTAGCTGTTCCACACTTTTTATTTTTGTTTCTGAATAGTTAAAACAGGCGCGATTTACGCACACTATACGCTGAGACCTCATGGGCTAAGCCGCCTTTAGTATCCAGTTTCCTTCTCTCCCTACACGCACAGTCACATTGGTACTGCATACTACTCTAATCAGGTTCATACTTTTCCAGAGCTGCAGTAGGAATGTGGTTTTAATTGGCTGTTCTGCCCCAAAACCACACAGCGAATTGAATGGAAGAAACCGTCTTCTTCCAATACAAAACATATTTTAATCAAGCCGCAAAAGCTGTGTTTACACAAATATTCGCATTTCTTCATAAAATCCTCAGAACGGTACCTATTTTAATTGAATTTAAAATTGTATAAAAGTAGACAATTCTTTTAAATAAAATCGTAAAATTGAAACATTTGACTGTCGTCAGTTTTTTTATTTATTTATTCTTATCTCTTTGGAATACGATTTTGAACTGGTGAACATAATACACTCTGATACCAAAAATATTTTAATTTGTTCCTTGAATTAGTCCAATTTATATTTTGTGTGTGACCGCGAATGCCATTTTTTTTTTTTTTCGGTATAAGCATCTTCAAAACCAAGTGATAAAGAACAAAAATTCCATACCTTAAAAAGTTTACTCTAGAACGGAATGACTAAATATTAAACTATAATCATTGTTTAAAGATTTAAGTAATTACATGCCATATACTAATACTGTATGATGTATAAATGTCAAGAACTACATATTTTACATCTTCGTTTTGAGCAGTGGAAGTTAGGAATGTGGTTGTTTTTCGTATTTAGATGTTGAGACTAACATGGAGCAATTTACTATTGTTTTTGAAAAGAAGAGTTACGGTGCTTTTTGTAGCTAATACGGTATTGATCTCCTTACTGACAATCGTCTTATCATTGGAAATCAACTTACTGAAGTATTTGAAACTTGTCGCGCACCTGAGATGTTTGGGATATTGCAGGAGATTGGAAACGTTGATCGCTGCTCCTATTTTAAAACACTCGAATTGTGGTGAATTTTACGCTTGGAAAGACGGAAATGAAAGTGAACCATAACATAATTAGTTATTGCCAAAATAGCGCCTAGATTTATTTGACTCAGTCGTACTTGGTTTAACGCTACTTAAATAATCCAAGTCTAGTCTTAGGTTATTTCACTCTCTCTCTAAGTTTCTCTAACGTCCGAAAAGTTCACTGTCCCAATAATCTCTTTTAGCTTTTTTAGAAGTTATTTTCCGACAAGTTAATCTCCTTAGTTCAGTCGGCGCCTCCGTAGCCAGGTGGGCAGGAGCAGCAGTGCGTAGCACACGCTTCTTGATTAGACCGGGGTTCGAGCCCGTGAACCACCAAATACGGAGGATGCGGAAAGGTCAGGGAATGACAACCACATATCCCCACAGAGTAATATGGCCTTTGTTGCTAATGCTCCTAAAAACCAAAAAATAATAATAACCTTAGTTCAGTCTCTAGGAGTGTTTTTAGAAGTTACTTTCAGGGATCTGTTCTTGGAAACTTTGTTATGGAACATAGTTGTTGACGAATGGCTACTTTCCAACTCTGACCGATTTAGGACAGATAGTCTGACCAACTATTTGTCATCTTTGGTACACGGCAATTGTAGAAAGACTTTTTAGAACGGCAGGAAATCTAATTCTTACCAGGCTTTCTGAATGGATGGCTAAAAACAAACTCAGTTTTGGCTACAAAGGCCAAAGATCATGATTTTTCATGGGAAAATTAAACTACGGTAGATCATCGTAAAGGCGCCTCTGTAGCCAGGTGGGAAGGAGCAGCAGTGCGTAGAACACGCTTCTTGATTAGACCAGGGTTCGAGCTCGTCACCACCAAATACGGAGGATGCGGAAAGGTCAGGGAATGACCACCGCATATTCCCGGAGCAATATGGCCTTAGTTGCTAATGCTCCTAAAAACCAAATAACAAACAAACATATCATCGTAATTAAATATGAAGGCAATCCATACCGTTTGCTGTTACCCATAAGCATCTATGGATCATAATTGATAATGAACTGCCCTTTGTGCCACAGTTCAGTGTACCCAAAGAAAATCAAACACTTTACGGCAGTGTTATTCATTATTTCACATGAAGACTGGGCCTAAAGAACTGTACCCTTCGACTTCTCTACTAAACAGTCTTCATTCGTATCGTGACTTACGCTGTCAATGTCTGGTTTCATGAAACAAAACTTCTTACTTTCAATTAAACTTGATACTGTGCAACGATGGTTCTTGCCCCCCCCCCCCCCCCCCTTACTGAGAACATGCAGAACTGTCTCCACCTGTTCTGTTCAAGTTCTTGTTAGTCTCTTACCTCTTGATCTGTTTAGAATTTATAAAAGATTTTCAAATCAAGAAGGGATGTACTCTTATTTTTCTGGCATCACTGATGACACATCTCCAAATACCAAGACAAAAAATCTAAATGTTGGTCTGAACTTAATATTCAATGGCAGGACAGATGGTACAATGCTTCGAAAAGAGCTACTACCAAATTCTTTGTATACATAAATTTTAATATCAACAAGGGAACCCAACACTGGTTTTACCCCTGCTTGTACATCTCATACTTACTGGCCCTAGATGCGTTAATGCCCGCCAATTTCAGTGCGGCACAAAATATAATGTATGACAGTCTGATTTTTCATATCAGATAGACTTTAACTAGCAAAATCAATAAATTTTCTCCAGGAACTTAGAAAAACCTTATTGCCAACTAACATATTTTCTGTGTTACAAGATTTCGCGCAACAGGCCTTCACCATAGCCATACCCTCATAACTTCAACTACTAACAGGCTATCTGTAACATAGGCCTAATCCATCGTGGAGAGATATATTTTTTGTTTATTTTTGCCGACCGGGCTAGCCGGGTGGGTAAAGTGCCTACCTAGCAACCCAAAGGTCGCGGGTTCGAATCCCACCTCGGGCTTGGATCAAAGTACTGCAAAAATCTTGGGAGGTGCATTATGGCCACAGAAGCCGATGCGCCAACAACTACTACCAAAAAAAAAAAAAAAAAAAAAAAAAAAATATATATATATATATATATATATATATATATTTTTTTTTAACAATCTATTACATTTCTGACATCATACCCTTCTTGAAGAGTTTGTTTCGTATCTTCTCTGAGGCCTTCCTAATAACCACTGTATTGGCAACTACCTTTTAAGTGTTCTCTCCCACTGAATTCCTCTACTGTATGTTGAATGAATAGTCTCAACGCATCCATGTCTGTTCACAAGTAACAATTCGACTTCTGGTGGATGGAATTTTAATGAAATTTTATATTTGGGCTTTTAAAAATATTCGTGGAGCCGTTCCAATTTTCATAAAAATTGGACAAGTAGAAATCCCGTGTTTTATTATTATTTTTTTTTCCATACAGTGTAGTTTTAATGCAGTGTTATTAGCTTTGGACAGTCCGTGCGTGTATTTTTATGTAAGGCTCGTAATGGTATGTCCTTGTGGAGAGATACATACAGTATATAGAAAGAAAAAAAAAGACTTATAAAGAGTATACGAGATTACAGTAATAAATAATTATATTCTAATTAAACTGAACAGCTAAGTTTAGAGAACATAAAACTAGAGTTTTATTAAGTGTTTTATAAATTTATTATCTTAATAATTAATTAATAACTATTTGGCTTCTTTAATCACTGAAAATAAATAAATGAAATATGTAATTTGAGAAAAATCGGACATGCCTAAAATGTAAATACACTGCGTACCTTAATTAAAAAAAAAAAAGGCTAAAATTTTTTTTTTAGCCTCATTACCATATATGTATGTATGATACGCCTGTTATCTTTGCCATGTTCCTCTGCCCGTCCGCATGTAATAACTGGGCTCATTGTGGATGGATTTTAATGAAATTTTATATTTGAACCATTTAAAAAGATTAGTCGAGCAATCCCAAATATTTCATTGAAATTAAGTAATTATCTTTGTCCACCCGTCCGCATGTAATAAATCGATTCTCAATAAATGGATTTTCATGAAACTTGTTTATATTTGAGTCTTTTAGAAGAGTTGTTCTGTCATCCTAAATTTCATTAACAAAAATCCGGCAGTTATTTATTCATGTAATATTATTATTTTCCTTTTTATGCATATCGCATAGGCTATCCATACAACTTATATCGTAACTGAAGCAGTGGATATTATGTTTGTTGCCATGCATTGATATGAGGCATGAATGAGCAATATGGCGGATTTGCTGAAACGAAATGTTCTCGGTTCGCGCATAAAAGGCGTTACTTTTTGCACGTTTTTTTGTTATAAATCATGAAAATTTAACGCACTGCATGCATTAACGAACGTTTTTATGTTCTTAAAAAATATAAAATATGCCAGAAGAGCTTACAACTACAGAATTATTCTTATCAATGGAACAGATTTAGTGGTTCCATGAGGAATCGAACATGCGACACGGAACTCTTCGTATCCAGTACGTTGTGATGTCTTGCTTCACGAAGCAAACAAAACGCGTATGCATTGCGTTGTGAGCTTTATAACAGGATAATATTTCTAATATAAATTGGAATTCTATCCAAAATTTATTTTTGAATAAATAGAATATATTCGTCTTCAACCTAAGGTAAACCTTTTTAAGTTTAAATAGATTACAGAATAAATTCTGAAACTTTAAAACTGACAATTCCTGTCAGGTATTGGCTATTAAGTTATAAGGAGTACAGTATAAAAGATTTTAAAGGTTGTTGGTATAGTCCCATTCGAACGTACGATTCTGTAAGTGATATAAACGTAATTTTTATTTATTTATTTATTTGAGTTGGCCAGGTGCTTACTTTCTCATGGCCTTTGCATTTTTCCCCCCGAAAATGTTTCGGAAGCATTTCTTGGTCTTTTTTCTTTTCTAGCCTTTTCTGACTCGCTGCAAGTTTTTTTTTTTTTTTTTTTTTCTCAAAGGAAGAAAAACAGATGGAGCATACAAGTAGAATGCTTTCAAATATCAAAACTTTTTTCTTAAAAAAAAAAGTTCTTTGATGTTTTCCTGGTTATGTTCATTATGCAGTCTTTACATTGGTCTATTCAGCTACGTTGAAGAGAGCGAAAAAGTTGGAAGTTATGTTTGTTCGTGTTGATCAGTGTACAGTAGTTCCCATATTTCCCCTTCTCCCACATCTGATGCTCTGGAGAAATGATTCCATATGCAATGTGTTATGCGGAGATTTTTAAAACCTTTTACTTCTTCAATTTTTATATTTCTTTACTCTCTATACCGCCACCTTCGATCGACTAAATCCAGAATTTCAGACTGATTTCTGTCATTGTGAGCAAAGCCCGCTAGTACAAGCAAACCAAATTGTTCTTTACCTTTTCAACTGCAGTGTTTGTCATGTGCAGGAAAAATTTATCCTCAGAATTCGTGCCGTAAACCCTTGTGGTTTTTAATATCTGCACAGATTAATTGAGATAACTTAGCGGAGAGAATTTTCCTTTTATAATGTCTTTGCTTAGATATAGTATCTTTTAAAATTTATTTTCTTCACGGCTGTAGTTTTATTTTAAGGCTAGTTCTTGCCAGTGAATTATTAATACCGTTTACCCCCCCACACGTCATGGTACAAAACTAAAATTTAATAAAAGCAGCGAATCTACTCTTATTTCACCTTTTAACCACTTAGATGCCTTCGGTAACGCGGATGCAATTATTTCAATTTGATTTGGAAACTGGAGCATAGCGAAGAACGAGACAAGCAGTTAGATTTAGATAATCGAAAATTCTCAACGGTGATTATTTTGACATGCCATCTGTGTTTGGTTCTGAGACGAGCATTTAATAATAATGAAATTTCTCTTCATTGACGGACTCTTGTTTTTCGGATGAAAATTTCCAGCTGTAGTGAAGACTACCGCATTGCCTCTTTCATTTCATTGGATCATTGACAGGAATATGCGCCGATATACTTCACCGAAGAACATCGTCATTAGCGTGTTCCATTACCTTGATTATATCGAAATGGCCTGCATTTGGCAACGTGTCGTAGAGGTATAAGAGTAGTCGGTCGTTTCGGTGGGAAAAGCATCCGTGGTTGGTTAACGCTGTTCGAGAAAGTTAGTTAAAACGTGTGTATAGTTTCGTGGAAACTAAACACATATCTGCAATTATTGTACATGATGTTTAAGTCTTCAGTGAATTGACTTTGTTTATGGTTGTCATTTGCATGCAGTCCTTTTATTCACAGCGATACCATATCGCCAGTTCTTCCAAGAGTATTTTAGATATTCAACTGCTGTATTATCAACAGTTAACACTTATTCTGTTTACCTCTTTGATCAGGGAAACTGCATTGTATATTTGCACAAAATGCTTCGCTAGTGACGGATTCTGTGCATATATACGCTGCTTCATCCACGGCAGAAGTGGGAAATAAATAGGATCAGTGAAGGAATGCAACAGGTCGTTAGGTAAAAAAAAAGGATATTGAAAGACAAAGGGGTGCTCTTAAGACATTTGTTTTCATATGAAAAGGCTTAGAAATTAAGATGTTAGGTGATGCACTGACAAACTTATTAAGCTTAGTTTGACTCTTTTATTGGTGGAAAGGAAATTTTAAAAGGCATACTCGGAAAATGGATCTTTATCCTCACAATGAGAAATAACTTTGAAAAGAAATGTGCGAAGTTTTGACATATTTAACGGTTTTTTGATCGATGAAATCTGTCTGAAATTTCTTTCTCTTCTGAGCTCAAAGAACGTATTGTGAATTTTGAAAATATCATTTCGCCTACAGGTATGAAAAGCCTGAGCACAGTTACAATTTCTGTTATCCATATTTTCTTATATTCAGTGCATCTAGATCTAAGAGTACTTCTGTAAACACCTTGCATGTTTGCCAAACACATTGGCGACAATGCACTACTACACTGGTGAAAAAAATTAGGGGAAAAATCACAGCTTGTGCAGATGATCTTTGTGTAAATATGATATGTGTACCTCTATTATGATGTAATTGATTTAAAACTTATCAGTGGGATATAAACTGATGTTACGATCAACGTATGTTGAAAACGTCCAAAGCACCAAGACAGTGAACAGAAGTGAGACTTTATTGGAACATGACGCATTAAAGCAAAGTATTGTAAGCTTATAGGAACAGTTTTGTCACTGTTGTGGACAGCTGTGCATGGACAACAACTTTAGTATGGTGTGTGTGGGCAGAGCAATCTTTTGATGTTCGTGTGCTTTAGATACTCTTCATTCTGAGGCCTCACTACATTATATCAAACATGTTAAAATGCCCTTACGTTTTGTCGATTTTTTTTAAAATTTTAAAGCTATTCGAAAGAGTTTCTCCACATTTTTTTTCACACTACATTCTTTTTTCACAACACTTATTCCAGCCCAAACTTACTCGCATACGAACTTTGCGTTGTTAATGATTTTGCTAACAGAAAAAGCCAAAGAGAGAATTTATCTTAGAAATAAGTGCTTAAGTGTGTAGAATTTTATTGTTGGAATAATATTATTGAATTCTACGCTTGATGATCAATAAGTATTTACCCTCACCCGAAAATGAGTTAGGGATTTAAAATTTGATTGGCTCTTTCAGGCCTCTTGAATAAAACCCCTCACTTTGATCAGAAAATCAAGCTTCCACTTCACTTCACCTCCTTATCTATCTGAAGTCTGCAGGCACATAATGGTTCTTCAGTTTTAGGGAAGAGGCAATCTGAGAAGTCAGGAGAATTAGGTGGGTGCTGCAGATTTTCAAAGCCAAAAGTCCACTGGGAGAGCGGCTTTGTGAGTAGGCGCATTATCGTCTAGGAGACAAGCATCTTTGGATAATCTTTACGCGTATTTTCAACTTGATATCCTCTCTTAACTTTCTCAGGAGGTTTATGTAGTACTTTCCAGTTATGCTCTTGCCTTTTGGTGGTAATGTGTAAGGACGATATCTTTTTAGAGTCTCAGAAGACTAGACAACATGACCTTATTGGTATACAATTGAAGCTTTTTTTTGGAGGTTGCTGAGGATAATGTTTCCATTGTTTTGTTTCTGGGTCATAGTAATGTACCAAGCATTCATCCATCGTCACATTTCAGTCAAAAAAATCAACATTCTCTGTAAAAAAAATCTCCAACATTTGTGCGGAATAGTCTTTCCTTTGGAGCTTTTGACGAAAAAACGGGGACGCAAAAAATATTCAAATACGAGAGGTCAGTATTTACCCCACCTAGAAATATTTGAATTAGGGATTTGATATTATGTATATACTATTACGTCTCATAAGTTAATCTATATAATAAAAGGGAGAGTTGGTATGCTAGAGAAGTTTGTGATCCCATTCGTTATAAAATTTCTTCATTAACCTTCTTCATAAGACCCAAGGTCTGAGTATGTTCGTTGATTATTGACACTTCAAAAGCTCCAAAGGAAAGAGTGTTCTGCACAATTGTTGGAGATTTTTTAGAGAATGTTAACTTTTTTTGCCTGAATTGTGACGATGGATGAATGCTGGATACATTACTATGATCCAGAAAAAAAACAGATTAGCAAACAATGGAAACATTAACCTTCGAATTTCTTCGAAGCTAGGGTCTTCAATGCACGGCTCTACTGTATAGTACAACAGCTGTTTCGTTTCAGTCTTACCTCCTGTCAAGATGCTCTCAAAATATTGCTTCCACCGTTTCAGAACCTCCTTTCTCTCAGTCAGCAAGTTTCCTTCACTCTCTCTACATGCAGTAACTTTTGACCGGAATTCCTATGTACTTTCTTTAATCTTCTTATGAAACTTTCTACTTTATTTCTACTGTTTATTTTTATCAATGATTCTATATCTGATCAATATTTGTCGTAGGAATACGAAGAGTGTTTTCTATATATTTAGAAAATATTCTTTAAACATTAGCAAAGTATTTAAGTCAGAAATTTCATTAATTTTCCAAAGAAACGCCCGCGCGCCAGATTATGCACGTTTGCGGCCTGAGGTGGCCCACCTCTTCAATACACTGTTCCAAAGCGTTCGAGTAGCTGTATAGTGTCGATCGCGGCGGGCAGGGGGACAGAACGATGATGAGAGAGGGATAGAGATGGTTCAGGAATTTATAAATCTGTGCAGTAATCACTTAATTGTTTTGACTAAGGTATATGAAGCTCCTGATAGTGAAGCCATAGCCCTGTCAGTCCTGATTCGGACACGGATCGCTATTTCCAGACTTGAGCTTGCTTGTGAAAATACGATTCCAGCTGCGATGTTCCGCAGAGAGTTTGTTTCATTCATGAATGTACCACATGCTGCACTGCTGATCCCCGATATGCTGATTGTAGGTATCACTCAATCATTTATTAAGATAGTCTTTCTTCGACAGCTTTTTCAGCCCACTGGCATATCAGAATGCCAAGCGAATATCAGTCTCTTTGTAACATTGGAAATGTGGATAAATTTTCTGTTTATACAGTACTTTGGAACGGCCACATAGGGTTAGAGGAGTTTTACAAGACAAATACAAGGATATCATCGTATTCAATACTCAGGCGGGTTAGAACCATTGTCAACTCAAATGCAAGTACTACTACTGTGCCGCATTTGGCCTCAGATACGGATGGTGTAGCTGCTGCATGGTAGTCTTACACAGCATATTCTGCTGCTTTTCGTAACATTCATAGGGTATACCTTCTGCTAATTCATCTTGCATAGTGTTTTGTGAAAGGCGCCACCTGTGGTTTCCCACATCTGCACCATGGTACTTTGTGAAGAAGTACAGAATCTCTGTAAAAGCCAGAAAAAGTGTAATGTCTGGTTTCTGTCAGAGTAGTGTTATGTTTTGTTGTGTCTCTGGCTGCTTGGCCGCAGAGCCCCTAGTGGGACCTCATGTTGCCTGCCACCACCACTGGGAGGTGAGCCAGGCTGCCCATTATATTCTGGCTGGCCTTTGCCAGGGATGCCTGAGCTTCCTGACAGAGGCCAAGTTAAAAAGGGGGGGGGGACAGAACAGGGTTACAGGTTAGAAGGAACAGAAAGAGGGGAAAGGATGGCGGACTGAAGTTGAGGAGCAGTCCGCTCTTTGTGAGGCGAAAATAGGGGTCTGGGAGGGGGAGTTAAAGTAGCAAGGGACAGGTACCCCTGCATGGTCACCAGGGGCCAGTGGACTCTGTATCCCGCACTCAGGAGTTCTCCACAGTGCCAGCAGTCCCGCACCAGAATGGTGCCAGCGGTGTTTCTTCTCTTAAAGGATTAGCAAGTTGTCAGGGCAGCGTCATCTCCCAATGTCCTATTGGGACTTCGTTAAGTGCAAAGTTGCTTCACGTTGGTATAACTTCTGGTGAGTTGATCACTATGGAAGGAGCGTTCGCCATCGTTACACCTCGTGCTGCAGAAGACGCCACAAAGGATCTGACGATGTCCAGCTCTGTTTTGGACATGAAGCTACATGGACACGTTGAATACATTGGTAAGAAGGGATACAGACACTTTTCCCCTAATAGACACTCTTCCAACTATTTTGTAATTGTTATAAATAATTAGTTCTAAATTCTGTATAGCAGGATTAAAATAAGATAAGACACGTAGAGAAGATGATGTTCCCCAGGTGTCAAAGGTAACTAAATGCTAAGCTAATGAACTTTAATGGTCTTACTGGTACTAGTCGTGATAAGAATGCGATTCAAGATATTTCTGGGCAGCATGCGACCTATTCACACTTAGCGAGTTTTCTAACATTAATGAGAAATGTTAGCAAACTCGCTGTCTGCATACTAAAGTCTTCATTCTCCTTTTGTATTAATGTTCATTGATGGTGGTTTAAAGTGCACTCTAAGTGTGTAAAACGTGACATGACTGAGTTACAATTATAGAAAGAAAATTGCTATTTACGTCAGTTTTACTTTTTAAGAATGTGGTCTAATATCATTCTTATTTAACACAGTACTGCTCGCAAACAGATAGTCAGAAGGAATATTTAGAGTATTAAAATTAGATTTAAGTTGTCATAAAATTGGTCGTAGCGTAAGCTGATAACCATAAAAAAAAAAAAAAAAAAAAAAAAGCTCGTACATTGGGATACATATCTCCGAGCAAGAAGGTTCACAAATTTTTTATTTCGGGCATCGCCGTGTTTGTGTATTCTAATCATATTTCTGCTTTTCATTACATGAAGCTAGCGTTAAGTCATGACACTAAATGCACCTGCTTAGAAACAAGTTTTAACTTTGGTGTCATTAGTTACGCAAATTATATGATGCGCGAAGAATTTGTACGAGGAAAGCATACAAATGTGTTTTTCTCTGCTTTGTTGTGCATTTTTGGCAGCCTGTACGTGTGGGATAAGATTGATTTGAGAAACCTTCCTATTTAAAACTCCAGGGGAACGCACAGATCACATGACATCGTGATCTGCAATAGTGATGATTATATTTTGGTTAATGAATAATAATGGCAAAAAAAAAAAAAAAAAAAAAACACCCACCAAATTCATTAATTTCAGCTATCAGTTCAAACATCCCAGTTTCATTTTTTTACGAATCTCTAGCGCTTCAGATTACAAAAGAAGGCGAAAGCATTGTGCAGGATTAAATAAACATGGATTTTGTTTCCAGTACGATTTTTTTTTTTTTGCCTCCTTAAGCGTACGATTAGAAAGAGTTTCTTATTATATAATATTTTGAAGGGAAAGTCAAGCGAAACTTCATCGCTATCGTGGTCGCATTAATTCTGCAAATGAGGCAATTAACAAGCAAATTTGTAATCAAAAGCAAGAGTGAAGAGATGATTTTTCAGATTCTGCAAAAGTTGTCGATGTATAAATTAGCATATAACACGCTCTGCGATCGATTACTTTCTCATTAACTGGTTTTTATGCGACAATTTGGGCAGTCATTATCACCTATTTCCCTTGACTCAACGTGAGATTAACTTAGCCCATACCTGAAGCGAAGTAAGTGCACCTTAGCTTCGACCTTACAAAGAAACTTTAATGAACTTGTAAAGGGTATTCGACGTCACTTCGTTTTATTAGTTACAGTCGAACTGCATTTTCTAGACCCTTGTGCAATCGATCGCCGTTTTTTTTTATTATTTTTTTATTTTTTTATTCCTATTCGTATCGGACGAAAACCAGATTCATTTTAAATTATCATTTAGAAGTCGTTTGTACACTTACTTGCTGACAGAAATGTGTAAAATACCATTTACTTTCGATCGTGTAGGCAGCCACCAGAATGTTATATATTGCACTGAAGCCAGTTTTTATATTGCAAAATACATTGCGTAAAGGCAAGGAGGATCCGTGTTAATGTTTTCAGTAACGTGCAGATTGCTTAAAGTCTTATTTTTTTATCATTTTTTTTAAAATGGTGATGGGGTTTTGATGTCTGTATTCAGAAAATTTACATTTGGCTCATCTCAATAAAAGACAGGTTTAAAAGACAAAAAACGACATACAGAAACAAATGGAAGGAAAAACAGAAGGTGAGGAAGAGGATGTTTTCGAAAATTATAGACAGGGAATGTGGAAGAATGGACCAGGCTCAAATACAAAGAACTTAGAGTGGCTGAGAAGAGTGGAGATTATTGGTAGCTAACGTTTTGGAAGGAAGCGGTTCATAGATGGATCGCTTCTTGTCGACCGCTTTTACATTTATAAAAAGCCTTCTTAAAGAACCTCTGTTAAAGAGAATCGTACCAGAAGAACGCTATATCACTGAACACGTGCGGTGTTCAGTGATATAGTATGTTTAGGATCTAAACACACTATTACTAGTGTTTCCCCCATCTCCGCGTAGTGTACTGTTCATCTGACCTTTTAGCCGTTGGACTCCTGTTGGGGCCCACCGTTGTACACACTGTCTCGGGGAGGCAGGTCATGTACCCAATATTTTTTTATAGTACTAGTTTCCTGAGATTTCCTTAAAAAAATAAACTAGTTTCCTTAAAAAAAAAAAAAAAAAAAACAGGGAAACGCTAGGATTGGGTTTGGCCAAAAGGAATATAGATACGTAAGTTACGTGATTTAAGATTAAAATTTTTGGTGTTTGGCCCGATAAATTTTGACATGGATTGGATGCTAGTTGTGAAGCTAGAGAGGGAGGGGAGACTGAAGGCTCTGGGGGAAAGACAGAAGTATGGGGGCCAATAGAGAAGACAACCCTAGGAGTCAGTAGGACATGCTTATGCCCCACCGGAAGGGGAAAAAGGGGGTGGCGGGGAGAGGAGACAAGGAACCATCTCTTCCCTGGCGGAGGGATAGGGAGTTAACGTGAATTGGGTAATAGCACCCTATTCAGACCGCCAGGTGGCGTTGGCAACGGAGCTTCAAGGTCATAGGCCTTGTCCTGAGGTGTCACAGAACCCGGAACAGGTGCCATTCGGGAAAATTTGTGGAAGGAGTAAATCGGGTAGGTCCAAATTGGTGTTGAATCATTCATGGGACAGAGATCCCGTCCAGGTAGAGATACCAGTCAGGTTGATTTTCCTGCTGATTTGGGAAAGATGAGTCCAAGTTCATGATAGGAGGAGATGTTCTCCAACGACGAAGGCTGTGGTAGTCTATGATGGTTTCTTCCTCATATAATGGCCACTGGTACATCAGATACTCCCATGATTCAAGTGGGCCACAGGAACAGAACAGGTTTTCGGTAAGGCCCAGGGTGATAAGTTTTCCCCTGATGGCGCTGTGTTCAGTCAGCAGATAGGTTCAGGAGACCTGGGAGAACAAGGTTGGTTACTTTGGGTAGGTTGTCCGGAATTAATTTTTTGGTTATGGCCCCTTTATCTGTGGCTGTCCATCGTTGTTGCCAGGTCTGTTGAAGAAAGGTAACAAGCCGTCGCTTCTCCACAGAGCGGTTGTTAGCCGGATCGGTGGTGAAGTTTAGGAAGGTGACGGATTTGTCTTTTGTCAGGTGGTAGAGCATGTCTCACGGGATGACCTCCAGGTCCAGGGGGAGTGTTCCCATTAAGGCCTGGAGACCGTGCGTACTGACGGCGCAGCACGTCCGAGAGACGGATTGAGCGGTGTGTAGTTTCAAATTTTCTTCATTTGACTGCTGTAGTGGCTTTTGTGTATCAGATGGGAGCGCCGTATGTGATGACAGGTAAGAATATTGCCTTATAGAAGAGGCTGAGAGTTCTTTTCTTGAGTCTCCAGTCGTTACGGGTGACTCTTGCAATTCGGGCAGAGTAGTCCCTTACCTTCTGTAGGCTAAATGGAGTTGGAATGATAGTCTCCTGTCCAGATATAGTCCCAGGTACTTTAGTTGTGCTACTAGTTTTATTGTTCTACCCTGGATTTTGATTTTTGGGGGATCGGGTCAGTTGGAGGTTACCCTTCAGCAGTATGGAGCAGGTTTTGGATAGTGAGACATGTAAGTTGTGGTGCGTAGCAGAATTTTGCAGAGTTTGCTGTGCCCTGATTCACTGAAAACATTGTAGATGTTTAATGAGTTGGAAAACCCAGAAAATAACAGGTGGTAAAAGGTTGGCAGGCATTGTATGGATATATCTTGAAAGCTTAAAACTGCTTAAATCTTTGCCTTATCGCTCCTCATGCATGTGAAATGGAAGGGATTACATAAATCCCGAATTATTCTTGAACTCCGACATATTGGGTGTAAAGTTACTGCCGTTGTTTCCTACAGTTGTGTGATTATGGATGTCGTTACTCCGTGAAAGAAACGATTTTATCTATTCGGCTAATGTTTACCATTTTATAATTCTTGATTTATTTTTTAGCATTAGTAGAGGCATTTGATGCAAGAAAGCAAGCTTATGCAGCATCAGCCAAAAAAAAAAAAAAAACTACTTCACCCCTCTGTTCGTTCAAAATACCTGTCCAGCTGAGCCTTAAACTTATTTAGGCTATCAACTTCCACGACAAGGGATGGAAGTCTGTTCCACCAACCAACCACTCGCTGGCCAAAGGCAAATTTCCGCACGTCTATCCTACATCTGTCTTTCCTCAATTTGAGGAAAGATAGATGTAGGTTAGATGAATTTATGCCCTCTCAGGTGATTATTCTGAGCGAGAGGAAGAATCCCATCAGCATTGAGCATGCTCAAACCATTCAATGCTTTATACACCTCTATCAGATCACCTCGCTGGTGCCTAGTCTCCAGACACTGTAATTTGCAAAACTTAAGCCTTTCTTCGTAAGAGCACCCCTTTGTTCCATTCACCAATCTTGTTGCCCTTCTCTGTACTCGTTCCAGCATCTCTACATCTTCTTGAAATGAGGCCTCCATACCTGTATACAGTACTCTAGGTGTGGCCTGACCATTGCCTTATACAAGGGAATAATCACCTCCTTATCCCTGCTAGAAAAATTCCTATATATCATTGACAATACACCATGAGCTACTCTTGCACCCCGTCTGCACTGCTCAGAGAACTTCATATATGCCTGCACAACCACCCCCAGGTCCCTTTCATTCTCTACCACTGTCAGTGTAGTACCACAGAGTTGATACGTTGCTCTGGGGTTGCTATTTCCCATGTGTAGTACTTTACATTTGTCAATGTTAAACTTCATTTGCCACCTCTCAGCCCATCTGCTCAACCTTTCCAGATCCTGTTGCAGCAGCATAGTGTCAGTAGTGTCCTTGACAACCCTGCCTACCTTTGTATCGTCTGCAAACTTCGACATTAAGCTTGATATACCATCATCAATATCATTTATGAATACAGAAAACAATAATGGACCCAACACTGAGCCCTGAGGGACTCCACTAATAACATTAGTCCAAATGAGCAGTGTCCATTGATTATCGCTCTGTCTTCTCCCCCTCAGCCACCCCTTTATCCACAGCAGCAATTTGCCTCCAGTGTCACACTGCTCCAATTTGTGCAGCAGTCTGCCATGTGCAACAGTATCGAAAGCCTTTCTAAGATCCAAGTATATAATATCAAAGTTATTCCCTGCATCCAGTTCCTTTGTGACTGCATCATAGTATCCAATCAAATTGGTCAGGCAAGACTTCCCCTTAACAAAACCATGCTGTGTCCGAGCTATAACTGAAGTCTTGTCTAAATGATCCTGCAGTGCTTCTTTAACTAGTACCTCCATTAATTTTCCTGGAACAAAGTTAAACTCACAGGTCTATAATTGCTTGTGTCAGCCTTTGATCCTCCATTTTAAATGGTTTCTGTGGATTTCCAGAAACTTTGATAGTTTCATTTTTATTGATGACCTTCTCGAAGAAAATAGTGGACAGTTATAAAGTATTTTACATTTCAGCATTTTAGAGTTATGTATCATCAACGTATACCAAGGCGGAGTTGAACGTTAGTTCAACTCCGCCTTGCGTAACACAAAATAAATGTCTCCCCACAAGTTAGGGCTGAGGGCTTTCAGTCCCAAAGCATTTTTAGTACTTTACAATCCGACACCGTATGGCATCTCTCATATTGTGGAGTTAAACTGCATAACTGAGTTGTCCTTCATTGTATTACTGGAATACCTATCCGCCCACCAAGCTTCGAAACGGTGCCGTTGGGTGGTGGTATTCTCCGCGGATAAGTAACATTAGTCTTCTCTGTTGGGAAAGCATTGCTTATTCGAGGTAATGCAATATCAGGGCAAATGTTGTGAAGGCGTTCACAATATGAAATGTAACAAAAACGATACCATTTCACTTAATTCGGTGATTTACTACGAACTAAAATGATGATTTGCACTTAACTTTTTCGTCTGGTGAATTTCCCATCGTCTGAAGCTTTCATTCCTAAACCCTTTTTAGTACTGTACTTCACTTTATAAGTGGACATTACGGTCACGGCAGAAGCTTCAAGCTATGAAACTTATAAAAAGTCATACATGTCGGGCATAGCCTCTTCCTTTATCTAGCTGTGAGCAAACTCTTTGCTATTTAGTGCAGCGATCTCACATTATGGAGACACTTCGCCATCAGTTGCCTTGGTATTGTACTACTCTAAATAAAAAGCACTTCTAACGGAGAAGTATATTGCTTTTCATTTAAAAGCGTATGCCGCTACCTAGACACGGATTTCGACTCTGGTTGGAATCTCATCGGTGGGCAGATAGACATTGCGAAGACCTAAACAACCCAGTAACGAGATGCGCGATGGCGCAGTGCTTTTTATATAGAGTAGGGAAAGTACCAAAGAAACTCTTGGCGAAGTACCTCCACGATATGAGATCGATGCACCAAGTATATCCTCTTTCTTTAGGTAGTACATGTTGGACATATTCTCTTTCTACAGAAAGAGGCTAAGCCTGACATGTACGATGATTTTTATGACTACTGTTTAGCTAACTCATTCGTTCTTTCTAATTCTTTGTGTAATTACAAAGGGAGCAAAAAGATTTTAAGTGTGTTCATACTGCTTAATACGAATTGTTACTCAAACTGACTTAATAAAGTGGACTATGAAACTTCGCATTTTGTAAGTAATGACGCTGTTTGTGGAAGGAAAGTGGTGTACTGAAAATAGAAAATTGTTTTTAGAAAATTTCCTTCTAAAATTATCTGGATGAAAAGGGAATTTAATGTTTATTCAAGAATGAAAGTGACATCTTTATCGTTTTGAATATCTTTACATGTTTACAGTTATTACAGAAGGTTTATTGGATGAAGACAAGACTTGCTGAACATAATGGAGAGAGAGGATTAAATATTTACGTCAGTACTTTTAATATAACTATAATGAAAAAATTAGGCTTAAGTAGTATTTTGGCATCTCTAAAAATTAATTTATCTGTTTGGATATTTCCAAATACCAGCTCAGGCGTCCTTCTTCGCCCATTCCTTTTCAAAGTAATGTACGTTGCTGATTATTTGTCCTCTAGTCTTAATGTTTCTTTTTCATTTATAATGATAATTTAAATAGAAAATTTAACCTCGCAAAGATTTCTAAGCAATTGATTTATAGCTTTCTCCTCATTTGCAGACATTAAAGGCACTTGTTTATGAAAAGTACTAATTGGAAATTAAGTCTCATAGAAACAGTTAATACTTTAAAAAAGTGCACAACATCCCCTATGGTTTCGTGTCCCAAGGTTGCAGTTTTGAGATGTACACGTTCATAATTTCTTCATAGACTCCCAAAAATTCATTGATACTTTTGTGTGAAAGGCACCCCTTGGGACTGAGCTCCATCAATCAAAGAAACTCTACGTTTGTACAGGGCGCCTCCAGCCAGGTGGGCAGGAGCAGCAGTGCGTAGCACACGCTTCTTGATTAGACCGGGGTTCGAGCCCGTGACCACCAAATACGGAGGATGGGGAAAGGTCAGGGAATGACCACCGCATATCCCCGGAGCAATATGGCCTTAGTTGCTAATGCTCCTAAAAACCAAATAACAAACAAACAAACAAACGTTTGTACAGTGACCGTCCCAGGTTTCCTAAAGGGGAGGGGACTAAGGCAGTGTTGCAGGGAATCTTTAAATTTTATTTAATATGTAGCAGCCGGGTGGGTAAAGTTCCTGCCTGGCAACCCAAAGGTCGCGGGTTCGAATCCCGCCTCGGGCTTGAATTAGAGTAAATGCAAAAACTTTGGGAGGTGCATTATCGCCACAGAAGCCTGGCAATAAACATAATATCCACTGCTTCAGTTACGATATAAGTTGTATGGATAGCCTATGCGATATGCATAAAAAGGAATTTTGTGCCAACAACTAAAAAAAAAAAAAAAAAACATGTAGCACAAAAAAGTAAAATGTAACCTTGGGGGGGGGGGAAGCTATAACACAGGGACCCACACTACATGTGTATAAACCAATGTTTCTCAACCTTTTTTTTTTAATTATCGACCCTAAAGGGCTTTTTAGACAACTATTTTTCTAATCGCCCCCCATGACATTTTAAACAGGAAAATTTGCTCTTTTTTTATTCAATGGGATTCCTGACCTGATGCTTCTTAGCTAAAAGTTCAATGTTCGGTATGATATTAGTAAGTTTAATTCTAATGTCTCCTCTTGAACATATATCAGTTCGGTTTCTTTCCTTTGTTAATATTTTATTTATTGAACTAAAACCACTTTCAACCATATAAGACTTTGGAAAACAAAGAAGTACTTTGGCCATTTCAGACCACATTGTTAGATACAGAAGTTGTTGTTTTTAATGCCCACAACTCAGCCACTCCACCTTTTCTGAATTTATATTTGCATTCTTCGTTACATTTTAATTCAATGAGTTCTTGAATTTCTTGACTAGCAGACATGGCATCGCATCCAATTGGATCTCACATCCATGGCTTCACTTCAAAAGAAAATAAATCTAAAAATCTATTTTTCATTTCACCTTTTAAAGAGCACAAATGATCTGAATAATTCTTAAGATCATTCTTGGTGAGAGATTCATTGATTTCAGCAAACTCTTGCATACCATGAAATTCTTTGCTCATTAAATTGCGTTCAAATATTTCCAGTTTTTCAGTGAAGGCTTTTAATACACGTTTGCAGTCTATCACTGTAATTAATTTC
Source organism: Mastigoproctus giganteus (assembly GCF_048544385.1). Lineage (NCBI taxonomy): Eukaryota > Metazoa > Arthropoda > Arachnida > Uropygi > Thelyphonidae > Mastigoproctus > Mastigoproctus giganteus. The sequence goes on along the minus strand of NC_143583.1, from coordinate 89,412,252 downwards.
TCTTAAAGTTGAAGTGATACTTCATTAAGTTTTGAAATTTTAGAAAAATCCAAGCCATATAGTATAGGTTGTTTTTGTGTTTGCCGACTCCTTCGCTACATCTATCTCCTTCGCTTTCTAAAAAACTAATTATCGTATTAAAAAGGTTTACAAATCTTGTTAGTAGTGTCTTTTAGAAAGCCATCTCACTTCTGTATGTAAAAGAGGCCTCACATACTGTTCTTCATTGTCAACACAAAATTTTATGAAAAGGCAATCATGTTTGCTATGTGACTTCATTTTATTGATGATTTTAATAACTATACTGAAAGATTGATAAAGAACTGGACTAATATTTTTTGCGACCATATGATATCGGTGCACAGTGCAGTGTATTGTAAGAACTTCGAGACATACTTCCTTTAGGTTGGCTATAAAACTTTTGTCTTCCAGCTACGAAGGTAGCACCATCAGTGGCCCAGGATAACAAATTTTCCACTGGTACTTGTTTTTCATCCATCAAACCATGTTTTTACAGCAGCAAAAATGGATTCTCCAGTAAAGTCAGTTTCCATAGATTTTACAAACAGCATCACTTCTTGCAATTACAATCATCATTGAAATAACGAACGTATGTCATTAGAAGGGTCTTATTAGCCGACCGGGCTAGCCGGGTGGATAAAGTGCCTACCTAGCAACCCAAAGGTCGCGGGTTCGATTCCCGCCTCGGGCTTGAATCAAAGTACTGCAAAAACCTTGGGAGGTGCATTATGGCCACAGAAGCCTATGCGCCAACAACTACCAAAAAAAAAAAAAAAGGTCTTATTGTCAGTAACTGTGGATTCATCAATCTGAATAGAAATTTTTCTCATTTTATTTTTTTAATTAGCTGCTCTTCAATGCAAAGTACTGCATATGGGTAGAAGTAACCCCAGAGAAACGTACCAACTGTGTGGTACTACACTTAAGGTGGTAGAAAATGAAAAAGACCTGGGAGTAATTGTGCAGTCAGATATGAAGTTTTCTGAGCAATGCAGACAGGCTGCCAGGGCAGGTCATGGGGTTTTGTCAATGATATATAGGAATTTTGCTAGCAGGGAGAAAGAGGTGATTGTCCCTCTGTATAAGGCAATGGTCAGGCCACGCCTTGAGTACTGCGTACAGGTCTGGAGGCCTCATTTTAGGAAGGATGTAGATTTACTTGAGCGTGTACAGAGAAGGGCAGCAAGATTGGTGAGGGGAATGAAGGGATCCTCGTACCAAGAGAGGCTTAAGTTCTGCAAATTGCAGTGGCTGGAGACTAGGCACCTGCGCGGTGATCTGATTGAGGTGTATAAGGCCTTGAATGGGTTGAGCACGCTGAATTCTGATGGGATCCTTCCTCTTGTTCATATTACGAACCTAAGGGGGCATAAATTAAGAAAAGACGGATGTAGAATAGATGTGCGGAAATTTGCCTTTAGCCAGCGGGTGGTTAATTGCTGGAACAAACTTCCATCTGTCGTTATGGAAGCTGATAGGTTGAATAAATTTAAGGAGCAACTGGACAGGCATTTGGAGGGAATGGTGTTTTTTTTTTTTTTTTTTTTTTTCCCCTTGGCTGATGCTGCATAAGCTCATACACTTTCTTGCATCACATGCCACTACTACTACTATCTCATCGATTCGTCTTCGAATTGAATTGTTGCTCAATGTCAATGCTTTTAAAATACTAGAAGGATTTTGATTCATCACTGTTGAAATTACAGCACAAAATGAGCACTACCAGTTTTTGCAATGATTTCTGCAATTTTATGAGATGCAATCATTCCACCGTCATTTGTTTGTGCGTTTTTCTTAAATAAGGAAGTAACAGTGTTCCGTTGCACAAAATTCTGTTTTAAATTTTTAAAATATTCGATATTTTTACCAACTTTATCAGGATGTTTACTTTTTTTTAAGTGATCTAAAAGTCTCGATGGTTTCATAGCCTCATTTGAAAAAGAACTATTACACATAAGCTGTCTTGAGTCGAATGGGCTTTCAATAAAACCACAAGCTAGATAGATATTCATCCAGATACTGTCACTCGTTTTCTTTTTCAGCACTTGACATGATTGATGATGGGTTAAATGACTACAAAGATTTAAATAATGAAATATAAACTATTTTTATTTAACTCTCATAGCCCATGTTACTTACAAAAGCACTGTGGATCAAAAATAAACAACTTCGACAAGGAAACAAAAATTGAATACTAATCGTCGCTTAGAAAGTAGAAACAATAGACTGTAATATTCCCTCATCCCATTCATGCCTTATAATATGTTGATCAATGAAACAAAAGAATAAAGACATAAACCACGCCCACCATGCCGCCGCCAAGGTTGCAGCTGTTGGAAAGGTGCAAACGCCAAAGGGTTGTGGAGACATTACCTATGAAAAGCAAAGGTGGTTGAATTAAAAAATCACGCCCACTATCTTCCTTTTATCAAAATGTCTCACTCACTCCTAATATATAATATATGTATATGTTAAAAATCAGTTCTCATGGGAAAATAAAACCCAATTAGAGAAACTAAATATTAAGGAATAAGATGTCATCGGGTGGGGTTGAACTTGGGAGGGCCACAAACCATTGTAATACCCATGATTTTTTCGTCCCCCCCCCCCCCGTTGAGAATCCCTGGTATAAACAGATTTTAGAATATTGGAACTTATAGTATATAAAAGGAATTTCAATCAACTAGACAAATTAAAAATATCCACGTATATCTTGTGATGATAAAAGTAATTAGGTTTTCTTTGGTTATGTAACAATACGAAGATGAAAATAGCCGTTCTCATGAAAAAATTACATAAAATGTAAATTATTCCTGAAAAATGAAAATGTTATTTCTCAATATGTTTGTTTGAATTACTGCTGCAATTTAAGCGCTAACGTCCTGACAAAATTCAGGATTTCATTATATACTTGTATTAACATATTAGCCATATATTGTGGTTTTCTTGGTGTGATAGTTTGACTGTTGCAGTCCTTCTCTAGAAGAAGATTCAAGTTCAGATCCTTTTGTGATGAGTAGACCTTTCCTCTGATATATAGAGTAAAATGAACGAGGGAGGTATGTTTTCACCAGTCAGAGAGACAAGAAAAAAAGGAATAAAAATAAAATCTCAGATGGTAAAGAGAGCTTGCAGTACCTTCCGATAATGTGTTAGTAGATCATTTGAATAAGTTAAACCACCCCCCAAGGTCTTTGAGGCATCAAGTTTGGTATATTTAAGGCAGAATTGAATGATCACTTAATGGCTATAGGAAAAGTACGAGTAAGGTGTTTTTTTTTTTTTTTTTTTTGCGAATTTGCAAATGCGTGAATTGCCTACTGTCTTCACTCCATCCGTCCGTCCGCATGTAACAACTCAACTCCCAGATGGTGTTCGTTGAAGTTTGTTTGGGCTTTTGGAAAGCTTTGTCGAGCCATCCCATATTTTATGAAATGGGAACAATAGAAATCCGGAATTTTTTCTTTTTTCCCCCCCGTAAGATTTTTGAGTTCTCAATTCCTAAATGGAAGTATGGATATTTGACCATTACTCGACGCCAACAACTAACAAAAAAAAAAAAAAAAAAGTGTTCTCCTAGCTCCTGGGAAGGCTTTAGGACCAATTGCAATTGGACAGTCCCGCATTTCTTCCCCACAGAAATTCGTATTAATTTTGAATATTCAAGCATCATTACTCCAGGAGGGAAAACCTAGACCGACACCAAACTTATTAGTATGTTTAGTTGGTCGCTGGGATCCAGTTAAATGTATAGTCCTCCCCGTCCACAATATATATTAATGAACGTAGGTTTCAGGAATTAGTTTAGGAACAAATTCCGATTTCATTTCGGAGTTGCCCCCTTCCCCTATATAAATGTTATTGTAAATCTCGAACAAGCAGCTCAGATCCTTTTCGATGTTTTCAGCTGTTATTTAGAATATTGTTCTAGACATTTGTACCAAATACGTTAGTAGGTTAACCCATCTTCCCTATGCACCCGTTTCCAATCCCCCCTCCCAAAAAAAAGGCAAAAAAAAACCTACACCCCTGTGATAAATTATTTGATAACATTATGTAATAAATTTTCAAAAAATTTTATCCACATTTCTTGGCCATTCTTTATGAATTTGAGTGCTGATTCCGAATATGACTCCTTAGTCTTTTTTTTTTTTTTTTTTTTTTATAGTACCAATGGCTTGCCCAGAAATGAAAGAAAAGTAAACATATTAAATCAGATTTAAAGCGTTTTAAGGGCCTACGCTTCAGGCTGCGAAAGAATTAGACCAAATCAAGAAGGGCCAAATAGCCCTGAAACGTTGCCGTCTGGGTGGTAGTATCCGTCGAGAATAAGTAACAATAGTCTTCTCCATTGGTGAAGCGTTACTTATTCGAAGTAGTGCAATCGCATGGCAACTCATTGTGAAGGTATTCACAATATGAGATTTAACTAAAACGATGCCGTTTTTAGCTTTTTTAGAATTGCTGCATACTAATATGCTACTTTTCAGAAGCTTGTACGATATCAGATTTATTAACAATGTTTAACTTCTGTGTGGAATCTCTCCCCATGTTCGTTACTAATGTGGCTTAGATTTGGCCCGGAAAAAAGAAATCCAGGTGAGTGCAAGAAATGGAGCTTGATTGACATTCTGCCTCTCATTTTTCTGTAACTTCAATCAACTTCTCAACTAGTTTAATTTTCTCTATTAATGCTACCGAGAACGCCATTCACTACAAGTCGAAACTACTGCCAGCCATATCGGTCATTTTGTCTCCCAGTTCATGTGAAGGCAACGTCTGCTTAACTTTATGGATCGGTAAATATACCACTTTTCAGTTTTGGAAATTTGTTTTATATGCTTGAAAGTGTCACCAATGAGGATCCAATGCTTTAATAAAGTGTTATTGTCAGTCTGAGCTTGATATGGAGCAGTGGAAGCAAGACTTTTTCTTGGAATTGTTTACTACATTGTATGCGCCAGGCTGTAACTCTATTCTGGCAGAATGTTCTCTTCTCCTGTCTTTAGCGATGATCTATTTTCCTGCTGTCTCAGAAGCAGAGCGAGCACAGCAACTTAGTGAAACTGCCTTGCAGACCAAGAAGGAACCCCAACATCTTGAAGTCTCCATTTATACTGGTCATATTTTATCTTCTCTAGCATATGCTTCATATGTAGTCTTCTTTGATATGAACAGTGTGAGAAACAGGAATCGATGGGTGTAGATTCTCATTTTAAGCAACACAGTAACTGTCTGTTAAAAGACGCTACTTTTCTTGATTTCACCTAATACCAGTTACTTCATAAAGACCAATCAAATCGAAACAAGAGCAGAGAGATTTCAGAGTATCAAAACGTGTATAAGTGACATGTATTTATCTGTATGTGAAAATATTTCAGTTGCGGTCTAGATTCCACTCTTTTAACCGAGATTTCTGGAACTCTGCACTGGATTTGGTTATACCCAAGTCCTCCCCCCCCCACCACCACTAAGTTATCAAATTCTTGCTGATTAGAAAACCGTGGCTCTTTATTTGAACAGGTTTCTGAGGTATAATCCCAGTTATTCATATTTGAAGGGTTGATTGGGAATTGGCAGGACTTCATTGTGTGGGATTGGAAGATGGTATGGGATACATACAGCTTTTCCCTCATACAAAAGTAGCAGTCATTGTGATGGTGTTTTGGCTTCTCCACATTTGAGGTATAGCAAAAGGCATGCACTTACGGCGACGCCGAAACCAACCCTCTAATGTTGACTTTCAGTTACCACAGCAGAAATGAGGGACTTTATAATATGATTCATATGTGCTGCAAAACTTGCAAATGATGATTTACCTGTTTCGGACCTATATAATATCCACACTGACACTAGAAAAAAAACCAGTGCTGTTCATTCAGCACACAAAATGCATATAAGAAACAGCTATATCACACGTGGGCCACAGTACTGACACATCGCAAAATATACAAGTATATGATGTTTTTTTTTTTTTTTTTTTGCGATGTGTCATAAATACTACCTACGAATTCTCTAGGTGGTATTTATGTCTAGGTAGTATCGTAATTCTCTCTTTCAAGTGTGTAATACTGGCGCAATTTACAGCATACACCCAAATGCCACTAGAGAGAGAAACGTCGAATAGTTGTTTGGGGATTTCGGTTGTAGGTGATTCATCAACACTGGCACAAATAGAAAAGAAATATCAATCACTCACTGAAATTTGGGCCAATATACCTACCCTCGCAGTATACAAGCTTGTTAAGGACAGCTGAGAAAACAGGAAAAGCATACAATGTCGAGTTAAGCCATGGCGATTTGATTTAAAAGATTTAATATAACAGTTAGGAGGAAATTTAAATAGAAGACAAGCGGAGAGACATCCAAATTCAATGATATCCTAATTGTCTGGATTGAAAAGGAAAAACCAAACAAGTTTTATTTCAAAACCGCATATAAACATAATTTATTACACAGAAATAAATATCATGAGGGGAAACAAGGACGAGATAATCTTTGGGCCTCTTAGGAAAGGACGTCAAATTGATGAATGCTTATACGGATTCCCTGTTGCAAAACACAAGCATCAAAACCTCATAAGTTTGCTGCAAACGAATCATATTCTTAAACGCCATGCTGGTTTTTATAACCCCTTTTTATTTTTAAAAGACTTCCAAGATTTTTTTGTGCAGTACATTCTCAAAATTTACATTTTCTAATTATCATATTCTGTTTAATAAAGCCTTAAGTTCACATTTCTTTACACTTTTATTTGATGAATTAAACCAACTGGGAGAAAAAATACCATAGTCCTTTGTTCCGAATAAACTAATTGTAATAAATCAAAATTATAATCTAACAAATACAACGACACTGACAAGTCAAAAGGAGTATATAATTTTAATTAAATGCAAGGAGTCTCTTGGAGGTGGAATGAAATGTATTTTTTGTGATAGTTCTTAAGATGATAGATGCTGGCTTACCCAATTTTGAAGCTAGCATTTGTCCCATTCAACTGTAAAATAAGCTGACAATTTTAGCTTGATCTGATTTTTGATGTTACCAAACATGATATTTTTTTGAGTTGTGCCAATATTACAGCCCACGTGAGATATATAAACAAACATTTTTTTGTTACATAGTGTAATGAAATATCCAAAACATAACACGAAGCGTACATTACCCAATTTGTTTAATTCTGATATCCTGTTTTTTTTTTTTTACTGTTTAAATTTGTCCACACCTTTGGCTGCATCTTTATTCAGGAATAAAGTGGGGAATCGTGAATTTACTGACTTCTTCACCTTAACTCTAGTAGTGTAGCATCTCATTATATTAAATTGAAACGGTATTAACCTTAAAATCCCTTGTGCTCTTTGAAAAATTAGAGATCTAAATTTGGGGTTTGGTCATTACAGTGTATCATTATTGGAGGCTTGTATACCTTAATAAAAAAAAAGAAAAAAGAAGTTATCATTACTTACCGTACTACGGAAAGAGTAAATTAGTTTGATATAGTGACACTACCTAATCTATAAATAGACTACAGAAGCGATCAGGTGTGCTAGTGGAGCCAATCAAAATTCTAATTACGTCGAGCTCTTTCCATTACGGCTTCTTTGCCCCTTAAGAATGATGTGATGTTCTTCACGAAAGGGTACTTACGCTCGTCGACTAACAAGCCAGGGAGCTGTTTCTCCAAATTTCTCTGCCCAAGCCTTGATTCTTTCTCGCTTTTTATTTATTTATTTTTTATATATATGTATAACAGAACGGTTTTATGTAAAAAAGCTTATTTTAGGTCAACCACTTGATTTTCGTAATTGCCCATGAATAACTTAGCGAAAATTTTAATTTTTTTTGACTTGGGAATATTCTTTTTAGTGCGTTTGGGATTAATATGCGCTAGATACAGTGCTGTGTAGGATGACGTTCCATGGTGATCATTACCTTGGTGTTTCGTAACTGTCGAAGAGCGGCTTAATGCACTTCGTCTGGCGAGATAGCGTTATTCGGTATTCTGTTTACATGGAATGCTCGAGGTCCACATCCTCCTGTGATTGAGTCTCAACGCTTAGTGTGCGTTCCTGTAGATCAGAGGTAGCCAAGGTGCGGCACTCCTCCTGATGTTGTTAAAATAAAAAAATAAAAATAAAAAACTTATACAAGTGATTTGAAAAATCAGAAATGAAGATAAACGCATATAGTTTTAAATTCGCTTTTATTGCCAGAATATGACCCCAATTTCAACGTGACGGAATCCTACGGTCCATATTACTACGGTTCATTTGCATGACAAATTTAACACCTTTCGAACCACAGCATATGTTTCCTCGCAATACTCCTTTGACCCCATGGAAATTAATATCGTACTGCTATTTAAAGACAAATCCTGCAGAAGCAGCATATTCGAAGAATTATATATTTTATAATTATATTTTAACTTGCCTATTTGTATATGACAAAGACTTTTTGTCTTCATGCAATCATATATTTTGTACATTATTGTATATTTAATCCTGTAAAAGTCTCGGGTCGAGCACGCATGTACACTTGTTTATTGTACATTGTGTTCCTCTCACCTTAGTCTGTAAATATTCACACCCTTCTGGCACAGAGCCGTCCCGGGGTGACCCAAGTTTTCTTGGGAAATAAACTGATTTTAATAATAATAACATACTTGACTGCAGTTTTAGATAGACTGAATTTTTTTTTCTCGTACTCTTCATTTGTTATGATTTCACTACCTTATTGATTTGTATTTTACGTACTAAATATGCATAATTATATTTTACTGTATTCATATAATATACTCTTTTCCTTCTATTACCGTGCTGTACCAAGGGCGAAATTTGTTTTTTACGGATTTTAAATTAATTTGATTAAAATAAATATTTAGCGCAGATAAGTAGGGACGTTAGTGAACTGCTCATGGCATCAATTGTGTAAGGAAAAACATTTATTTTATAAATGTAAAATGTTTTAATATTATAAGCAAAAACATTTTGTAGTGCCCTGCGCAGATCAGTGGGAGGAGAGTATTGATTCCGGTAGTTTCTGGATCCACTACTAGGTGGCACACAACACATTTAAAACATTATGTGAAACACTGCAGAAAAAGGTTGGTCACCCCTACTGTAGATTATTATCCTTTCTAACTCGCCTGGTTGCACGACTTTAGCACCGTAACTCAATCATGGTGGTAAGAAAACAAACGGATTAGTTGTTTTTTATTTACATTTTTTCTGTCCCTCATTTTTACATCATTAAGATGTTATTACTTCTTAAAAAATATTCTTGGTTAAAAAATTAATATGCAAACTGGGGTTGCATATCGTAATTTACCGAAAACATTTAATTTAAACTGTAAAGAAATAGGATATCACGTTCGCTTCAGGGGATATAATTAAACAAAAAAATCACAGTATCAATTTTATCTTTTAAATATGCAGAAAAAATCTCAATTTATTCCCTGTAATTTAAAATTTTTGTTTAGCGGGCAAAAAGATTTTTTCCTTTTCCAACATCTACAGCTCATCATTAGTCGACATCTCTGTAACCACCTAAGGAATCCCACAGAGACTAAATTAATTACTCTTAGCGTGTTACTGACGCGCTTGGATAATTACAGATACACGAAAAAGAGTTTTTCAGCTGATATGACGAGAATCCCTAGTTTTCCTTTTCTAAATAAAAGCTAAACATGGTTAAGTAGATGAATGGTGACGTTAACAGCATCAGTTTGTCTACATCATATTAATTTTTATGCTGTTAAAGCCTCGAGTCTAACATAACATTATCACCAACATTCTGTACTCATTCTGACTGGTGTCATCTTGCATCTAATATTGTAACGTGTAGGCATTCCCATAATGTTAACTAATTAAATTGAGATCTACTGAAATATTTTACGGTATAGAAAATGAAAATTAAATATCGTATTACAAGGTAAGCTAAGAAACGCTCAGTTACGGTAGATATTGGTTTGAAAATAAAAAAAAAAATAAATTTAATTAAATAATTATATTGCAGCTGGGATAAATAAATTGTACACAAATTAAAATACAATATTAGAGGTTCAAGTGTTAATTTCTTGGCGAAACTGGTCATGTATGAAAAATGGTTTGCTTTGAGAATTGTCACACTAGAACATTGTTCAGTAGGCAGCAAGTTCCATTGATTATTCATTGTACATATTCCTTCTTTGAAAACCTCCCCGTTCAGTTCTTCTGAATGAGCTTTACAATATTTCCATAAAATGAGATGTGATGCAGTGAAATCAAGTGTCAGGAAAGGGAATTGGGACCATTCCTTGATATTATTCGTTCACCACATTTTGGCGCAATAAATTCTAATATTATGCCTCTTGTCACAGATTGTTCTTCATTTTGATAGGCTCAGGTTTAACGCACATGAATTATTTGTACGAAGTTAAAAAAGAGACTGTCAGTGACAGGCACAACACACCGCATAAGTAACGTATTTGAATGTCTTTTCTAAGTAAGCGGAGGCTTTTTTCCGTCCACATGTTATTGTAATTCAAATCTAAACGATCCACATCGGACATGAGAGCGATGTAATGACATTCGGATTTTCTTCAAAGATGTTTAGTGTGGTTTACTACTAATATATGTTCCTATAATCTTTGTTTCTGAATTGATAAATTCAAGTGAATTTATACAGTGAGACTTGGAGATCCTTATGCATGCTTTTTCCTGGCGCATTTACTGAGATTTTTAGGGCTTTGATGTACTGCAGCACTTATTGCTATTGTTCTACAAAATATAATTGCAAGCTGATGTTTTTTTTTTTCTTTTTTGTGCAGAAAATTTCTGAGCAAAACTTGGCCTAGTTGCATTGCTGTCCAACATGAATGCAAGAGAAAATTCATAAAATAAAAATCATTTGAACTTATCGTGGGCAGACGTAATGTAGCCGTACTGGAAACAAAGTTGCAAAATTTGTTATTTCCGAAAAATTTCTGGTAGAGATTAGAAATTAAAACTCCAGTTAGTCATCAACTTTGAGACAAAAAAAAAAAAAAAAAAAAAAAAAAAAAAAAGGTTAATATCACAATGGTCCTCAATATGAAGTGTAGACCATTGGACTTTAAAGCGTTTAGGGCATAAGCCTCAAGCTATGGGAGAGTTTATACATGTAGACCATTGTTAATATCACAATGGTCTACACTTCATATTGAATCTGCGCGGGTAGCAGCAGATGGAAAAAGCCCGGGTTCGAATCCCATCGATGACGCGAGAATCTCGTGTGGGTTTCTTTTTCATTCCCTGGTGTCAGACAGATAACACGGTCCCCACCCCCCCGGAAACTCAGTTTTTCGTCCATCAAAATAGGCAAATCGACCATACAGGATCATTATGCATGATTTAGGGACATTACACATGGGCAGATGAGTTGGTTCTCGGTGATATGACAGTTTTTGAACTTCAAATTGTACCATATTTCGTAATCCTGGATTTTTTTTTTTTTTTTATAAATTTATTTGTGAGCAGTCATCCTGTTATGAATGGGACTGTTAATTAAACTTAAGTGACCATTGGAATTTTAATGTCAATAACCCACTTAAATTGTTTACATATTGTTTTCTCTCAAGTGATACTGCTTATCATCGTTCATCCCATCTTAATTCTTGTTTTGTTCCGCATCCGTGATTTTGTTACATTGTCGATCTTTATCCATTGTCTACCCAATGATGGACTTGAAAGATATTTTTCGGATATCGTCAAGTTCGTTATAGTCAAAATAACATGGTATTGACAAACTTCATTATCACGTTACTTCATTATTTCCAACACTCAATTTGTGTGTGTAAATTTTGTTTTTCTGATATGTCGTCAGTGGTCCTGTCAATGTTTAAGTACTGGTAAAAAAAAAGTGTGGAAGGTTGAAAAACAGTCTTCATTATATTAGATTATCTCGGCGTTCTTCGCACTATGCCAGTGGTTTTCAACCTTTTTTTAATAACGGCACCCTTAAGTCATTTATTTTATTTTGGGGCACCCCTACTCAGTTTTCTGCCTGTTAGATCCGATTCTCTCTCTCTCTCTCTCTCTCTCTCTCTCTCTCTCTCTCTCTCTCTCTCTCTCTCTCTCTGTATATATATGTGTGTGTGTGTGTGTGTGTGTATATATATATATGTATATATATATATATGTATATATATATATATATATATATATATATATATATATATATAAAATATTAAAAAATATATAGAGGTACTAAGTAAACATCAATTATAGATTACCACAAAATTAAAAAAGATACTGTACACCTTTTTATAATGAAATAAACATATATATTTTTTAAAAATAATAAGTTTAAGTAACTTAAACTCAAATTACATGGCACCCCAGGAATGTTGTTGCTGCACCGCGGTTGAAAACCACTGCACTATGCGATCATTTGACTTTCGACGATTGGTGAAAGCGGAAACAGTCGTGATTTAGCCGTGTGGTTGTGGCATGGCCTACTATAGTAGGCTATGGGTTGCGGGAATGCCATTTCATACGTGTTTTAGTTGACCGTGGTTCGACCGGCTCGAGCTCAGGTGACTGTTAAATACGGTAATATTTGTATTGTGATCAAAAATTAGTGGTTGTCCATCTGATTTATGTAGTCGTACCGGAGTGAAATATAAGCAGTACATTTTGTTTGAATCTAGTTTCCTTTTGCTTCACTTCGGCGTTAGGCACCCCATGTGTAAACTTATTGTGTACTCTTTGAAAATTGTTTTGGATTAGTTGCACCCGTTATTATTAGACACGTTAGTATATATATGCAAGACGCCTATTATCTGTCCGTTTTCCATCTGCCTGCATGTAATAACTCGATTCCTATGGATGGATGGATATTCATAACATTTTATATTTTGGCTCTTTTTTTTTTTTTTTTTAGAACGATCTGTGCCACTTTCCCAAATTTCATTAAAATAGAACCAATAGAAATCCGGCAATTATTATTATTTTTTTCATACATGAAGCGTTGAATATTGTTTGTTCCCTTGTGCCGATTGGAGGAATGAATGGGCAATATGGTAGATGCGCAGAAACGAAATTCCCTCAGTTCGCGCATGTCGGTACTTTTTTTTTTTTAATTATAAATCGTGAATATTTATTACTATTTTATAATTGCTTGAAATGTAATGCATTGCTACATTACATTAACTTATTCCTCAACAGCGATGACATCATTAAAAAAAAAAAAAGAGAATGTACGATTCCAAAGGTGTGCTTATATGGTTTGAAGAATATTCATACTGCTTTCTCTTCTCCGTATCTCAACCTCATTAAGCATCCATAGGATGAGGTCAAATGCGTTTTAACGATGTGTAGCTCCACTAATCGACTGCTGTGGTAACTTAATTATGGGTTATTCTGCGGAGCAGCATAGCTAGCACATCTCCGGATGTGCTGTATAATCTCTTGATAGTCGTATCGCAGCATGTTCATGCTCATATCCGCGCCATTGGAATCCCTACCCATTATTAAACAAGTTGTTCATATTTCATTGAACAGGGATTGGCGTATCTGATTCACTTTAGAGTTTGGGGTCTTGGGTGCCAACGGTGAATTTTTTTTTTTTTTTTTTTTTTTTTTTAGTAATGATGGGGGGAATCTTTGTAAGATGACTTCTACTTTAGCAAAATAATAGTAGATAATCTAAAATTAAACTGTAATGGGCTCTTGTGGTTCTGCCTTGTTGGGATGATTAAATAAAAACCCAGGGTCTTGAGCTGGATATCATCATTATTTTCTTTCTCTCTTTTAGGGTGACTCTTTTTTTTTTGGCTGGTGTAGCAAAAGCCTCAGGCCTCCCTTGCACCATATGGCTAATAATAATAAAACGGACAACTTTGGAAATTGGTGAAATAATGATTTCAACTTGCGGTGGAGCGTAATCTGCCTTTCAATTACTTACAGAATCGTAGCTTATTCTGAGATGTTTGGTTTTTTCCTGTACCACTTCTTCAGTGGCACAGGAAACTTATGGTGACTTTATTTACACAGTTTTTAATTTAATTACGCATTTCTTACTTGCTAATATTTAGCTATTAGTAAACAGACAAGAGTTGTGTTATTCAGAGAAGTCTTGGAAATACGGTAACACAACATTGCTTATCCATTAGTATAAAGAGCAGTGCGCATGCCCTTATATCTAGCAAAAGTGATATCAGAATGTTATAATTTTCTATGAATATAGACATATATGTTTTTAAGTATTCTGAGAAGCGCTAGTCATTTTCAGCGCGTAGTGAACTATTACATCGCTTACGATATAATGGCACACTATTCCCCTTAAGTGTAATTGAATAAACCGTAATGTGATTTAATTACAGTATTATACAAATAAATATATTACTAAGTACGGTATTCTGAAAAAACAGGGGAAAGGATGTCAGAAATGAGACAGTGAAATACTTGTACGGTTAAGAGGTAACAAGGACCTATACTGATAATCAGCTGTTAATAATTTCGTGACTCGAGACAATTCATCTGTCGTACAAGAATCAGAAACTTAGGTTCGGGTCTTGCAGCATTTTAACCAAACCCTATCCCCAGGCGGGGGGGGGAGACCGGTCTCTCTGTCTCCCCTCCCTGCCTCCCCCATACTTCGCCTGGTAGGGCTCGTCCCCACTGACCTCTTTGGGGATGCCTGTTCTACCTGTTTCTCTCCACTCTCTCCCTCCACTCTAACTAAACCTATACATACATGTATATAGGTCTTGCCACTGAAATCCTCGGAAATTAGGTGGCGGGGCCTGCCAGAGTACTTAAATAATCAACTGGGTGCCTGACCTGCCTCCTCGTGGCAATGTGTCGGCAACGGTGGGGCCCAACGGCTAAATGGTCAGAGAAACAACAGAACATAACACTACACAACAAGCCATTCCCCACACACTTTTTAAATCTCTGGCCTCCACAGAGTTCTGTGTCACAAAGAATACAACGGAGATGGGGGAAACCCCTGGAGCCGTCAGACAACTAACACTTTACTTAGCATTTTAACCATGGTATCCCGAACATTCGCTTCGTTCTTGGCTCGTAACTGTTTTTCAACTTATTGAAAATGAAAGATTCATCTAAATGCATACTATTTCTTCTTCATTGTGTCGAGCGAGGAATAAAAATTTAATTTACTTCTTATTTAAAAAACCAACATTTAATACGTACCTTAAAAAAAAGTTTCCATTTCTTGATAATTACTCCAACAAATAAAGTAGTAGCTGTTTTTTTTTTTTTTTAAAATAGAAATTGAATCCCTGGGGTTATTACTGGATCTGTTCCTCCATCTTTTATATAGCTCCACTTTGCTATTTGAATAGCATGTTTTCTTTTTCTGCTCAGTTATTGAAATCGATTAGAATGTATTACCTCATGTATCAGTGAGAAAGGATAAATTCCCTCTGGTGAGATTTTGAAATAATGTTTAATTTACAAAACAGCAGTTCGTTTTCTTAGAAATAATATCTCCTGGCAAGGATAAACTTTAGAAATAATTTGGCACTGTTTGAGGAAGTTATTAAAATTAAATAAGAAAATGTTGATTTGAAACAAGTCTTTCGTAAGTGGCAATAACGAACCAAAATATAGCAACAGTCTGGAAAGTGGAGACCCTGTTGGTAAAATAAATAACAAAATAGAAATCTTATAAATGAAAGGGAAAAAACCAAAAATCTTTCAGCTTGTTAAAGGAATTGAAAGTATTTATGGGCAGTGTTTAAACGGATTCGTGGATCGTTTGGTATCAGTGGCGCACTGAGTATTTTTTATTGGAAGATCAAGCCCCTACTCTTACCTAGAATAAATTAGCGTTACTCGGCTCCCTGTTTGGTCGAGTCTCTGTGGGATAAGCTGAATCTCGGTAGCCATTCCCTCCCACCGCGTTGCATCCCTTCTTGGTAATAATAGTGTCTATTCAGCTACATAACTCTAAGACCATCATTATAACTAGTACCTGAAACTGCAATATAATGGAATCCTGGGGGCATGTATTTTTTATTTAAACATAATTCTTCTTGTTTTAAATTTTTTTACCTTTAATTATTATCATCCGTAAGAGGGACCCCATTTCGACTGACAAATAAAATGGATTATATAGAAAAATTTCAGATGGAACGGGGAAAAAATATTAAAAGATAAGAATACAAAAGTGAAAAGTGGAGAATAACAATTTCATTGTCCTAATGCTGTATTTTATAAGCATGTATTTGATTTAAAATTAGCATCTTATCCCTTTTCTTTTTCCCATATATTATTGACAAACTCTGCCTATAAGTATTTTAAATAGCTATAACACGGAAATCTGAAAATAAGCTACGAAGTAAGTGAACAACAGTTCTTGTATATTAACATATTTTGTTCTCTGCAAACGTTTCAAGTGCACTGATAAAGTTTTTTGGGGAAATTTTGTATTATAGGTAATTTTTTCCCTAGATCAGGTCTTTAGCTTATTCATGCTTATGGAAGATAAAAATGAACGGTCATAAATTCAGCGATTTTCTGACAAAAGTAGATATAGTAATATCCATTTAAAACTGGCTTCTCGAAGTTGGTGGGAGGGGGGAGAGAAGCACACAAAAAAAAAAAAAAATTCTTTGTACCGAAATTTCGTTTAATGAATATGAAAATTATTTCAAGAGAATCATTATTTTTACATGTCTAGAACTACTACTTTATGCTTTATTTTACTTAACACCGACTTTAAAATCAGTAATTAAAAAAAATAATAATAATAAAAAAATTATGAAATCCCTGATCTAGAAAAGTAAAAATATTTTCGCGAGAGAGAGATACAGTTTGAAAGCATATATATATATATTTTTTTTTTTTATGAACTATTGTAGAGTAGATACAACTTATTACTTTCATATATTAATATCTCAATTTTGTTTTCGGAACTTCCCCCCCCCCCCATTAAAAATTCAACTTTTTTGCGTAATCAAAAATGTGGATACCGCAGGCGTTAAAAGATTTTACCACATCTTTTAAAGTTTCCATTTTTTTCTCTTAGTTAATGTCTCCTTAGCCGTAATTACGTATGGGTTACACATTGCCACGAATAGTTTTTCAATAAAGTTTTTCTTTCATTGTTAACTAGTATATTATAGTCATAGATGGACTTAAAAAATAATTCGTACTGAATTTTTCTTCAAAATTATTTCATTAAAAGGAGATTTACAAAGCACATGTAATAAGTGGACCGGGACATCAAATTATTTTTGTTAAAACTGTATTGATTGTAAAGGAATCTTACTATATTATTCTTGAACTGTGTTAAGTTTTTCTTCCTAGAAATAATCCGAACTGAGATTTTCAGTATAATTAATTTCATGACCGCGGTCACTGGTTAAAGCTGTTAAGAAGCTTTCCATTAAATTTTCCATTAAAGAATTAAATATGCAAAATATTAAAATAGCTAAGAAACTAAAATCGGAAACGCTTTTCTCATTTATATTCAGTTGCTTATGTCAGACACCATGTCATACTTAGAACCCACTAAACCAGACCATGAAGAAAGTCCGTTTCCAAGAAGGAAAAGGTTTCTTAGACTCATTGTGATACTACTAATAATAGTGGCAAATGATACAAGAAAGCAGCTTATACAGTATCAGCAAAAAATCCTAACTACGACAACACTTCCATATCACCTGCCCTTCCCCTCTAAAAGTTTTCTAGTTTTACCTTGAATTTATTCAAACGCTCCACTTTCACAACACACTAAATGGGAGTTTGTTTAAAATTAGTTGTTTTTTTAATTATTTGTTTCATATTAGATGAATTGGGAAAAAAAGTTCTTTTTATAAGCCGTGCTTTTTTGCCTTCCTCTCATACACCGAGTGGACACTTTTTTTTAGGTACGCCTACCCTTTCCATGAAATGGAGCTCTCGTACGGTAATAGCATCACATGTTCGTACTATGCGATATAAAACAGGTGGACAGTACATAGGAATTGCGATATGTGTGCAGTTCAGTGCGACAGTGGGCAAAACGAAAGATTTAAATGTCTTTCAATGTGGCATGGTAGTCGGAGTTTGTTTAAAATTAGTTGTTTTTTTAATTATTTGTTTCATATTAGATGAATTGGGAAAAAATTCTTTTTATAAGCCGTGCTTTTTTGCCTTCCTCTCATACACCGAGTGGACACTTTTTTTTTAGGTACGCCTACCCTTTCCATGAAATGGAGCTCTCGTACGGTAATAGCATCACATGTTCGTACTATGCGATATAAAACAGGTGGACAGTACATAGGAATTGCGATATGTGTGCAGTTCAGTGCGACAGTGGGCAAAACGAAAGATTTAAATGTCTTTCAATGTGGCATGGTAGTCGGCGCTAGATGCGCTTGTATATGAGTACCTCAGAAATTGAACTCTGCTAGGGTTTTCACAAAGGATTGTTTTATGTGTATGAAGATTGGTCCATTAACTGAATAACATCCAGCCAAGAACGATCTTGTGACGCGAGATGCCAGCGGAAAACAAGACCTGTTCAGAGTGACAGAAAGACTATATTCAGTCAAATAGTGGTAACAAATAAAACAGTGGTAACCCAAAGAGGAATTTCAGAACACATGCATCGTCGTATATACTTATGAACGGGGTGTTTCAGCCGACAACTGAACCGCCGGTTAAAGTGGAATTAACGCACCAGCAGTTGTAAGATCGGAAAAACGTTACCTGAACTGACGAATCGGATTCCTGCTGTTTCATGCTGATGGGACGACCTTAATATGGCGAAAACAACATGATTACATGGACCAGTCCTGCCGCTTGTCAGTAATGCAGTGTTTGGGGAATGTTTTCGTGGTGCATATTGTATCCCTTAATGCCACGAAATTATGATGCCATACTATGATTTTTTCTTTTATTTATTTATTTTTTTTTCGTCCGTCAATCAACAAGCTATTAGTGTCGTTTTTTAATTCAGATAGAAACAATAAAACGTCAACAACAGCATTTTTTAAAATGTTTTAAAGTATTTCCTTCTCCTCCCATCATCCGAAATCGGTAATGGACACTTGCCATTACTGATGGCTACTCGACAGAAGTTCACTTCATATACTGTATATTCATCTGTATTCAGAATTAATATTTTAGTTACACAGAATCTTCTCAAAGTCTCTTTCAAACTGGACGCCGAAAGGAACTATTTCATAATATTAGAAACATTAGGTATTTTATAAATTCAGTCTCATGTTATTTCTTGTTAATATAAATTCGAATAAAAAATGTTTTGAAAAGTTACGTACGTGTAATATTTATTTATGAATGCAATTAAATCTGATGTAGAAATATTAAGAGGTTGTTTTCTAAGCCCCATGGTTTAGTAAAGGGCTTGTAGGATTGAATTGCGTCGTCGACCGGAGGGGAGGAACTTGTTTTTCCAGCATTTTCCTGGTACTACTGTATTAGTCCTTTTTTTTTATATATATAGATGTAGCAGGCTTTACCGTCCAGCAATACAGACCGGACTTGTAGACTGCATGCAGATAATACAAGAGGCTCGACAAGCCTATTATTACTTGCTCTTGCGCATTACAGTCTCAGTCGTTGCCCGCTCCACGAAATACCGAAACCTTCCAAGCATCTTATCAACTCATAAAGCTACTAAAGCGGAGTCATTTAGTGACAGGCGTTAAAATTTTTGAAACAAAGCACACATCTAGTGCGTAACATTCTAAGGCAGCACATGGTTAGGTGTAAGTGCTTTGACCTCCTTGGAATGAACACCTCCAACAAAACACTATTTAACAAATTCTATACTACCGTCTTTGCTTAAGCATTCCTATCTTAGAAATTTATATTAGTACAGTAATCGGTTGCAAACGCCATTTGGTTCTACAAATTTATATTTTTAATCGCATACTTGCTTTTTCTTAGCCTGCTTACTTTGTTAGATGCTCACTTTATCAAAAATTGTAAATATGGAAAAGCCATTCGCCGCCACCACCACTTTTTTTTTTTTTTAATAACTGTAATAAAAGGTTAAAAGTTAGGCGCTGGGCCTACTCACACTATGGAGTGAGTGAGCAGAGGGAAGCCTGGTGAGTGACCTTGAACCACCTGTTGTTTTCTTACTGTAGTACATATCAATTTTGCATTTTTACTCCAGATGTGGCACTCGAATCGTTGCACCCCATTGTTCAAAGGTCTCTCTGCATGCATGTCTCATCTTAGTAAAATAATTCAAAAAAGTGAAGTTAGATCTAGTAAAAATTAAAAATATGAAGTTTATTTTAAAATATCTAAATGTTTATATTTTCTGGACTCGTGTACACTTCCAACTTCTGGTCAGCATCGGCCTGTCTCTAAACTGAAACGTATCTTCACTATAGAAACCTGAATCAAGCCTGCAGATATGCTCATTTTCGCACTTCCCTACCCAGATCATAGAAAATTAAAAGTCCTCTCGAGGACTTTTAATTTTCTCTCTTGCACATCTTTTTACAATAAGAAATGTTAACTTCGTGGTGAAACAATTTATAGGAGAATTAGACCACCTTAACATTTCGGATTTTGTTAGAATTACGATTCCATTACTCTGTCTCCGAAACTCTTCTAATTTAACTTCAAACCTAAGCAGACTGAAAACTTGATTGCCACTAACCAAACTCTGCAGTACAGTTAACGAATAACCTTCATATTGACTCTGACCAGCGGTCGCTAAATAAAGAGTACAGGCAGGTTAAGAAATATGTGTTAATGTGAATTGTTTTCTATAAACTTTATCGTTTTAACCACTAATTTTGATTTTGTTTCATTTTCTTATGAAGGTTCCGCTAGTCTGTTGTGGTGTCTTTCGGCTGATCTTATGTACTCAATTTGGGATTGTTAAAGAGTTTTTTTTACTTAATTTCTTTCTTTCCTTTATTACCTTTAGGTTTCCTCCCACTCTACTTAATTTCTGATGACATCTCTCCATTTCACCCTTCAAAGCCTCATCCATATCGCAAGGACTTCAGTTTTTCTATCTTTAGTGCACACATTCGGGCTTCAAAGTATGACATTCCATACAAAGCATTTAACTAATCCCTCCCTTAACTAAATAACCATTTTCCTTGTTGTAAAATATCTGCTTCCCCTTCTCAAATGATATCTTACCCATTGAAACTACTTCTACCTGGCTTGCTCCCGTCATAACTTGCTTTCCTCGTTTTCACTTTTAAATAAAATAAATCAAGTTAAAATACAAACTGCAAGGGAGAAATGAACGCCTGTTTTAGTTTTTAAACAACTTGTTTATTAAGCTTTCAATAACTTCTTCAAACAGAAGAAAAAATTATAATCTGCATACAAGATAATGAAGAGTTTGTATCCAGTATACCTCATGGACCACCTCTGGGGTTCGGAGATTACAAGTTGAGAACCACTGCTGTACTTCTTTATGGTCTTTAATTAGGGAGATGAAGCTTTAATAAAATGTAAATTAAACGCGGTGTGATAAAATAATGATTTACAAAGTTAAAAACTGTTATACTACGTTAAAGGAATTGTTGAAAATTGACAACAGTTTGCATTAGTTCCTTTTAATGTGCTATATAAATATTTTAAAATTCTAAATCATTATTTGAAGCTTTAATGTTTCTTTCTTCGTTCATTTTTGAGAAAAAGATTGTGGTATTAGGCGATATTTAAGACAATTTTTCTAAATTCTGTAGCCTTCATGGCTAAGTAGATTTCTCATTCGCCATCAGTTCATAAAGGTCTATGTTCGAATCACATGATCCAAGGAATTGAGTTTTTGAAGCAGGGCGGAGTTTTAAGGATACTGCTTTCCCCCCCCCCCCCTGCAGTGTTTCTTAAAACACCTAATTTACTGGTCCAGACGATTTTACCTACACTTGCAAAATTGTGGCAGTTGCGTTAG
Source organism: Mastigoproctus giganteus (assembly GCF_048544385.1). Lineage (NCBI taxonomy): Eukaryota > Metazoa > Arthropoda > Arachnida > Uropygi > Thelyphonidae > Mastigoproctus > Mastigoproctus giganteus. The sequence goes on along the minus strand of NC_143583.1, from coordinate 89,390,358 downwards.
CTCCTTGTGCTGCTCTTACTTGTGTTCCCCTCCTCTCCTTTATTAAGCAGTCACGGATTAGGAAGTGATAGTGGTATTTTTTTTTTTTTTTTTTTATTTGCATCATATGGTAACACTAATGATACTTTCTTCTGGGCAGCTCTTACAGTGTGATTAGTGTAATAATATATGATGGAGGTAGACATTTTAGAATCTCAAAATGATAAATCTTCATTTCTATACTGTTCTTTTCTTTTATCGTTGAAAAAAGTTTTTTTCCTTCGCATTCATCCAAAAAAATGCATCTCTTTAAATGTATGTGCGTATGTTTGATGGGCGAGGAATGGAACGAATTTTAAACCCGAGAAAAATCTCTATATTTACTCGACTGCAGAGCGCACCTGTGATAACATAAAGTTTCTGTTGTTTGCTTTTGAAATTACTAGTGTTTCAAAATAGAAATACCTTGCTGTTCCTTGGGAATTTTTATATATTCTTGTATATAATAATGTCACTGTCGTCTTCCCTTTTCTTGAAATGTGTTCAGAGTATAGTATAATATACTAGAAACTGTAGTCCCAACAGCATTCAGATGCAACCTTCCAAGAATACTTTACTTAGAAAGTTAAACCTGTTGGATCACCTTTAACCTAAATGACATCCGCGATTTTCAGAATACTTTCGACCAGCTACAACAGATTTTATTCTGTTCTTCTTCCATATCGTTGTATAGGTGCATGGTCAAAGGACGAAGTATTACCTTTGCTGTCGCATTACAGCTTATCCTAGAGACATTCTTCGAGATTCAAGCCAGGACTCCTGCTTGTTGTTGTGGTATTTTCTGGCACAAGAGCTACTTAGGCCATATTGCACCTCCCAAACAGGACTCTGGCTAGTGAAGTCAATTCTGCAGTTCAGAAGAACTATGTTATTTTCCGGCCCTTAGCAGTATCATGTTGGACAAACAACTCACACCGGAGAGACAGCATAATTGTTTACATAATTTATCTCCTCCAGACTTCATCGGAATGGTATTCCAAGTGTCTACAGTAACCTAATATTGTAAGAGCCTTGTTAAATCAATTGGTCCCTGGAGAGATTGTGCAAGGTCATGGGATAGAATTTATCTCAGCGTGGTCTGTGCTTGCTAACAGGAGAGATTACTTCTACAGAGATGGGATACATTTAAATAGAAAGGGTGCAAGAATATTTGCTGATGCTATCGAGGCAGTGTTAGGTAGGTCATAAAACTGTTAGATTGGGGGAATACATAGACTAATAGATTAACAATAGCCGCAGAGGCAGAGGTGAAAGTGATTCTTGCATTGCTTCTAATGGAACGAGCAGCAGCTTTGAAAGCAAGGTGACGGAGATTTATTTTGAGGACTGCTGGGAGTCATCATGGAACAAGTAAATACATGGACTGTATTAAGGGTAACTAAGAATAAGAATACGTGCATGTACAACGATGCTAGGAGCATAGCAAATAAATTTTAAGTGTCGGTCAAGACATCAAATGCGGACTTTGTTGGGATATCAGACATGGTGTCACTCAGATATAATGGATACAAAAAGGACATAGTACTTATTGTCAAGCGACTCCTCTGTACCGCGTAGTATTCTGTGTGTCGCAATACAAACTGTAAACATCAGAGGTAGTGCAAATATGGTGTTGGTTTGCGTAGTGTAGTGTTGGTCTGTTGTTTCTCCGGCATTTAGTCGCGGTGCCCCCTAGTGGGCCAACGAGGAGGAAGCTGGGTATAGTAGGAGATAGAGTCTCTGGCGAGGGCGAACTATGGTCTGCGCCCGAGATTGCCATGGTGAAAGAGCTGGGGACAGTCAAGATAGAGGATAGGAAGACTGCCCATCTATAAATAGGAAGTTAGGAGCCCATCCTCCACACGGGGGGGGGGGGTACTGTTAAGAACAGTAAAAGTTTTGACGTGGTAGAATCCACTAGGTGAAACATTTGGATGGACAGATGGGAGAAGGGATATGGGATTGGTTGGAGTCATAGGGCGAGGGCGCCCTAAGGAAGGAAATTGCACTGTAGGTGCACAGTGGCTCTCTGTGTAAGATCAGAGATTAATATGCTATTAACATACTAGAAAAATTTGGCCTAGCCCTAAATCCACAGAAGACTGTAATGATGGTGTACTCTCTCAAAAAATCACCTACACTCGTATATCCAGAACTAAATGGGACACCTGTCCCAATTGTCACAACTCATAGGATATCTGGGAATAATATTTGACACCAAACTTTCGTTGACGGGCTTGTAAAGAGATTAAACTATCTACGTTGGATACCCAAAAAACACCTCTTGCACATGAAACAAACTGCAACAACCGCAAGATACATAAGAACAACGGTGTATTCGGCCATATTGTATGGTGTTGATTGTGGGCGTCAGCCACCCCTACCCACATTAAGAGAATATATGCGACTGAATTCTGGCTGCCGAAGTGGGCCAACAATAAACACCATTTCCTCCATCAGTTTAAGGACCACGCAGCTTTCTGAAAATACAGCGTTTACCAGACGTTATTGCCTGGAAACGACTGATAACTACAATCAAGATGTTGACTAGAGTGACAACATCATCGTGCTTCTGACAGCTTTGTGAATGGCACATCCCGCTATCTGGCTTAAGGGGTACCAAATCCCTGAGGATGGAAAGCTAATAGGCTGGAGATGGCCGATAGGTTCATACCAGCCAAGGCGTTGGAAGCAATCCACAGTTTGTCTCAAATTGGAATTGACCTTGAAAGGTTAAATAAAATATCCGAAGTACAGGAAACAAACCGCGATGTGGTTCGCTCAGGCTACAGTCGCCTAACAGTTCTGTGCGTCAATGCTGTGCTTATGTGAACACGTATATAGTGTATTCGGTGGTAATGTTATATTCCTTTATATTGTATTATATGTAAATCTAATCAAATATATGTTTTTATTCTTTATATTTTATTATATGTAAATCCACTGGCATATTAACCCAGGGGCTCCCATCTGGTGAGTATGGGCTTGGCACACCGAGGGTTCTGAGCTGGATATAATCATCCTTCTCTTCCTTGGTAATTTCCTTCTACTTCTGACTCTCTCTCTCTCTCTCTCTCTCTCCTCTCTCTCTCTCAGGGTAACTCAATTTTTTTTGGCTGGTGCAGCAAAATTCTCAGGTTTCCTTGTACCACATGGCTAATAATAATATACGGCCGTGAAGGGAATTCGTCTCTCACCAATGTAACATTTATGTATCTTGATAGGACAAATAAAGATTTATTTATTTATCACAAACTGGCCAGATCAGCTGGAGCCCGTGTCAGAAGTTTCCACGCCTGAGAGAAGAGGCATGACGTTAGCACGGCAGGGGGAGGACCCCTAATAGGTTACCCTAATGCAGTATAATTTGGGGTCCTGTCAGAACACACATACCCACATATTCGGCCCATATTAATACAATTGTCACACATATGTACACCTTTTTTTTAAAAAAAAACTTATTTAGGGGCAGACTGAATAGTAGGACATAGATGACAAATGTGTGTGAGCGAGTAACATTACAAATTAGTGTAGAGTAACATTTTCATAAAGACTCGTTAAAAATAGCGCTTATATTTTTTCCAATTGTATTATGTAAATTTTTCTTTAGTTCGAATCAACACCTCCTAAAAGTGCCGCTGACTGGCTTTCTAAGACAGTCGGTTAATGAGATTCTTTTTTAAATGAACTTTTCATGAATTCTACAAACAGAAAATTGCAATTAACACTCACTCAAAAATTTACTGATAATTAGCCTTTTTTAAGAGAAAAAAAAAAATGAAATAAAAGAAATATTTCGCTAGAAGTCGATCATATTTAAGAAACAAAATTAATGACATAATTGTACCTTTTTGCAAACTGCGGAATTGTCAGAAAAACTGGCGATTTACAAAATCCTGTAATGCATTTACACGACTTTCAAATTATCACTTCGGTAATTTTAAAACGGTGTTTGTGTCCGCGAGAGCGATATACCTAACAAAATCTGAACATTTATTACAGCGTATCTTACAGATAGAAGAAAATCTAAACAAGATTCTGAAATTTTGAAAGAATTGGAACCTGCTCATTAAAAGTTGAAAAGAAAACGTGATCTAGTAATGATTTTTGTGAAATTAAAACACTGTTATACCACGTTGAAGAGATAATTGCAACCGGTAATGTGGTTGATCTGTGTTTTTAACCAGGAGGCTCTGCTACACTGGGTGAATGTAGCTTTATACTATTATTTATTTTTGATTTTTTATTTATTTTAATTTTTGCTCGTATGAGCCTTATCAGCACTACTGGTTGCAGTTTACCACTGTCTGTTCAGCGTGCTATTATAACATTTTAATTTCACAGAATCATTAATTTGGAACTGCTTTTCAATTCTATAGCAATGTTTTTGCTAATAATATACTGCCGTGAAGGAATTTGGAGAGGGGGGGGGTTAAGGAATGTTCCTAATAGCAGAACATACGATGAAAATTTTTCGGCTTTTGTAAATTAACGCCCGAATATCCGAAATATACTTTCAGTTATATACAGTACACTGAGCGGTCAATTAATTATGTACACAGATTACTGTTACCTTTAACCCCAGAACAGCCGGGGGCATGGATTCTAGTGGGCCAAAAATTCACAGCAAATGCGGAATACGATGCAGATCCATAGTATCCTGCACCTGCAGTTTCCTCATATTGGACGGGTGTAGAATCTCTGCTGCGAACAGCTTGTTCAACCTCATCCCACAAGATGCTCACCGGCCAAGGCCAATGATGTATGGTAAAGTGGCCTTCCATACTCCTGGTACCATTTTCTTAGCTATCCAGTGCTGGTGTTTCTGTGTTCACTGTATCTTAGCTGTCTGTTTTTATCTGACAATAGTAGAACTCTCTGTGGTTGTCTACTGCTGTCTGCTATACCCAATCTCTGACCTAGTCTACATCCCCCCCGGAACATTACTGTTGTACTGTGCTGCCGTTTGACCGATTGTAGTCTGTTTGACTGCACGATTCTTAATATAGTTGGAAGAACATTAAATGATTTCTATCCGTACAGTAAATTATATACATGTATATATAATTTTTTTTTAAAAATGTGACAATATACCACGTGAAATTATTAAAATGTTGTTTTATTAAACTCGTATGGAATACCAGCTCAATTTCTACACTAAATTGTTAGCAGGTGACGCTTCATAATTTTTGCCGAACCTCCTCATGCGACCATAAATGCTATGGTGGGAGGAAGGGGGTGGGGAAATATAAGAACATGTAACAATTATGTAAAATAAATTGATTAGAAAATTTAGAATTAGCAATTTAATTAAAATTAAATTTCTTCTGATTAATTGTCTATCAATTTATTTTACATAATTGTTAAACGTTCTTTTGTTTTTTTCCTCTTCCCTCGAGAGAATTTTTGTCTGATTTGCAGTTCGGTAAGGAACCTGAAAAAAACGTTACCTGCTAACGATTTAGTGCATAAATTCAACTTGCATTCCATATGAGTTTAATAAAACCTATTTTGTTAATAATGTCACATAGTATAATAGCGTCTATTATTATATAATTTGCACATGCACGATTTTTGTGTCCTCCACATCTGGAAGTTGTTTTAGATTTGTACCAAGAATGGTCCATTGTCGGTGCACTCTAGACACTACTGTGAGTGAACCAGCAAGGTGGCAGTGTTCGTGCTACTTAAATTGCCTCATCTTTCTCCGACTGTCATGCTGCTTTTTGTTACTTATGTCGCTTTGCTATTTCCCAATTCGTTCGCAGAATTGTGGCGTACACACCAGTTGTTTCTATAACCATAAAAACTGCTGCACAATGGCCCATTGCAGTCGATGTGCAAAGAAATTTCTGGGCTTCCAACCAGTGTTGCCTACGTGTTCATTCAGGCTTTTTTTTTTTTTTTTTTTTTTGCATTTCGGGACTGGAAAAGTTCTCATTACATATGTTGACAAGTAAAAAGGCTGTTATTCCAAAATGAGACCACTAAAAGTTTTTGCTGTATTAAAGGTAAACTGAAGTTTGCATTATTATGAAAAACAAGTTACCAATAATTTTGCCGATTTCTTTTATGTTGTGTTATTTAACAATTTGCTTAATATCGCACTACAAATACATAGCACTTCTTGCAATATAGAAATCCATATTCACCTGGAATCTCTCCTGACAGAGGGTTGAAACCACGTGTGTGTGTGTGTGTGTGTGTGTATATATATATATTTTTTTTCTAAGAACAAATAAATTGGTCACCAGCCAGCTAAGTACAGTTCTATCACTTTTGACGGAGAGATTATTTCTGTGGAGCACACCTTCCAGATATGACTCGGTCTGAAGCGTACTACTTCATTATCAGAAACCTGTGACGGAGAAAGGGCTGTAATAATGGAAAGAAGAAGAAATTTGTAGTAGCAAGGTCAGGAGAAATGGCGGATGCAACAAAATTTCAGTGCCACGTTGGCTTGCCATCTGTTTGGCAACCTGAGAATTGTGTATCGTCATTGTTTTGCAGAATAGTACATTTTTGGGCCAAGATTCCTGCCGTTTTTCGTATATACTTCACGCAAATGGAATAGAAGGTTAGAGTAACGACCATGACAATGTATTGTTTTCGCTCGATTGGAAAGAGCAAGGTTCAAATTCTCCCGAAACTGTAAGGATTCTTAAAAGGTCTCTTATTCGGGGATGTAGTTAACGAATTTTATGCAGAGGAAGTAGGATTTCCTCCTTGAGTTATGCTGTGATTTTCAGCTGCTGCAGATTGACACGTGAGCACACACTTGTGTATACATAATAAACAGTCGCACTAGCACTATGGCTTAAGATGTTGATGTGCCATAAAACCAGTAACTGGAGTAATATGTCCGAGGGCGAGTTGTATCCTTTTGAAGACAAATGATGAAGATTATCCCTCACTGATCTCAGAAAATGGACAGTGTCGCCTCTTCGTAGACGTTTTGGATCATCAAGCAGAGCTGCTCAATAATGCCCTTTGACGGGGAGTTGCCATGGGCCCTAGAAAATTACGAGCCTTAGACAATTCGTTAAACTTGTGTAGGTATAAATTGAATATTGCAATGTTTGGAACGTTTCTTGTTTTCAGGAGCAAAATTATGAATCTAGGGCTTGCTGAAATGATTATTATTTGTAAACTCCTCAGAATTTTGTTCGCCTTGGAGTATTAAACAGAATCAGATGTAGTTATTTTTCTGTTCATTCGTAGTGCATAATCCAAAGGGTTTTTTTTTTTTTTTCGTAGAAAAGTTCCCCTGCCTTCGCGTCATGTGCAAAGGTGACACGAGTAATTGAAAGATCCATGGAGCAAGACCCTTATCCATATGCAAGTGGTTTTGCATGTTTTCCCCACGGAGGCAATGCTTGAACAGCTCATTATCTAATTCGCGAAGGTGGTCTTCCACGAACAGTACCTTCACTTTCCTCGCATTCTCCCCCATGACAGCAGTAGTAATTGTTTCTGCATCACGAACGACTGGTTTGTCTCAGTTGTAGCCATGATAGATCCATGACTAGTAAGCTATGACAGTGTTTTAGATGAAATCGCGATCATTGTATTGAATTCCTGACAAACGGTATCCTTGTGTTCCTTTTGGTCTCGCGTGAAAAGCTGCGGTCAAACTTTGTAACCCTCTTGGTCCCGAAATATTGACTTAAACTCGTTTTCCCTAACCCAAAAAAAAGATACCCGTTTCACTAACCCCTTGCAAATTGAAGAAGTGACGAGAAAAACGGAGGTAGATTTTAAACCTTCGCGTCATGTGGCAAAGGTGACACAGTAGTTGAAAGATCCATGGAGCAAGACCATATGCAAGTGATATTGCAGAACTAAATCGGCAATGTTTTTGAAAAATATTCTTATTTGTCCCCTTGTTAAAGTGGCAGTACCAATGACACAGCATTATTATTAATAAAAGATGACGGTATATTTCATAATGAACATGCTTTTTTATTTGTAGTGCAGGGCCTAGGCAACTTATTAATGATAGTAGTGCCATTATCGATGTGAAACTCGGAAGTGCTTGAGGCACACATCTTGGGCTCTTGGAAGCTGCATTATAGTGTTCGCAAGACTGGCTTTATTGAAAGAAACTACTAAATATCTAACGACTCTTACATGAATAGATGATCTTTAGTATAGCGTTAAATGTCTTGTTGTGGCTCCGCTCTTCTGACTGACAAGCCTTATAAATATTCTTATAATTTATGAATTGTTAGTGAAATGTTTTATTAGCAGTACTTAAATTAGAAATATTTAATTTCTAATTTAAGTACTGTACTGCTAATATACCATTCTTTTCGTAATAGGTACAACGCTGACTGTAAAAATTTACAAAACTTGGGATGCACGCATGCCACCTTTTTGACATCCCTCTCCTAAGTACAGCTGTTATGCTTAGCTTTATCTAAGCTTGAAGCTTTTTAAGTTCTGTTTAAACATTATTGTCCAAAGGATTAATAAATCTTAAAACCTAAGCTCCAGTTAGGTGTGTGAGCGCGCAAGGGAAGCACTTTTCTAAGATTGTTTTATTAACTTCTTCCGACGACAATAAAATTCTAGTGAGATTGTCGTTATCGGTTATGGGGATTCATTGTCTATGATAGCCACCTGCTAAACAACCCAACCCAGCTTCTAATACGCGGAAGTACTGATTTTTCTATCTTCTTGCATTACCGAGTTAGGCTTCTGACGACCGAAATACTGTGGCTCTGGGAAATAGATGTGAGATGCTACAGCAATTCTCAGTCGGTCATTGTTCCCCAGGTGGCTGGTGCGATAATAATACTGTCATGCCATAAAAACTGAAATGATTATTTGTAAACTCCTCAGAGTTTTGTTCGTGTTGGAGTATTAAACAGAATCAGATGTAGTTTTCTGTTCATTTGTAGCGCATAATCCAAAGTTTTTTTTTTTTTTTTTTTTTTTTTTTTTTTATCGTAGAAAAGTTCCCCTACCTTTGCGTCAAGCGCAAAGGTGACACGAGTAGTTGAAAGATCCATGGAGCAAGACCCTTATCCAGTGGTGGGATTCAAATAATTTAACAACCGGTTCGCTGCCCTAATGACCGTTCTAAGTATAAAAAAAACTATATACCGAAAGGTAGTTTATTATTTCATGCAGTTAATACTTAAATAAGAACAATAAAAGAGGTCCACAAAACTAGATTGTTATAAGAAAAAGTTTTAAAATATTAATGAAAAAATAATACCTGACAAAAAACAATAAAACTGTTATTTAAGATATTTCCATATTGTTTCTTGATTGGCGTCCTCGCTTGCAATTTTCTTCGCTTTTATCCGAGCATCATCGGCTGAGTGATTTATCCTTAACCACTGTAGGAGTAGGATCTCATTCCTTTAGAGGTATACCGATTAGACTAATAGTCATTGTGTTTGATATATTAGAAACAGTTAGGCGACTTCTCTTCTCTGAACATATTATGTTCATCTTTGAAAAACCCCTTTCTGCTTCTGCTGTGAACTTACAGCAATTGTTCTGACAATATTTTTAGCTCTTTGAACACTTTCAGGATAATTCTGAAATTGCATAATTCTGGGAATTTTTTAAAACGTTTTCCAAGAAATCTCGATAATCATTAATATCAATTTGGTAATTAAAAATGTCATTAAATACGAGCAATTATTCTTCAGCTGCTTTCCATGGAACTAGTACTTCTTCAATATTCCAGTAATCTGGCTCCAAAAAAATTGAGAAATTGTAATTTATTCCTATCTTGAAATTAGCTACAACTTGCTTTTAAAATGTTCACAGTCCATTAGTCTTTTTTTTTCAAATTCGTTACGATGTTTTCTAAAAGTCTTTCCGAGGAAGCCCGAGACAAATCGATGATTTTCTACAAATTTTATATTTTTGAAGGTTTCTGAAGTAATTAATTCATCAACGTTTTTTTCATATGGACTCTTTTCCTTTCCAAGCATTTGAAATGCTTTAATAGATCTTATCACGAGTTTTTCAGCCTTTATTATGTCTATATTTCTTGCTTGCAGTGCGTGCATTTAAAAGAAGAGAAATTTCGTTTAAAATATCAATCATCAATGCCAAATCAGTTATAAAATATATATTTTCAAGACGGGCAGCCATACCTAAGTACTTTTTATTTGAATAAAAATAGTGATGTAGCGCTGGATAAGCGGGCCACACAGCTAGGGTTGACCTTAAACCACAGGCAGCCCATCTTGGCCCCAAAACTCTACCAATCTTTATAATTTCAAATCCAAGTTGTTCGGATATTTTGGAAAGTTCAATTTGGTTCTTATTGGATTGATGAAAAATAGTATATATCTTATCAATAAATATTTTAAAATGATTTACTTGCTTTGTTTCCTTTATCAAATCATCTAAAACAAGATGGAGGCGATGATTTAAACAGTGCCATATTATTATGTTTGGAAACTCTTTTGCAATCCTAGTGCTCACTTAAGATTTTCTTCCAAGCATAACGCTGGCACCATCAGAGCAAAATCCTATTAAATTTTTTTTCTAGATAGTTCTTAGTAAGCCCAACATTATTTAAACTTTCCATAACTGAAGAACGCATTGTCTCTGCATTTTGTTTTTCCAATTCAACTAGTTCAACGAAAATTGTTGGTGATGTAACTGAATCCATGGCCAATTCTAATACAACAAATTCTGATTTTGGTTTCTTATTGAAAAAAAAATCTGTCAAACTCTGTTGCCTTTTCATCCTTTTAAGGGCTACTGCAAAAAATTTTTAAAAATGTTTTATTTTAATATATTATAGAGCAGGAGCGGATATGTGCCAATATATTTGAATATTTTTACTGGTTCTGTCCACGTGTGGTCCTATCATAAACTTTTATAAACAAAGCACTATGCTTATACCATTGATAAACATCAGTCAGAACATACATTTTCTTCATTTTATCGATATTAAACGAAAATTTCTTGCTGAATTAATAAATGGCATAGAATACCAGGCGCCCACCTTAGAGAGAACCCTGATCACAAGTGCCATTTTAACAACCGGTTCGCCGAACTCAACAAAAAATTAGGTATCGGTTCTGGCGAACCGGCTGAATCCCACCACTGCCCTTGTCCATGTGCAGATGGTTTTGCATATTTTCCCCACGGAGGCAATGCTTGAACAATGCTTCTCTTCCGTTTTCCCTTATGGAAGTGTTTAATCGGAATTTGGAGATAATGATATAAAAAAAAAAAAAAGCATATACATACCGCAAAATACAAAAACTAGAATAACAGAGGCAGCACGAGCTCCTATTAAAATAAGCTAATGCCGACCATTCTAGAACCATTACACTGGAATTATTAAATGTATAAAAAGAATACTAGAGGGAGCTGTGATTGCTTGAAAACGTTTTTTTTTTTTTTTTTTTTTTTTGTCCTCAATATATGAAAATTGACAAGTGCAGTATTATTTTTTGATAAAACTTTACGTTGCTTAGGCGCAATGTCCAGTGCGCTTTTACCTTAGGCTGTAAATTTTATTTATTTATGTACAGGAGCTACCTGGTATCTGCGTCGTGTACAAAATTCTAAGTTAAGCTGTAGAGAATTAATAAACATTACTTGTTGGATCTTGAATGAATATACCCTGATTTAATTATCAAACTATGGGTTAAATTGTTACGCTGAATTTCTAGTGGGAGAGGTAACACGTCATAGGTTGATAAGCGAGCCTTGTGATAGGTTACAACCAAATCTATTTAGGTCTTCTTGTTTGCTAGGCTGTGCCCTCTACCTGGTCAATTGCCGACCGCTAGTTTTTTTTTTTTTTTTTTTTCCCAGTGTTACTACAGTGGTTTCGACACTGCTTAAGCACAGCAGATTCATGGTACCTGTCACGATTCCTCAAATAGGAATCTTGGCGGGTTATTCAACCAACATATAGACTACAGTGCATTCGTTGTGGCGTTTATGCTGTTTTGAATAATTGAGGTCGTAGTTATCGCGAGCCTATGGTGGTGATTACATCAATAATTTCATCGGTTGAACATGAGTTTTCAATGTTTTCGCAACTCGTGACAGTTAATTCAGCCAACTCTCATTCCCCTGAATTTAATTCATTTTATGGTACTGATCAAAGTGACACCTTTTGGAGTTCTGTCATCCGATACTTTAAAAGCTAATGCTAAGTTTTGCTTCTTATAGATGGCTTTGTATCAAACCTATAATTATTTTTGTCATCGATAATATCCTCAGTACAGTATATCTTATCTGTCAGTTGCTGCATGGTTGTAAGAGAACAGGAGAGACATAAACCGCTCAAATAAACTCGCAATTTACCGCGAAACCTGTCCAAATCTCTCTCTTTCTCAGGGTAACTCGGGATTTTTTTTTTTTTTTTGGCTGGTGCAGCATAAGCCTCAGGCTTCCTTGCACCATATGGCTAATAATAATAAAAAGTTGGTTTTTGAGTTTTTTCGCTAAAAAAAAAAAAAAAAAAAAAAAAAAAAACAGTACAAGACAGGCAGTCAACTACAAGAGAAAAAAAGCCAACATTTATCTTAATGAAAGTGATTTATATTTTGCGTTTTTTAAAATAAAAAAGCTTCAGATAATTCACGTTTTATGCACATAGCATACTTTTTTTTTTTTTTTTTTTTTTTTTTTGCAGCTTGCAAAAACTTTTTGCACTATGAATTAAATGTAGGATACTACCCAAAGATTTCTGGATTTTAATAATAAAATGGGGTGGAAGTGGGTTTTATTTACCTGCTACTGTTTTATTTACCTGGCTTCCTTTTCGAAGGTGTTCTCTTGCGAGATATGCATATGTTGATAGGGGTTATGTCGAATATCACTAACTCTCCTTCCTTTGAGTTTAAATTTTAGTCTCTCAAACAAAAAGAAATTTTAGGGAACTAGTACATTGTCTAATGTGGCATTAGGTCCATATTGTTCTTTACCAGCAAGCAAAGAACAGCGTGGATATAGAGGAAACGTATAGTACAAATTCCGCCGTTTTCCCATGTTGAGCTCTACCAGATATGCATGAACAGTTTCGTACCACAGTCCTACGTGTTCCAATAAGTAATAGGTGGTAGTGCTGGTCTGACTGGATGGATGGATGCCCTGAACATTTTGCCTCTTCAGCAGAGTTTTTTTTTTTTTTACGTGATGGGTTCTCAATACGACCTTACTCGGAGACATGTGAAATAATGCAGAAACCAAACTAGATAAGTAAGCGGACTTGGCACTCAGCTGCACACTGTTACCATCTGGTTTCAAAACCCCATATCATTATCCATGTTTCCACAGCAAAGATGGCGGAACATTTAGAAACTTTTGATAGTACCTTTGTATACTGCAAAATTATTTTGACTGTGACTCACGGTGATTACAGTCGGGGCCGGATTTAAACTTGTTGTGGCCCTAAGCTATAACTTGTATGAGGCCCTTCTCTCTTACAAGTTCACCTGTGACAATGTTAAAAAAGGGTTTTTTAAGATGGAGCAAGGCCCCTTGTAATGTGAGGCCCTAAGCCGTAGCTTGTTTAGCTTATATGTAAATCCTGCCCTGATTACAGTGTTCATTTCTGGTGGTGGAGTGTGATGCTGCTCTGTTGTCAGTTTTGTGACATTTATCTTATTTAAGATTGAACAGTTGTAAGTTTGGAAGCCCATTTCCTAGTTGTCCATCAAGCGAGGGTGGTAAGACGTGGACAGGAACATACGGCACTAAATTTTTGATACTCTACAGTCTTTATAAGTTGGGGTGGATCGAGGTATCCTTGGCATGCTCTGTCACTATTAATATTGTCGTGCCTAAAGATTCATATTCAATTGGTTGTTGTCTACCTGAATGGGGGGGGAGAGAAGAACTAAAGCAGAGTTCCTGGGGGAAAAAAAAAATCTTTTTTTTTTTTTTGTTCAGCTGTATTTATTTTTCTTGGATTAGAATTCCAACTGCAGAAAATCTTTGCTGGCAGAGATGGCAGGAATTAAACTCCTTCCGTTTTCCAAAGGAAGGATTGTATTTGGAAAAAACCGGGTAAAACTTCATTCTATAAAATGTGTCATCACCTGCTGACTTAACCTGACGAAACTTTTAAGATAAATTTACTCGATATTGAGGCACTTCCGTAGCCAGGTGGGCAGGAGCAACAGAGCATAGCACACGCTTCTTGATTAGACTGGGGTTCGAGCCCGTGACCACCAAATACGGAGGATGAGGAAAAGTCAGGGAATGACCACCGCATATCCCAGGAGCAATATGGCCTTAGTTGCTAATGCTCCTAAAAAACAAACAAACATCAGTTCTGATTTTAAGCTTCAAGTCTGAATTTGCAATGACACATGCCCATTGTAGTTCTTAAGTATGGAAGAAGTTCATGCTAGTTTATGGCCCATTTTAGGAGCCAATACTGGTCAACAAAAAGTGGCATATTTGTGGTAGGGACAGCTGATGCCCATACTTCTGCAGCATTTAAAAGTGGAGAATACCATGGTTTTTATATACATTATGATAGTTATGGCATTGGAAATATACGACATACGTGTTTGGCAATCCATTGGAGGGTTGTATCAAGGTTTGACAGTTTATCCAAGTTCATGAAGCATAGTTTAGGGTCAAACTCAACTCCAAGGGCTGTCATGTTAAAAATGAAGAAAGGAGTGTTACAGTGTTGGGTGAATATGGGTAGATACTTGTTTCAATGAGTATATTATAAATTCACTTTTCTGGGTTTATCCTTGGTACCAACTGTGGTTAAAGTAGTCAGCAAATTCCATGAATGTTTTAATACTCCATGTGGAGTATTTAGTTTGCGGTGCTTCAGATCATTGGCATAATATAAGGTATCATGCCCAGTATCAATTTTGTATATTGTATTGAAAAACTGAAAAAGTAAGTGCAGGTCTAACCCGCATTTACCGATGCAATGAAAGGACTCCTAAATAGTCTGTAAATATTCTCTAAATGCCTCATAAATAGTCAGTAACAATATTGATAGCTTAAATTAAGACTACAAAATTAAGTTTATAGTAAATTTTGTGTAATATCTATTAAGATCAGCTCGATGTCAATTTTAAATTTATTTTTATTATAGTAATTTTGTCTAGAGAAAGAGAGATAAAGACTTCTAGTTTTTTTTTTTTTTTTTTTTTGAATGAATGTGCTAAGCTATACTCTGTGTTTACTAGTGTGTTGCCTATCAAGTGTGGTTATATAGTATGACAAAATAATTCATGGTAAATTGGAAGTTGGTTGTCATTTTGACATCTAGAAAATATGTTCAGAACCAGTTCATTGCTACTTAACTAGTTATCTAGGATTGTCAACATCTGAAAATTTATTTTTACGGATAGCCAAACATTTGTTGGACATATGCTGTACTGTATTTATGTATCAAGTTGGACTCAGAAGGACACAAATCCGTAAAGTTTAACCCCAAGGGGCTTAAATTCACATCCATTACACAGTGGCGAAACTGCTATAACACCATCTCTTTTGGGGAAAGGTTCAGGTGAGACGGATGATTGGTTTGGTTTGGATGCTTTGGATTACGTGGCTCGTGTCCATATTGCTGGTGTGCCAAAAAAAACCCCCACCAATGTGGTTTTTTTTTTTTTTTTTTTTGTTTAATCAGATGACGCTGATATATAATGTAAATTGCTTTAATTACAATAATTGCTATAAAACTACTGTTTGGTGTAGTTGCTTGCAGTTAACTGGCGTCTAGTGCAGAGACTTACGCTCGATATTATTTCCATGAGGGAGCATGGAAATAATCTGAGCGTATGGCACATCATGAGAGCCATACACAGGGGTAGAGTAGCCAGAGTGACTAGATTATGATCGTTGCTGGTGCCAGTAGTATTTTTATGTTACCACCACAAAAAAAAAAAAAAAAAAAAAAAAAAAAAAAGTGGAATTTTGTTGGGAGCTGCTGGATCAATTTACAGCTAGTCCACTCCTGGCCAGGCCATACAGTTTGGTTGGGTTGCTGAATGTTTGTAGCTCAGTCATTGCTTTGTTACACTACTTTTGTATTTTGTTTGCCTTCCTAAGAACCAGATAATTGTAGAGCTTTATGGCAAAACTAAAGTTCAGACATTAAAAAAATCAAAATGCAAGTTGCAGCCACCACTTGCTACTAGCATAACATGCCAATGTTTGTACAAGTGTTGTTCAGACATTTTATACTCAGTAAAGGCAATCTCTTAAGTTGCAGCTGTCTGTTTCAACAGATTCTTTGAAATTTTATTATTACTATTTTTTATGTGTTGTCTTATGTACGGCGGCACCTAAACGTTAGTTCAACTCTGCCATGGTACACTGCAATGAGTACAGAGCTCTGTGAAATGGCCAATGCAAATATGGTGCTGTGTCTGCGAAGTGTCTTGTTTTGTTGTATCTGACCACTTAGCTACTAGGGAGCAGCCATCCTGGTGATTGCTGCTCCCTAGTACCCGTTCACGCCATGAGGAGGCGGGCCACAACAATACGTATACTGTCAAACAAAAGTGACAAGGTAAGAATCCCGCATCCACTGTAGGAAAAATCAATTCATGGATGCCAGCAAATATTGTACCACTGGGAGTTCCAACCCAGTGGTACCAACAGATAAATAAATAAAAAAATAATAAATAAATAAAATAAAAATAAGAATTCTCAAAAAAGATTACAGTATATGCAAATAAAAAAAATAATAATAGTAAAATAAAAACCGCCAAGAATAATGTATTGAGCAGTGGTCCTGTAGCTTAGTGATGGGGTGGCAATCAGCAGTAGTCGAGTCGTTAGAGAAATCAGTAGGTGAAGTCTGGTTGCCCTTGTTTCATAATAAAATTTCAGGTAGACTTGGCCAGGGTGACACATGGCAGAACAGAAGACTCAGTAGAACTGATGCCAGGAAGAGAGGAAAAACATATACAGTCAATGATGATGGTAGGTGAAATCACAATTCAGTTATAAGGCAGATATTCTGATAGTAGGGAAGCCGGTTAGCTGGTGCCTTGTTAAAATTTTCTTTTGCAAATTCTTGGAAGATTTCAAGATTTTCCTTATTTGTAATTAAATCGTGTTCATTTCCAGGAGCAAAGTGATGAGTTGTAATTGAGATCTGTTGCCGAAAGTCTTGATAAATTGGGCAAGAGTAAATTACGTGTTGCTAGTTCTCTATGCCACCACATAAGCAAGAATCTGTAGTGGTCAGATTAAACTGAAAGAGCTTCGCATTCAATGATCCATGACCTGTTATTAAGTGTGATGTGCAGAAACTGGGGAAGAACCATTTCTGTGTTGGAAGAGGTAAATGAGATGTCAGGTATAAACGACTTGGGTACAATACCTTTAGTAGACAAGGACCACCTGGATTGCCAACAGTTGGTTAGAAGATTCCAGCATTTCTTTTTCTTTCTTTGGGTCAGCAGTTGGATCAACAGTAATATTAAGAAGGGTAATAGATATTCCTTTCCTAATTTAATAGCAGAGACATTTTTAAATAACATGCAGGTCAGTGGGTAAAGTGCCTGCAATAGCTTGTAGGGCTGGCATGGAAACTGTACGACATGTTCGAAGCAGCACCAAGGGAAAAGACCTTTCTATAGTATCCAGTTGAGATTTTACGGTAAGAAGGCTGGCCCTTTGAAACCAAGTACAGGAGGCATATGATAGAACTGGAATAAAGACGGTTCGATACAAGATACGGAGAGTATTGTTTTTTAGTCCCCATTCTTTCCTATAAATTCTGAAGAGCATTGATGTAAAGTTCTTAATCTTTTTATAGAGATGCTGTAAGTGTGATGAGAAGGCCAGATGGTCATCTAGAAGAACACCAAGGTGTCTGTGTGTGGAGACTAGAGGAAGTGAATTTCCTTGATATTTTATTACTGGAAGCCTAATATAATTTAGTCTCCCCTTAAAGATCATCATTTTTGTTTTTGTCACTGAAATAGTTAGCTTGTTTTGAGTGGCCCATTCGGATAGTCTGGAGAGAATATTATTTGCAGTAGTTTCTAGATCCCTGCTTGAATTTCCGTGGACAAGAATGGTTAAATCATTGGCGTAAGCTATTGTATTTATATTAGTCAGGTCATCATTGAGGAGAAGCCAATCATTTAGGACTAAGTTCCACACTGGGGTCCAAGAATAGACCCTTGGGGACAGCCACGAGTAATATGTCTGGATATAGACTGGTGTTTAGTTTGTATTAAGACAGAGCAATTACTAAAATAGGCCTTTATGAGAAGGTATAATAACTGAGGGCAATTTTCAACTCTAAGACAACGAAGGACACTCCCTCACCATAGTGTATCGAAAGCACCTTCGAAGTCTGTAAATAAAATTAGAGTATACAGTGAAACTTCTCCTAACGGACACCTCTCGTTAACGGACATCTCTCTACAATGGACATTCTCAAATTCCCCAACTCACCTCTATTGGTTTTAACGTGTTTGCAGCTTCTGCCTAGCGGGCATTCTCTGTAACGGACGCGGACAGGCAATCTGCACTGTTTCGTTTAGATTAGCACTTAATTTGATCTCCCCATAACGGACAGCTAACGGATCTCCCCATAACGGATCTCCCCATAACGGACAGCGGGCGAAATTACGGCCCTTTTCCTAGGAACGTTTCTTCCACGTATTGCCTCAATCGTGTGTTTATTTTCTATTTCCGATTCTCTGAATTTTATCAAGGTTTATGTCGCGGTTCTAAACCCTTTTTCAAGAATTTTAAGGCACGTGTAAAACTTCTGATGAATTCAGTGTGTGCAAGGGGAGGGCGGATTTTGTCGGCCTTTCGTCTTTTGAGTTTCAGTTTCCAGTTTTGTTCAGTGTCGTGTGAAGTGCACAATGTCTTCTCGTAAACATTTAACTTTAAAAGATAAAGTCGAACTCATTAATACGGATGATCGGCAAAAAAAATAGTGTTCGCACTCTCGCTGAAAAATTCAAAATCGGGAAAACGCAGGTAAGCGACATTCTAAAGAAAAAAAATGAACTGCTCAAACAATTTTGGCAACAAGTAAATAATCAGGTTCAAAAATCATTCCCGAAAATTGTTGGACTTCAAATTTGTTGCGCACGTGCTAAAAAAATTCCCATTAATGGGCCTATTATTAGGGAAAAGGCTTTGGAGGTTGCGAAATCTATGGGAGTAAATGAGTTCAAAGCTTCTGTGGGATGGCTAGACAAGTTCAAAACTCGGCATAAAATTTCTTGGAAAACCGTAAGTAGTGAAGGTGGATCTGTTGATACTGGGGTTGTAACAGAGTGGACCGTCAAATTGGAAGATTTATGTCGTGATTTTGAAGCAAAGGGTATTTACCACTGTGACGAAACAGGGTTGTTTTTTAAAGCTCTTCCTGAAAAAACAGTGAGTCTAAAAAACGAAAAGTGCCAGGGCGGAAAAATTTCTAAGGATCACTTGACTGTACTATTGTGTACAAATATGCTGGGAGACTTTGAACAACCTCTTGTTATAGGAAATCCACAAAATCCTCGTTGTTTCAAGGGCACAAAGTTGAATCTTTTGAATGTTGACTGGGAGTCTAATAAAAAAAATAAGCGTGGATGACACGAGATATCATGAGCGAATGGATAAGTCACTTTAACCAAAACATGATCCGTCAAAACAGAAAAATTATTCTTTTCATGGATAATGCTGCATCTCATCCGCACATTGAATTGTATCATTCAAATCGTTTTTCTGCCACCAAACACATCTGTAGAGTGTCAGCCCTTGGATCAAGGGATAATAAAAAATTTTAAACTTCACTACAGAAAACGTGTTTTAAGACATCTCATTGCAAACATGAACGATGTAACATGTGCGAGTGACCTTGCAAAGAAAATCAGCATCCTAGTTGCGATTCAATGGATTTCCTCTTCAGTAAACGCAATTAGAAAACAAACTGTCGTGAACTATTTTGTAAAGTCTGGCTTCTCAACTGCAAAAATTGAAGTTGTGAACAGCAATGTGGAGCACCAAGAAGAACAAGAACTTCAACATCTATTGATAATGTACGATACTTCAGCTACAAGTGACCCCGGCTACAAAGATATAGACTCTAACCTCACTACAGAAGATGGTGCTCTAGATATCAACGACATTATCATCGATATTTTTCAAGAAGTTCCTCATGAGGATGAAGAAATGGAAGGAGGTCATTCTATGGTCATTTCTCAGCCTATGAGAAAGGCAATGTTGAAGTGGGGGTGAAATATGATTCATTGAAATTTCTGATTTCAGCCTGCACAGAGGAGTCAGGGGTTGGATCATCCTGCTGTTAAGAGCCTATCTAGTATTTTATTGACAGTATTCGTCCAGTTTAAAGTCTCTTCAGTATTTGTTATAACAGTATTAAGGATATCTCCTGGATTTATTTTGTTTCTGCAGATTTTGTAAATCAAACCCCATGAATCCTCGTTACCAGCAATTTTTACCAAATTTTGCCAGGATTCCAACTTTTTTTTTTTTTTTTTTGATGGTTTTAACATACAGTTTTTTTAGTATTTTTAAATTCTTGGTGTAGTCTTGAAAGTTCTGATGGTAAGATATTGTTGTTCCTTTGGGCTTTTTGAAAGGTTTTTCTAGCTCGATGAACTTTACGTCTTAGTATCGTGAGATCACTCCGGCCATACACCCTTGGTTTGATTGTTTTTCAAGCCATTTTGTTGTTGCTTCAGCAGAAATGTTTTGTTTTGTGACTTCAAAATTGTGGAAGCCAGTGTATGCCACGAAATTTTGACCATAGCCAAGTGGTTTTCGTTAAAGTACAGAATACTCACGCCATGTGTTCAAATCCACGTGATACAACAAAATACAGTACTGTAATATTCTTGTTTCTGTTTTGTAAACCCCTGTAGCATGTTTCTCAAACTTACAATAATCATCTACCCCTTTTCAGAGTTTAGTCATACCGGTGTAACCCTTCTCGGGCGAAGATAATTTGGGTAGTTTTAATAATATTATTTTATCTGGACTAGAGCAAATACAGTACAATATGTAGTATTCATTTATTAATATATAAAAAATTAAATATACTATATATAGAAATAATAATTAAAAAATGGAATAATAAAAAATCAATACACATTCTGACAAGGGAGTGTAGATATATATGGTGGATTTGTACAAGACTGAAATTGAAGTGCACATGTTAGCTAGTGAAGAGAGCATATTTTTAATACTTACAATTTTGTTATTAAAATGTATAAATTCAAATCAAGTTTAAATTGTTACGAACCAATCATTTTTTTCTTTTAACATTTTGCACCACTTACAACATTCACTGAGAAATAAAGGATTAGTCAAAATTTAAAGTCTCTTTTTTGAAAAGACTGCTGTCACTGGCATTCTAAAATTAACCTAAGTACTGTTCATAATTACAACAGAGTTCATTCACAGAAAGGGGAGACAACAGGCAGTAAACAAATGGCATAATATCAAGTGATTATTTCTCGCAGATGTCCGGTAAAACATTGGGTGCGTGCACACACACACAGTGCGCAAATAAGTATACGGTATACAGGATCACTTAACCCCAGTTTAATCCACTGAGGTCCAGGAGTGTAGTCCAATAAAATTAGATGAAGTGCGTGTGTGGGGGTAGGACCAGAAAAATCATGAATTATATAGTTCTGTCATCTTTTTATGATTCAATAAAATGAAATGGTTATTCGAATAAGAGAAGAGTTTACACATTTCAGTGTATAAAGGGTTAGAGTTTTCAAGATTTTATTTAATAAAGTGGCAAATTCCTATAGCAGACCCTACTGCTATAGGAATACATTTTATTGAATTGTTTTCTGCAGCTGAAAAAAACTGTTAAAAAATTGGGCCGTGTGTCCTCTATGAAACCTTTTTGCATGCCACACTTTAGGAAACCCTTTAATGTGGCCCTATGTGGCCGAGCTGGAGTTATAAACAAAATGAATTTGCTTGTGAATGGGTTCGCTTTCATGCATTTTCGTTTTTAGTTGCCACAGAAACTCATTGTAAAGTTATCATTTTCAAGATGTGTGCTGAAAGCAGATATAAAGACAGATTATTAAGTGATTTAATGGTATATGTTCTTATGATATTGTTAGATGGAGAGATGAGAGGTGCACTTCTGATCACATTTGGGGTAATTGAAGTTCTCTGAGCAGTGCAGATGGGCTGCAAGAGTAGCTCATGGTGTCTTGTCAATGATATACAGGAATTTTTCTAGCAGGGATAAGGAGGTGATTATTCCCTTGTATAAGGCAATGGTCAGGCCACACCTAGAGTACTGTATACAGGTCTCGAGGCCTCATTTCAAGAAGGATGTAGAGCTGCTGGAACGGGTACAGAGAAGGGCAACAAGATTAGTGAATGGAACAAAGGGGTGCTCTTACGAAGAAAGGTTTAAGTTTTGCAAATTACAGTGTCTGGAGACTAGGCACCAGCGAGGATAGAGGTGTATAAAGCCTTGAATGGTTTGAGTATGCCCAATGCTGATGGGATTCTTCCTCTTGCTCAGAATAATCACCTGAGAGGGCATAAATTCAAATTGTGGAAAGACAGATGTAGAATAGACGTATGGAAATTTGCCTTTAGCCAGCGGGTAGTTGGTTGGTGGAACAGACTTCCATCCCTTGTCGTGGAAGTTGATAGCCTAAATAAATTTAAGGCTGAGCTGGACAGGTATTTCGAACGAACAGAGGGGTGAAGTGGTGTTGTTTTTTTTTTTTTTTTTGGCTGATGCTGCATAAGCTTGCTTTCTTGCATCATATGCCTCTACTAATGCTAATGCTTCTGAGGCAAAAATATCTCGTCATGTTACGCCGTTGAACTTGCATACATAAATCAATAATAAATTATAAATTTTCTGTTCATACTCCGGGTCAACCACACAGTCAGAGGAATGAGAGAGAGATAATAAACAGCACCACGTTCTTGAACCCTGGTCACTCAAATCGCATGTACTTATGAATATTGTATCTCCTGCCCTTTTTAACTTTTTCTTAATACACTTAAAAAAATTAATTTCTGTGTTAATTTTTCCTTAATGGAAATTAAATGGATAATCTATATTTATACAGTAACATCAAATAAATGGAATATTCATAAAATACCAGTACATTTTATTACTTTTTATTATATAATTCTGTTTTAAATGTAAATTAATATATCAAAATGTAAATTAATATATCAAAATGTAAATTATTATATAGCATTCAAAAATTAAATTTACTTTTTACATACTGTACTTTCTTATTGTTGGGTTTTTTTTTAGGTGATAAATTGATTTACATTGGTATTCAAAATGTGCTTTTCAAATTTAGTTCAGAATCTATGCACAAATTTTTAAAATACAGTAAACCCCCGCTATTCGCGGTATCTGTATTCGCGGTCGCTGATTTAATATAAAATAAAACCTAAAAAAATGTGAATTTTAAATCGCCGTGAACATTTTCCACCATAAAAAACATGGGCGTGGCTAAAATCATCTTTCCTGGTCAAAACAGCGCTCGGTGGGGGGAAGAGGGGTTGCAAAATCGCAAGCGTGGATGTTTCTCTTTAATCCTTGTTCAGTATGTGTTATGCACTTGTCATGGAATATTTCGTGGTTTGCTTTTAATTTTATAAATTGATATGCTTACAAAAGTGAAAAATCTACCGTTTTGCAGTGTGTTAGTGTAAACAGACTTTTTCGAGTGTGTTAACCGAAAAAAGTGACTTTATTATGAACAAGTTCTTTTCTAACCCCTACAAAAATATGGCTACGAATAACAAGGGAATTGTGAAAAAATCAAAGAAGGTGATGACATTAGCGAGTAAAATTCAGTTATTAGACAAAATTTTATTGGTGAAAGTGTCTCGTCAGTGGCAAAACATTATAAAATCAGTTAGTCAACGGTACGATCAATCAAGAAATCGGAAGGAAAAATCCGCCGTAGTGTCCGTGAAAATGCGCTAATTGCTTCAAAAATTTACTCTGTAACTCATGATGTTAAATTAGAAAAAATGGAAAAAGCTTTAAATCTGTGGATAGAAGACCGAACTCAAAATAAAATTCCGTTAAGTTCACTCATCATTTGTGAAAAGGCAAAACTCCTTTATCAACACTTTAGCGAAACTGGTGAGAGCACTGGCGGGATAAGTTTTTTAGCTATAGCAAAAGCGCTGCATTGAAAGATTTGTTTGAAATTTATAATAAATATTACATTTAATATTAAATTGTTTCTTATTTCCATTTTGATGCCTTATGCTTGCATTTCACTACATATTCTACATATGTACATTACAAGAGGGCATTACAAGAATGCAAAATGGGATGACCTGCGAGACTTCTTTTCTTCTTTTCCTTGGTCTGATTACTGTTTCAAAACTTCTGATGTCAACATTTGCTCAGATCGTGTCAGTGAAATTATTCTTGCAGGAATGGAATCCTTTATCCCACACTCCACTTTAAAATCTCGTCCTTTATCTAAACCTTGGTTTTCCAATAAATGTGCTAAGGCTGTCCAAGAGAAGAACGTTGCATATCGTAATTGGCTTGTTTCTAATTCTTCAGTTTCATTTTCTGCCTACACCAAAGCTCGCAACAATTGTAAAGCAGTTATTAATCAGTCCAAACTAGAGTTTGAACAGGCTAAGAGTAGAAAACTTGCTTCTTGCCCTAATGGTAGCTGAGCATTCTGGTCTCTTGCCAAAGCTATTGGCCGCAACTTTTGCCCATCTCTGCTCCCACCTCTGTCCAAACCAGATGGTTCTGTTGTCACTTCAGCCAAGGATAAAGCTGACCTGCTAGCATCCCATTTTTCTTCGAGCTCATGTATTAATGATCTTGGTAAAACACCTCCCACCATTCCTAACACACTCCATTCAATGCCTCCTGTGGTCTTCCGTCAAAAGGATATCAGAAGGATTTTGATGAATCTTGATGCTAAGAAAGCTCCAGGTCCTGATGGTATTTCTCCACTTGTTCTCAAAACCTGTGCTCCTGAACTTACTCCTATTCTTTGCCGCCTTTTTTCACTTTCTTATTCCAAAGGTGTTTTTCCTTCTGCTTGGAAATTTGCTCATATCCAGCCAGTTCCTAAAAAGGGTGACAAATCCCTCCCATCCAATTATCGTCCCATTGCAATTACTTCTACTCTTTCTAAAGTAATGGAGAAATCAATTAACCGCCAACTCTTAAACTACCTAGAAACCTTCCGTCTGATCAACAATCGCCAGTATGGATTCCGTCAGTGTCGATCCACTGGTGATATTCTGACTTATGTTACCCATTTATGGACTAATTCAATGGAAAGGTTCGGTGAAACACAAGTAGTTGCTCTTGACATCTCAAAGGCTTTTGATCGTGTTTGGCATAAAGGTCTTCTAAACAAGCTTCCATCTTATGGTTTGCCAACTGTTTTTAGTAATTGGTTATCCAGTTTTCTCTCTGATCGCTCACTGAGGGTGATGGTAGATGGCTCTCTGTCTTCTAACTTCTCCACTAATGCCGGTGTCCCCCAAGGTTCAGTTCTTTCCCCCACTCTTTTCCTCTTGTATATCAATGACCTTCTTCCATTGACTGGAAATCCTATCCATAGTTTTGCCGATGATAGCACATTGCATTCAACTTTCCATTTTGAGAAACCTTGTCCAGCTCAATCAGCTTCAAGTTCTCGAAAATCTGCTGCCAATTCCTTAAATGCCGATCTTCAGGTAATTCTCCAGTGGGGCAAAGACAACTTAGTTGATTTCAACCCTTCTAAAACTCAATCTTGTCTTATATCTCGCAAAAAGGATTCTTCTGCTCCTATGCTTATCTTTAGTGACACTCTGATTTCTAGGCAAAATGATATATCTCTTTTGGGGATTACCCTGACTTCTAATCTCTCTTGGCACAAGCACATTACAAATATTGCTTCCTCTGCATCTAAAAAACTTGGTTTTCTCTTTCGCTCTCGGCGTTACTTTTCTCCCAAACAGCTGCTCACTCTGTATAAATCGCAAATCCGCCCTGCCATGGAATATTGTTCCCACATCTGGGGTGGTGCCCCCAAAACCTCTCTCAGGCTTCTTGATTCCATTCAGAAGAGGGCAGTTAGGTTAATTAATGATTCATTTCTAACAGAGTTTCTCCACTCGCTTTCTCATAGACGCACTGTTTCTGCTGCATGCCTCTTCTACAGATACTTCCATGGGCACTGTTCTTCTGAATTGGCTTCTATAATTCCCGCTCTCTCTTTCAAAACAGTCCGAACACGTGCCGCCACCAGCCAACATCCATTTACTGTCCAACTTCAAACCCACAGAACCAACTTTTCATCTTCCTCATTTATTCATTCAACTGCCGTTTTCTGGAACAACCTTCCTTCATACGTATTTCCTGAAAATTACAATCTACAGAAGTTCAAGTCCATTATCAACAAATATCTTCTTTCGTCTTCTCAACCTCCAACCCAAGCACGGTACTAAGTACTATAGGTTATAATACCTCTCGTGTTTGGGGTTCTCATAAAAAAAAAAAAAAAAAAAAAAAAGTCATATTATGAAGGTACATATAATACATACATAGACAAAATTTTAGACTAGTTTTTCTTATATATTTCATACTTTGAAACAGAACCCCTTTATTACTATGGGAGCCATAACTCAGTATTCGCATTTTCGGTATTCACGGCATTTCTCAGGAACGTAACCCCCGCGAATAGCGGGGGTTTACTGTATATTTCAAAAGATTTGTCACATTATCAGCTATTTAAATATTTTTAAAATAGTTATGCATGTCAATAAGGCAGTATTGGTTCATTTCAATTGTAAGTTTTTCCCACAAAGTATTCTGGGTTTTTCAGCCCGCACTACATCCAAATTGGCCTGTGAACTGTACAGTATATGTCTATACAAGTGTAAAGGCACACGGCCCAGTGTGATCAAGTTGATGATGCACTTAAAACCCTGCAATATTTGTAAGTCTGTTGATAGTTGCAATTCTTTGTTATTCAGTTTCCCTGTAAATTCCACTACTTTTTTTTTTTTTTTTTTTTTTTTTAAAAGCTACATATTACGTTAACTGAAGCTGTATGTTGTATAGAGATGTTTATAATTTTATTCTGGTGCTGTGTAGCAAATCGTACGAAGCATAAGCTAGTTTTAGTGATTACTTTTTCGCTTCATCTGTAAGGCAATAAGCTAGTTTTAGTGAGTACTTTTCCGCTTCATCTGTAAGGCACTGGTCAGGCCACACCTTGAGTACTGCATACAGGTCTGGAGGACTCGTTTTAGGAAGGATGTAGAGCTGCTGGAACGAGTACAGAGAAGGGCAAAGGGTTGCTGTTACCAAGAAAGATTTAATTTCTGCAAATTGCAGTGTCCGGAGACTAGGCACCTGCGAGGTGATCTGATTGAGGTGTATAAGGCTTTGAATGGTTTGAGCAAGCTCAATGCTGATGGGATTATTCCTCTTGCTCAGATTACTTGCCTGAGGGGACATATTCAAATAGAGGAAAGACAATTGTAGAATAGATGTGTGGAAATTTGCCTTTTCCCAGCAGGTGGTTGATAGTTGGAACAAACTTCCATCTGTTGTAGTTGAGGTCAAAACTTAAATAAGTTCAAGGCAGAACTAGACAAACATTTGGAGTGAATGGATAGGTGAAATGGGAAGGTGTTTTTTTTTTTTTTTTGGCTGACGCTATATAAGCTTGCTTTCTTGCACATATGCCTCTGCTAATGCTAAAACATATTCATTTTTCTAATGATGTAATTTACAGTATCTAAGAATTCAAATTAGTTAGCATTCTTAGATTTTTGTAATTTGAAACTAATAGGTTAAAATTCCAATTAGGAGTAATTTGATATTTTTTTTTTTTTGCAAACATTTTCCAATTGCATGAAAAATACGCAATTACTAATTTATCACCTTAAAAGATCGTAATTAGCTAAATTTGACTGTAAAATTGCCTTTTGTCTTAAATGACTAAGAGGATACTTTATGAAAATTCTTTAATCCTGTAATTTAACATAATGTTCACCTCATTTGGCTTCATTGGCTGCAAAATACTAAAACACCAACTTTTAAGATGACGATAGCAATGTTGGCAGTGTAGTAACAATTAAAGTTACTATTTTGAGCTTCCTGTAAACCCAGGCAATAGGCAGATTTGCATTCAAATTTCGAATCATTGTTTCAAAGGATGTAGAAGGGTTTTGGAGAAAATAATTCCTCTCATTCTACACAGAGTGAGAACCAAGAAATGCATGTATTTTGCTTATTGTTTGTTTTTTTAATAATAAAAGGTGAATTCTCACTGCAGTTGGAAATGTGTACTATCATTGATGGCAACATCATCCATGAGATGAGAGCAATGCATTGTTTGTGAAGTTGTTCTGTAAGAATAGTAGTAGAGCAATGCATTATGTTTCAAAGGATGTTGAAGTATTAGTAGTGGCAAATAATGCAAGAAAATAAGCTTATACAGCATCAGGCAAAATGGGGAAAAAAAAAACAATTCCCATCTCACTTGTCCATCCTCTCTATCAGTTTGTCTATTTCTTCCTTTAATTTATTCAGACTACCCATTACGAAATCACCAGATGGAAGTTTGTTCCAACAATCAACTACGTACTGGCTGAAGGCAAACTTCCACACATCTGTTCTGAAACCATACGCCCTCAATTTCAATTTATGTCACCTTATGTGTGTGATCTCCTTTAGCCAGGTGCTTAACATCTTACCAGTAACTCCAACCTTTTCCAGTTTATACAGCAGCTTTCCATAATAGCTTTACTAAAGTCTAGATGTGTATGAATGTTCTTGCAGCTGTCCTCAGCAATAAATGTCCACTGGTCTCACACTAGCATATTTATAAAAATTTAAATTTTACCATCCCAAGAGGCATTCTACAAGGAGGTGTGCTATTCACAATGCTTTTTGCTGCTGCTTTGGAACCTTTCTTGTTTATGAATCAGAATCTGATTTCATATGCCAATGACATGAAGTTATTCATTACCTCTGGTGATCTAAATACCTCAAACTATCTCACAAGAAATTATGCTGAAAATTGCACAACTTGAAAGCAACCTTTATTCCATTGCTCTGGAAATAAATGAGAATAAGTCAGTACAGGTTACATTCACAAAGAAGAAAAATGTAGCATGACATCTTGATTATAATGTGGCATAATAATCTAACTTTTGTTCCCCCACTTTGGGGATATGAGAATAAAATGTTTCACTGCAATGTGGGCCACCAGGCTGGAAATCACTGGGGTTTTTCTTTCCCCAGTGATCTCCTGCCCAATTTGCTCAAAGGTGCATCATTCCAGCTATGATGTTATGCCCCAGTGATTTAATCCTCAGCTCCTAATCTCACACATAAAATATCACTTTGGACTAGAATACTGATTCCTGTACTGGTTGTTTAACTAGTTGCATGGAACTCCTTTACAGTCTTGAGATAACTTCATGGAAACACTCATTCTAATGCATAACACTACAATCCTGAGGTGAGATGCTTTACAATCTTGAGCCAGCTCCTGACACAGCTACATGCTCCAGATGTCAGCAGCATCATCTTGTGCTCCAGATAGAGAAGAGGAACCCACGATTCTGCACAGATCAAATCTTGGTACAAATTAGAAAATCTTTCTTCTATTCCATGCATGTTTCCGTCCAATGTCATCAATGTATGCAGTGCTCTTCATATCGATCTCCATACAATGTGTATGGACAGCAGTTATAAAATGCGAACCTTTGCCGAAACCTTTTCTTTGTTACAGTGCTAATACCATTGAAGATTAAAGACTATCCCACATCTATTTTCTTATTGTGTGGCTTCATGTGCAAATGACTATCTCATCCTACCATTGGGAACTGTTATAATGGCTATGCATATTGCAATTGTGAATTAAGATCTTGTCTATTACTGTCAGTGTCATCGTGAAATATTTTTGTACCCTAGGCAAATCAACCATTTGCCTATGTCATATGGATTACCCATTAAATTAAATAATCTGCATGATGGCAAAGCGCCCCTGCATTTGTTTTCTTTTCAGCAATTGGGTGGTGCTGGATTCGGGTGGTTTGAATGTACTGTACTTCACTTGGTTTGTTGAAGTTACTTTTATAACCAGTTTAATAATAAAACACAATTTTCAAATAAATCAGTTTTGTTAACTGATTTATTTGAATTTGTGTATATGGTTCTGAATTGTTTAACCTGTAGTTAAATAATATATGTCTTTGCCCAGTCACCTAAATGAAACTGAAATGAAAAGAATGAAGAATTTATAAGGTCTACACATCAAATAAAATAAATCAAATTTTAACATTTCTTATTACAATTTGGAATTGGAGTTACATTCAAGATTTTGTTGTTAAATTTAACTATACAAGGATTATACTAATTTCTCTTCTGGCCTATGCAAAAACATTTGTTTCTTAAATATCAGAATTCCACACCAAAGGAATTAGATCTTGCTGATTCCTCAAGGAGTGAGGTATGGTGGCTTATTTTCACCTCCCCTCCTCCCAAGCTGCCAATGTGCTATAACACCTTTACTTTCTACTATAGCACTTCTAACTAAAAAGTAAATTTCTCTATATATGGGATGGACAAAATAATGGAAGTACTTCTGATAACAGTTACAGATATGCACTAATGTGGTATTAGACTACCCTTTGCTTTTAAAATAGTTTGTATTCTATGTGGAAAAGATTCAAATAAATCTTAACTGCCTTAGGAGGAATATTGGGCTATTCTTCGTGGAGGAACATTTCAAGCTCCTTGAGTAATGAAGGTGGAGGAAATCTGCTTCTTACACTCCTCTCCAAACAGTGGCTCAATAACATTTAATATGCTGATTGTGCAGGCCATGTGAGATGCTTAGTCTCAATTTCATGTTCCTCAAACCAAGAGACATATCTGGCTGTGTGTACTGGAATTTTATCTTGAAACATGTCATCATTTGTGGGAAGCAATGTTTGCACCAGGGATGAACCTGGTCACTCAGAATATCAAGGTAATTAGTGAAAGTAATTTGCTTGTTCAGGGTGGTGAACAAGAATAACCAAAAGAATACCAAGATATTGTTGTCAAAACAATTGTTGATCCTCCTCTTCCATGTTTGATGGTTGGCACATGACAGTATGGATGATACCCTTTGTTTGGCATTTGTCAAACATAAACTCTCCACGATATTGGTAAAAAATGTAAATGGTGATTCATCTGAAAGTATGACATGATTCCAATCATCAAGTGTCCAGTTTTTGTGCTTCTTTGAACCCTTGCATCCTCTTTCTAATGGTATCAGTAACAAGTGACTTTGCAAAAGCAGCTCTGACTTAAATTTCGTTTTTATTAAAGTTCTTTCCAAACCTGTTTTGTTAGAAACTGGATTGCTTGATACTTGCATTGAGGTCTTCAGTTATTTTTGAGGCATTCATTTTGTTTTTGGGCTAAAAATCTCTTCAATGTCTGGCAGTCTCTTTCAGTGAGTTCAATATTTTGCAACAATTCATCTAATCAGATTCTGTTTTCCCTTACTTGGTGAATGTATGCATCACTTTTGATGCAGTTGCTCTGGATATATTGAACAAATCAGCAGTTTTAATCACTGATGCCCCTGCTAAATGTGCACTAACAATTTGACCTCTTTGGTAGTACATGAAGAAAATGACCAATTTTCTTCATTTACATTTTTATATCACCTGTGAATAAACATCAGCTTTTATCATCTTTTGTTCATAGTACCCTGCAAGAAAAAAAATAAATCATCACTGCTTATTCATAAATACGTTATACAGCCATTGCAGAATCTCCTGTTAACTTAACATTATGTTCCATGGAAAATAATGGAGTCACTGGTTAAAGAAGCATTGCTGGATCATCTAGATGTTAAGGGTTTGTTAAGGGGAAGTCTTGTCTGACCAATTTGATTTGATATTACAATGTGGTCACTAAAGAACTGGATGAAAAAAATAAACTTGATATCATATACTTGGATTTCAGGAAAGCTTTTGATATTGTTGCATATGGAAGACTGCTGTAGAAATTGGAGCAGTATGGCATTAAGGGCAAGTTACTGCTATGGATAAACAGATTGTTGAGTGGGAGAAGACAGAGTGGTAATCAGTGGACATGCTCTTCATTGACTAATGTTATTAGTGAAGTCTCCCCAGAGTTTGGTGTTGGGCCCATTGTTTTCTTCTATATTTATCAATGATATTGATGAAGGTATTATGGTTCTAAATACAAACACAATTTATTGTCTGATGTGGAAAAGATTTCATTGTCAACAAGACTCTACAGTGGAACTTGATGTATGAAAGGTGAAGCTGCTCAAGTTATTTGAAAACAGTGACGCAAATAAAAAAATATCAAAGTACCATACACAAAGCAAGTCCTGTGGTTCCTGGTAGTCTGGGCACAACAATCAGTGTTGCAGAAAAGGACAGCACAAAGGACTTCTCCTTACCTGTATTGAAGGGTCTCTATTCCTTGGGATTTGGGTCTTTCTCAGTCTGGGGGCCAGGATTCACTGTTCTTGTTCTCCACCCTCCCCAAGGGCTGCCTCTGACCATATCTGCTCTTCTTTTGTCATGGCATAGTAAATTGCAGAATAGAACTATAGTATTTTCAGGGTTGATGGATTTTGGAGATATTTTTTGTATTAAACAATGTTAGAATCACAGGAAGCATAAATTTAAACTAACATTGAGTTAGTTTTAACACAGATTAGATTGCAGGAAGACTAACAGAGACTACATTGCAGGAAGTTTCTCTATATCAATCAGGTTGTTATTTGTTGGAATAAATCATTCCCCCTTTGGCATTTGTTGCCGGTGGCCTTAGGTCAAAGGCTAGCTGGATCAATACTTATAAGAGGAAAGTAACACAGGTGGGGTTTTCTTTTTTTGCAAGTGTAGCAAAAGCCTGACTTCCTTGCATTGTATGGATAATACTATGCAGTACTATTTTATAGAATAAAGTCTAGCCACAACTCTTAATTTAACAACTCTTAAAGGTAAAACATCTAAACAGATCTTTAAATAGTTTGCGAAATCTGTGAGTCTACTTATAATAAAAGGACCATCAGAAATTAATTTTTCTTGTAAATTACAGTATTAATGTGTGTATCATAATTTTACATTATGATTGTGAAATTTTGGCCAATTAGTCTTATCAGTTTCTTTATTTTCTTCAAGGTGAACTGATGGGATATCATATGCACATTAAAAATGTCATTATTTACTCGCTTTCTCTGTGTTGCCTTCTGCTATCGTCGCTCTCTCAAGCAGTCATTGATGTACCAAGAAGAAATATTACTTACACATGGAGACCAGGTATGTTTGATAATATATCATAATATTTACAGATTGTTTGTGTTACAGCCAAGTGTATATCCCATGATATATTTTGTTAAGAGAGAGAGGCATAACAAAACATCAGTATTCTTCCCAAACAAAAAAATATACTTCCTTTTCAACTGAGACATTTTTTTAAATTTTATGTTCTCCCTTCCCATTCATTTCCCTTTGCTCTATAAGGGGATATGGTGATTGCTGTACTCTTGTGTATGTAGCACTGCTAAATAGTAACAGTTAAACCATTGACATCAAGTAGTCCAATGTGATGTGCTTAAACCACTTTCATTCCACTGTTAATATAAGTAAAGAAGTCTCTGCTGCTTTTATTGGCATTCTTTGCCAGAGACTTCTTGTAATCTGCCTTAGCTTGCCTAACCTTCTTAGTGACTTGATTACAAACTAGTTTATCTGTCATAGGCTTACATATCACATGAAGATTGATGTGCATCCTATGCATTTTTCGTCTTTGCCACGTCATTAGTTCATTTGACACCTATTGCAGTCTAAACCTGGAATGGTATTTCTTAGTTGGTATGAAAAGCCTAGTAGCGACTACGATTACTACCTTGAATAGTTTCATATTTAGAATTTACTGTTGGTAAATTATGATAAATTTTTTGGCAAAGGATGCAAAGAGGAACAGCAAAGACTTCTTTACTTATGTAAATTATAGAAGGAAGGGGATGAATCAGATTGGACCACTTCATATCGACATTCAAATGTTGATGATTCTGCTCAGGTAGCTGACAAACTGAATGAGTATTTTGCATCTGCATTAACACATGAGGAGTTAAGGGAGGATAATGTCAGAAGTTTATCAAACTGTAACAGGAAGCTAAAGGACTTTGTAATAATGGAGAGCAAAGTGGAGGAGAAATTGTTGAAGTTAAACATAAGAACGGCACCTGGGGTGGATGGGATCTATCCAGTTATATTAAAGGAATCAGAAAAGGAAGTAAGCAAACCTTTAGCCATGATTATGAAAACATCTTTGGACTCTGGGAAGATTCCCACAGACTGGAGAAGTCCTAATGTATCCCCAATTTACAAAGGAGGGTCAAAGGGTGCCACAAGTAATTACAGATCTGTTAGTTTAACTTCTGTTCCAAGTAAAATAATGTAGGCACTGGTTAAAGAAGCAAAGCAGGATAATCTAGACAAGACCATAGTTCTAGTTCAGATGCAGCATGGGTTTGTTAGGGGGAAGTCTTGTCTGACCAATTTGATTGGATACTATGATGTGGTCACAAAGTAACTGGATGCAAAAAATAATTTTTATATCATATACTTGGATTTTAAGAAAGATTGATGCTTTTGCACATGGAAGACTATTGTACTAATTGGAGCAGTAGACATTAAGTGCAAGTTGCTGCTCTGGATTGATTGATTGATTTGGTAGTTATTGGTGCATCGGCTTCTGTGGCCATATTGCACCTCCCAAGGTTTTGCAGTACTTTGATCCAAGCCCGAGGCGGGAATCGAACCCGCGACCTTTGGGTTGCCTGGCAGGTACTTTACCCACTCGGCTAGCCCGGTCGGCTCTGCTCTGGATAAAGGGATGGTTGAGTGGGAGAAGACAGAGTGGTAATCAATGGACACTGCTCTACGTGGACTAATGTTTTTAGTGGAGTCCCCCGGGGTTCGATTTTGGGCCCATTTGTTGTTTTCTGTATTTATCAATGATATTGATGAAGATATATATCAGGCTTGATGTCCAAGTTTGCAGATGATAAGAAGGTTGGCAGGGTTGTTAATGACAGTATGCTATGTAGATGGGCTGAGAGGTGGCAACTGAAGTTTAACATTTTACAAATGCAAAGTACTGCATATGGGTAGCAGTGTAACCCAAGAGAAACG
This sequence comes from Mastigoproctus giganteus, assembly GCF_048544385.1. Lineage (NCBI taxonomy): Eukaryota > Metazoa > Arthropoda > Arachnida > Uropygi > Thelyphonidae > Mastigoproctus > Mastigoproctus giganteus. The sequence goes on along the minus strand of NC_143583.1, from coordinate 89,355,192 downwards.
TACCAACTGTGTGGTACTATCCTCAGGGAGGTGGAGAATGAAAAAGCCCTGAAGGTAACTGTGCAGTTGGATATGCAGTTTTCTGAGCAGTGCAGACAGGTTGCCAGAGTAGCTCATTGGGTCTTGTCAATGATATACAGGAATTTTGCTAGCTGGGATACGGAGGTGATTATCCCCTTGTATAAGGCAATGACAGGCAACACCTTGAGTAGTGCATATAGGTTTTGAGGCCTCATTTTGGAAGGATGTAGAATTGCTAGCACAAGTACAGAGAAGGGCAACAAGATTGGTGAGGGGAACAAAGAGTTCCTCTTACCAAGGACAACTTAAGTTCTGCAAATTGCTGTGTCTGGAGACTAGGCACCTGCAAGGTGATCTGATTGAGGCGCATATGGCCTTGTATGGTTTGAGGAAGCTCAGTGGTGATGGGATTCTTCCTGTTGCTAAGATTACACAACTGAGGGGTTATTAATTCAAACTGTGGAAAGACAGTTGTAGAATAGATGTGCGGAAATTTGCCTTTAGCCTGTGGGTGGTTGATTGCTGGAACAAGCTTCCATCTGTCATGGAAGTTGACAATTTAAATAAATTCAAGACAGAACTGGGCTAACCTTTGGATTTAATGGGTGGGTGAAATGGGTTTTTTTTTTTTTTAGTTGATGCTGTATAAGCTTGTTTTCTTGCATCATATGCCTCTGCTAATACTAAGTAAATCCCACATCACTACACTGTGATCACTGCTACACAGTGGGTAGTGCAGATTCTTACTGCATGAAGAATCACTGTTGATAATCAGATCAAGATTATTGCTTCTGCTTATTACCTCTTTAACATGCTGCTGTAGAAAACAGTCATCCAATAAATCCACAAAAGTCTTGCAAGTGTGTTAATGACCAACTGACAAGGTTCAGTCAATACCTGGAAAGTTAAATTTTCCCATTATAAGAAATTCTAATTTACTGGCACACTATGCTTCTTTGTATAGATGTTTATTTTACACATCACAGCTTATGTCACACCAAAGTGATTCAACGTTGCAGTGCTCCCATGTCATCTGGATGAAGTGCCTTAGATCTAATATGCTCCTTAATGACAGAAGAATAACTGCATACCCCTTCTTTTGTGTCTGTCCTTTCTGTACACATTGTACTCTCCATATTCAAATTTTGTATCCCTTATATCTGAGTGACACCACATCTTCAATATCCCAACAATGTCATTTGATGTCTAAGTCAGATTTATTTACTGTGCTCTGGGCATTAGTTTACATGCAAGTATACATTCACATGTTCTTACTCTTAGTTACTGTAACGCGGCTCACGTATATACTTGTTCTCTGACAACTCGCAGCAGGGCTTGAAATTCCTACATCTTGCTTTTCTGGTTGCAGCATATTCCAAAAAAAGCAGTGCAAAAATTACTTTTACCTCAACCTGTGGCTCTAGTTAATCTAGTATTCCATATATCCCCCGCTAAGCTATCAGTTTTTCAACCTGCCTAACACTGCCTCAATAGTATCGGCGAATATTCTTGCACCTCCCCTATTTAAGCATATTCCATCTCTGTAAAAACAATCTCTGATTTTAATAAGCACAGACCATACTACCCCATGAGCTTTGTACAGTCTCTGTAGTGCTGAATTGATCGACAAGGTTCTCAGCATGTATTCTCTCCTATTATGTATGGACAGGATATTCCACTTCACATTCCTACTCTTAATATCATTAGTGCCAATCAGTACAACACATTACCTTTCTTGCCCTTAAAAGTTATCTGCTCTACAACATCATGTACTTCTATCCATGGCAGACACACCTTGGTCCTCCACCTATCCTTTTTGCACAATATATTTTCTGTTTCCTTGACAGTGGAATCACTGATAATAACTACCTTCTGTGGGTTCAGTGCATTCTGCCTTGGGGATTACCAGGATTACCACTGTATTACATGATGCACAAGTGAGTGCTCTTTCTTTGAGTTGGACAGCTTGAGAGCTTGATGGACCTCTTGTTTTAATTACTTCAGTGGCATCCACCCTGGTTTTCAAGCTCTAATAAATACCCATCAGAAAGTTGGTTTGCACCAAATTTCGTCACATATTTGCACCTATAACACATCTTGTTTTTGATGATCCACAAACATTGCACAAATAGCGTGTTTCATAAGATTGTTATTTGTAGGAACCCCCCCCCCCTTCATTTATTCTCCCCCCCCAGAGCAACAGCACTCTCACTATTTTGATTCCATTGCTTTGGTGCTCTAGTCTGAGGCATGATTTCCATTTAAATTTTGTTTATTTTGAGAATACTACAATAAACTGATAGATACGTGAATGCAATAATACATATCATGCTATCAAGTTTACATTTTGTGTATTATGGTAAACCATTATGTTCAAAATTTGAAATTAGTTTTAGACTACTTGAATTTAAATTTTCTTAGCTAACAAAAAGTATATGCCAATCTATATTGAGTTACTTATTTACCATAATTAAAACCTTATTTCACCGCTCTGTACTGCACTAGTTATGTGATATTTGTGCCAAATCACTGATACAAAGCTCTACAAATATTAAATCATAATTTACAAAATCTTTAGTTAAATTTAAAAGTAAGCTAACAAAATGCGACTAGGACTGTTAAACTATTTTTCGAATACAGCTTGATGTTAAGTCAAAAAAATCACAATTTCCAAAGTCCTTACTTTTTTCTCAAGAGCTCAACATTCTTTGTGTGTACCAGTTGTAGCTTTTATTGAAGCCAGTGGAAGTATCTAGTGCTTATTACTGGATTCTTATCAGAAAGTTCTCTGAAATCTAAATTATGGTTTTTAATTAAGAAGGCAAGTTTAGAGAAATTGTAGCACTTTCAATTCTAAGTGATTCAAGTTTTCTAATTTACACAATAGTATTTGTCCTAATCTAGATTTAATATGTTGAGTGAAAGGCATGATGTGGTGGTTAACAGTTAAAATTAAATTTAAAATTTAACACTCCATGTGTTAATTAAGGCTCGATTTGAAAAAGAACAGATTGATTTTAGGGATATTAGCATATGAGATGTTGGCAGTCAAGTTTCAGTACTGGTTCAATAAAAAAAAAAAAAAACACACACACAAAGTTGGAGCTCAAAAATGGTTTTATTTTTATTCAAAGTAATTGCCATCTAATTGAATGCACTTTACACTATTCCAAAAGTTTCTGAAAAGAGTTAGTGAAGGCATCCAAAAGATGGTGTTCAGTTTGGTGGTTACATTTTTCTTTGTCCTCATCCTAGAATCTCTTTTTTGAGAGTAGTTTCACCTTGGGAAAGAGGAAGAAGGCTGCCAGTGCGAGAATAGGATGGGTGGTTAATTTTTATAATGCTAGAAATGTCTTACCAACAAGAGCAGAATGGGTGGGGGCATTGTTGTGCAACAAGAACCAGCTGCCTTTTTTTTTTGTACCCTCACCTGGGAAATAGACTTCAATAGTCCTTGAAGCACCTGTACATAGAATGCAGCATTGGCTCTTCTTCCCATTAGGTAGATATTTCTTGTGAATTATGCCTCAATTGTTGAAAAACATGATCGGCATCCTCTTGATCCTAGACTCATATAAACAAAACATTTTGGGCCTTAGTAATGATTTTGAAGTCCAGTGCATGCTCTGACACTTCATCTCTGGGTCATATTGAAACATCCAATGCTCATCTTCAGTGAGAGTATAGTCATGGAAATTAGGATTGTTTTGAAGTCTTTGCAAAATGACACCCTTCATTGCTTCTCCTCATCTGTGAGGCTGAGCAGCACAAATTTGGTACAGACCATCCTTTTCCTAAATCTTCATGCAGAATTTTATGAGTTGTCTCCTTATTCATATCCTGCCCATCAGCCTTCTTTCTGAGGGTCAAATGATAATCTCTTGCTATAAGTTCCTAAGATTTTGCAACTCTGTCCTTATTTTGAGAAATTGATGGCCGTTCTCTTCTTGGGTCATCACAAACATTCTCACATCCATCTTTGAACCGCTTATACCCTTCAAACACACTAGTATGACTTAACTTTTTATCACCATAAACAGTTTTTAGCATTCATGTTTGTGTTGCAGATTTTCTTAGTTTAAAGAAGAATTTGACATTTGATTTATTTGTTGTTCCATAGCAAAATTGTGACAGTACATTAACTCTACTGACAAAACTTTATCATTCTCTGTATTGGTATCTGTTAGAGGAAGTTTGAACTACAACATATCACTTCTGTTTAATTTTTAACTCATTGAACTTGACTGCAACAACAATGGTGCCTCCGTAGCCAGGTGGGAAGGAGCAGCAGTGCGAAGCACATGCTTCTTGATTAGACCGGGGTTCGAGCCCGTTACCACCAAATACGGAGGATGCGGAAAGGTCAGGAAATGACCACCGCATATCCCGGAGCAATATGGCCTTAGTTGCTAATGCTCCTAAAAACCAAATAACAAACAAGCAACAACAACAACAACACCAGTCTGGGATCTATATTGCAACATCCCATATGTGTATAATGCATCTTCTATCTTCACCATGTCTGTCTGTTCACATGTAACAACTTGACTTTCTTTGGACTCATTTTCATGAAATTTTATATTTGAGCTTTTAAGATTTATCAAGCCATTCCAAATTTCATTAAAGTTGGACCTAGGTGTATATCACTTAGGTTATCCTAGTATATCACCTCTGATATTATGTTTGTTGCCATGCATTGGTTTGTGAAATGAATGGGCAATGTGGCCATGTGCAGAATGAAATTTTCTTGGATTGTGCATAAATGTCATTGTTTTTTGCTCTTTTTTTTTTTTTTTTGTATAAATAATTAATTATTACTATTTGCTAATTCAGCTTTTAATGCTTTGTACATTAACTTGTTTGACTCTGTGTTGAGAAATCCTACATTCAGAACATTCTATATATTAAACTAATTTCTTATTAGAAAAGAATAGCGAAAACTTAAAAGATTTCTAAAAATTTGCTGAAGATTTCTAAAAATTTCGTATTGACTAATTTCTTATTTACAGTCTGCTTCTGAATCCACTTTGTGATTCTGTTATCAAGTCAAAGCAAAAATGAATAAGACTGCCTTTAGACAGAAAGGGAAGGGAAGGAAACCCTTTGAAGTTTTTTGCTTGGCTTTGGAACTTGGTCAGCTCTATATGAAATTCAGAGCCATTTTAACAAACTTAGCTAAAAAGCATTTTCACCAATGCCAACTTCAGAGGAATTCAGATGAAGAAGATATACTCTGTTTAAGAGAAAGATATCAAGATCTGAAATGTAACCAAGGAGTAAGGATTGTAAATAAACAAAATTCTGTGAAAGGTGCGGGAAAATTGTATGCAAATGGTATGCAGTTAGTAGCGTTGCTTGGGTGAGTCTGTTAAATTTGACTTAAACTCATTATGCCAAGTCTCAGTAATGCTAGTTACTGAGACTTCATATACCCTTCAAACACACTAGTATGACTTAACTCTTTATCACCATAAACAGATTTTCTTAGTTTAAAGGAGATAAGTTTAAAGATTTTCTTAGTTTAAAGGAGTCTGTGGTGTCAAAGACTGACTAAATCTCAACTTTAAGTCTCTAATGGCAGATGTTATTTCTGTATATAAAAGTTAAAATGTAGTTTAATATTAACCTTTTCTGGACTATATATGTACATGCACACACTGTGTGCATGTACATATATAGTCCAGAAAAGTGTACATATATAGTCCACACACACACACACATGCACGCAGTGTGCATGTGTGTGTGTGGTTTCAAATAATGTTACAAATTGTCCTAATCTTCCACTAAGTGCTGCCATCTCTTATCCATATTTCTAAGTAATTGCAAGACAAAGTTTAAGTTCATAATGGTATAAATAATTAACGTATGAAAACAGATCTTAAAATTGGAGGAGGAGATTTTGGCTAACAAAAGTCAAAATTCTTTGGAATTCAGATCCAGAATTTGATAAAATTAAATCAAGTGTTATTTGTCAATATTACATCAAATAAAGGTAGTGACTCCTTTAAGATTGAGGGTTTTTTTTTTTTTTTTTAAGTAACCAATTCAAAATGAGAACAAATTAATATTTAAAAACATTTATACATAAAGTTTTAATTGTGAATTTTAAATTTTTCTGGAAGAAACTTGCTTCACATAAATGGCTGGTAATGGAACACACTGCTTAGGACCATACAACTTTAGGGAACTCATTCTGGAAAAGTTTAGTATCATTTACATAGAAATCCATGTGGGAGTGTTTTAAATTCACATATAATTGTACTTGCATTATTTTTAAATGCCTGCTTACATTTCAGTATGGTGAAATACAGTTGTAAAAGAAACATATTTCTCCTTTATCTTACAATTAAAAAAAAAATAAAAAAAAATTTATTTTTAACAATCCTTTCATCACTTTGTGCTTCACATATGTAAAGTATTGGTTGGGGGCACTTTTTCTCGTATGCCACTGTTAACATTGTTCGTTAGTTTATTATTATTTGTGTTTGTCAACTTTTTTGAATGTATTTCTGAATTGCAGGCTTCTCATTCTTAAAGCTGGATCAACAGGTGTAAGAGGATGTTCTGGACATAGGAATAAAGTTAATCGTGTGTGTGTGTAAATAAAAAAGGGGGAAAAAGAAGACAGACAGCTGTCATGGTCTCTATTTATTTTAGTATAAATTTTTCTGCAGAGTGCATTCAGATTTCATATGCATGAGCAATTTTTTTACAAATTAGAACTAAGATTATTATTTCTCTGCCTGCTTTAATACTTTAGTCTGTTTCTTCACTGTAACTATATGGAACAGTTTTTTTTCATTATTGTTACATTATGTTAGGGAAGTTTTCAAAAATAGACAATTAGTAGTAGTCAGAATTAAGAAACAAGATGCCCATAATCTAGAAAAGTTATAATCAAAATCACTGAAAGCAGGATAATCAATGTATCTTGTTTCTAGTGCAGGTTCAAGATGACAGAACTAATAGAAACGAGCGAGACTAATTTACCTGATTATGGAAATAGAACCATTGGTTTTTTATATTTCTGAACTGCAAATTTCTAGCATCCTGTTGTTACTTGGCACTGCTAAAGATGTAGGCAGAATTCATATGATTATTGGAATTGCCAAATGCCACAAGGTATTGGGACATTTTGAGTGGCAGTCCTTCCTAGAAGTTAACATATTTCTAGGTAGTAATGTCATATTTCTTAATTGTAGATGCCAACAGTGTCCTGTTGAATGAATGTGAATGCACTCAATTTCAGTCAGGAATTGCATAGATTTTTAAGTCTAATTGAGCAAGGCTGAGATGTGTGCAGAAGGGGGGGACAGTTACTTTTGTAGTGGCTCTGTGGGTTACTTAATTTAAGTTTAGATCACATTGCTAAAATTTTCTTAATTGCTCTTGACAGATTTTTTTAAAATTTGGTTATTGATTTAGATTTCTGAATGCATAATGAGATATTTATTTAACCCATTGTTTTAACTTGATGTTATGCATTGATGATGCACTACAAATCATTCCGTAGTTCACCAGGGGACCACAATCTGCATCTTGACTATCTGTTCCATAGAGAACTGACAGAATCATCAAAGATGATGAGCATTCCAAATACCTATAAACTTAGATTGACTTAGTTGTGATCCACTTGGAGAGAACCTGCTTAAACTTCATTTTATTTATTAAAATGAACAGGAAAGTTAATTTGAACCTGACTATATATGTTTAAGCTACATTTTTTAAAATATGACAAGGAGAATCAGTATTGTGTTAATAGCTATTTTCTTATACTTTCCAACCTATCAAAGTAATTATAATTGCCCACTTCATTATTTTTCAGAATTAAAATACAATAGAACCTTATAAATCCAGCAAAAAAAAAGGCTGAAATCTTCCACAGTATTAAATCTGGATTTTCAAAACCGAATATTGCCTCTCTATTAGTAATCTCTGCAGAACATAGATAATACATAATTATCATAATATTTTCTAAATATTAACTGTACACAATGTTCATTAGAATAAAACTGTACTGTTTATGGCTCTGTTGTATTTTTTTTTATTTTAAAATTCAAATTAACTAACATTTTGATTATAATTTTATTAGGTGCGTGGGGGGCATGTTACAGCCCACATAGGTGTGGAGAAGGTCAGCGGGAAAGGTTGATACGATGTACAGATTCAGAAGGATTAAATGCATTAGAATTGAACTGTGCTTCACAATCAAGGCCTGCAACAGTAGATAATTGTTTCAAGGTGTGTGAAGAACACAAAGAAGATCTCAGGTATATAAAGCAATAAATTTAAAATAAAGATTTTCAATCCCTTATTTTAATATGCAAGGTCTTTTAGTCACTCCACAAGTCCCTGTGTTGGTTTTTTTTTTAACAGCTGTATTTATTCAAGAGCATTGCTACTTCTATATTATTTAGATTACATCCTTTTTGCCTCTTATTATACTAATGACATTGGCACCCCACAGCTGCTGTTGCTTTAGTAGTAGTAGTGGCATGTGATGCAAGAAAGCAAGTGTATGAGCTTATGCAGCATCAGTAAAAAAAAAAAAAAAAAACCACACCATACCCTCCAAATGCCTGTCCAGTTCCTCCTTAAATTTATTTAGCCTATCAACTTCCACAACGACAGATGGAAGTTTGTTCCAGCAATTAACCACCTGCTGGCTAAAGGCAAATTTCCGCACATCTATTCTATTTCTGTCTTTTCTTAATTTGAATTTATGCCCCCTTAGGTTCATAATCTGAACACATGGAAGGATCCCATCAGAATTCAGCGTGCTCAACCCATTCAAGGCCTTATACACCTCGATCAGATCACCGTGCAGGTGCCTAGTCTCCAGCCACTGCAATTTGCAGAACTTAAGCCTCTCTTGGTAAGAGGATTCCTTCATTCTCCTTACCAATCTTGTTGCCCTTCTCTGTACATGCTCAAGCAAATCTACATCCTTCCTAAAATGAGGCCTCCAGACCTGTACGCAGTACTCAAGGCGTGACCTGATCATTGCCTTATACAGAGGTACAATCGCCTCCTTTTTCCCTGCTAGCAAAATTCCTATATATCATTAACAACACCCCATGACCTGCCCCTGCAGCCTGTCTGCATTGCTCAGAAAACTTCATATCTGACTGCACAATTACCCAGGTCTTTTTCATTTTCTACCACCTTAAGTGTAGTACCACACAGTTGTTACATTTCTCTGGGGTTACTTCTACCCATATGCAGTACTTTGCATTTGTCAAGGTTAAACTTTTTAATCTAATGTTTATAAACTAATAAACTTTAATAGTTTATAAACATTAGCAAATGTTTATAACATTTGCTAATGTTATAAATAAATATCACTTGGTTGCGACTCTGACTGGTACCCACCTGACAAATCGCTTGCTGAATGGGCTAGAGGACTGCTTTCAGTTCCTCCAGCATTAGGAGTCCCAAAGTTGAGACCAGGTTGGCAAAAGCTGAATCTTCTGCCAAGAACCAAACTATTACTGCAGTAATGGACATGGATGACACAACACAAGAAAAACCTATATTAGAAATTTATGTTGAAGAGGATATGGACACTGGATGTCCTACGTTTCCAAAAAAAGATCGTCATAAGCCTACTGCCTCTAAAAAGCAACCAGATCATCCTACCACTAAGACTAAATAATGCAGTGCATTTTACAGTAGAATTGTCGAGGACTATGTACAAATACAGATGAGCTCTATGACCTAATGCAAGATCTTAATCCTGCAGGCATTTGCGTACAGGAAACGTAACTCTACAAGTGACACCCTCAATGAAAAAAAATATACTTTGTACTGATGTGACAAGAATACAGAAACTGCAGTGCATGGAGGTGTCAAGATTTTAGTATCTGTTAGTACTCCCTCTAGGCAAATCCCCTTGCAAACTAATTTAGAAGTTGTTCCTTTTTCACTGTTGAAAAAGGAGGCGGATGCCTCTGAAAGCTACAGTGTTTTAGTGCTTTTATCAGTTTTATTATCCTGTGTTTTATCTACATTGTTTTATTGTAAATTATTCTTTGCAGTTTAAAATTTAATATTTTATTGTCAGACAGTTAACTTTTTATCAGTTTTATCCGGTGGAATTATATCATTCTATTTATTTCACTTATTTGCATCATTATTTTAATATAACATAACACTATTTATATTTTTAATAATGGTTGGTGTAGGATTGTGCAGTTATTATGAATTTAGAAGTTGTTGCTATATGCATAGGACTTGGAGGAATAATTTTATCACTTGTTTCTATTTCTCTTCCACCAAATCAAACATTTATACTTGGACTTTGATGAGCTCCTTACCCAGATACCACCTACTATTTGTTTGTTAGATGACTTTAATGGACACCATCCTTTGTGGGGAAGTCTACATATGAATAAAAGAGGGCAGCTAATAGAAACATTACTGGATGCACACAATCTAACTCTGCTGAACACAGGTGCACATATTCATGTGCATTTTCCCACAGGAAATGCTGCCACAGATCTATCTGCTCCTCTCACTCTGTACCCAAGTATACATTGGGCAGTACAGGTAACCCTCGTATAACACGATAGTTAGGTTCCTATGAAATGTCGTGTTGTGCGAAACCGAGTTATACGGGACTAAGAAAAAAATCAAACCCTTGCCTTCCTATTGACGTAGCAAGTTCTACTATCGCACAGATTCCATTTTCTGCCAGTTCAACCATATTTCTTGAATGAACTGACTCTGGCCATACATTTTTCCACATGCATTTAATGTTGATGGTTTTACTTTTTTGTGCGATAAAGCTATGATTCTGATACAGTCCACAATTGAGAAATGTTTCCATGCCTTCATTAAATTCAGAATCAATTTTTACCAAAATCCATTGTAACAATTTTCTGATGTAATGAGTTTTAAGGGTGAATATAATGCCTTGATCTAATGGCTGAATGAAAGAAGTTTGTATTCACCTAGTACAACTGTGGTTGTAGAAACATAATTGTAACGTTTGGATGACTTAAATCTTTTGGACGGCCTGGTGTGCTATCCCAATAGTAATAAAACTTTGAAATCTAGATTTTTCCACAAGTTAAATAGCATAGAACATAACACGGGGATTTCCCAACAAAATAAAATACGGGGATTTCTCAATTTTTTTTGACTAGCGAGTCAACAGAGAGGATTGAAAAAGAGTGGAAATGTTGAAAAATTACACTCAACATACAATAATAGCAGGGTTTCCCCCACACAAAAGCTCAAAAATACCCTGTTATGTAAAGTTTGCTGAAATTCTCAAATCGTGTTATAAAAGTACCGTGTTGTGCGAAGATTACCGCAAATTATCAATTGTGTTAGAGTGAAACCGTGTTGTAGAAGTACCATGTTATATGGGGTTTCCTGTATTGGAAACTCCACATAATATGATCATCTCCCAGTTACTTGCAAATTTCAAACTATCTCCAACTATCCAGAAATTCTCAAAGGCAAACCGGAAAACATTTTCCCTAAGTACCACGTTAGATAATCACTTCATTCAGAATCAGTTGATAGATGAAGCTACTGACCATATCACAAAACAGATACTAGCAGCAGCTGATAAAGCTATTCCTCGGTTGTCCACACAGATGCAAAAATGCTGGCAGAATGAAAAATGTAATAAAGCAAAAAAGGAGAAGAATAAAGCTTGGAATATTTTCTGCAAGCATCCCACTACTATTAACCTTATAAACTATAAGAAACTCAATGCTAAAGCAAGGCAAATAAGAAGAAAGGCCAAACACAATTCATGGATACAGTTCGCTTCTACTATCACAAGAAACATGGATACTAGATTAATCTGGAGGAAAATCCAACTTCTGAATGGTAAATATCGATTATCATCATCTCCCATATTGGTATGTAATGGACAGGAACCATCTTTCCCCAAAGACATAGCGAATGCTTTCGCTGGGCTTTTGCTAAATTTTTAGCAGCAAATTCATATGATGTTCCATTCCAGAAAATTAAAGAGGCAGCAGAATGGCAGAAGTTAAATTTCAACACCGATCTCTCTCTCTCTCTCTCTCTCTCTCTCTCTCTTCTATATAATCAGCCTTTTTAAATTTCTGAGTTAAAGCAATCTCTTAACAGAGCACCCAATAGTGTGGCTGGCCCCGATGGTTTATTTTATATTATGCTGAAACACTTGAATGACACAGCTTTACAAACTCTGCTAATATTCTTTAACAGAATTTTTTCAGGAAAATGTTTATCCTCGCTCTTGGAGACATTTACTTGTATTAGCCAACTCTAATCTGGTTAACTATTGTCCAATTTCCTTAACTTGTTGTTTAAGGAAAACACTGGAAAAATTGGTTCTAAAATGCCTCACCCGGTTTTTAGAGTCATGTAACATCTGCATAAAAATCAGTGTGGCTTTCGGCAAAATAGATCTGTGTTTGATATGATGACTAAAGCAGAATCAAACATCAGAAATGCTTTTGTCAGAGATGACCACCTAGTTATGGTAAGTTTGGATTTAGAAAGGACTTTTGATACAACATGTCATCTCGATATCTACAGGATCTTCACACCTATGGACTACAAGGCAGGCTTCCCTTGTTTATTCAAAGCTTTCTCCAGGACAAAACCGTTCAGGTTGGTTATCAAAATGTTCTTTCTAAAATCTATATACAGGAGGAAGGCATTCCTCAGGGATCTATTTAGAGTCCTATTCTATTTTTAATAAAAATAAACATTAGCATTAGCAAGGACACATGATGCAAGAAAGCAAACTTATATAGCATCAACCAAAAAAAAAAAAAAAAAAAAACACACACACACACACCCTTCTTATTTCACTCATCCAACCGCTCCAAATGCTTGTCTAGTTCTGCCTTGAATCTGTTTAAGCTGTCAACTTCTACAGTGACAGATGGAAGTTTGTTCCAGCAATCAATCACATGCTGGCTAAAGGCAAACTTCCGTACATCTATCCTACAACTGTCTTTCCTCAGTTTGAATTTATGCCCTCTCAGGTGATTATTCTGAGCAAGAGGAAGAATCCCATCAGCATTGAGCATGCTCAAACCATTCAAGGCTTTATGCACCTCAATCAGATCACCTCACAGGTGCCTAGTCTCCAGATGCTGTAACTTGCAAAACTTAAGCCTTTTTTTGTAAGAGCAACCCTTTGTTCCATTCACAAATCTTGTTGCCTTTCTATGTACTCATTCTAACAGTTTTTTGAAGGCCTCATTTTAAGAAGGATGTAGATCCTTCTTAAAATGAGGCCTCCAAACCTGTATACAGTACTCAAGGTGTGGCCTGACCATTGCCTTATACAAGGGGATAATCACCTCCTTATCCCTGCTAGAAAAATTCCTGTATATCATTGACAAGACACCATGAGCTACTCTTGCAGACCATCTGCACTGCTCAGAAAACTTCATATCTGCCTGCGCAATTACCCCAGGTCCTTTTCACACTCTACCACTGTCAGTGTAGTACCACACAGTTGATATGTTACTTTGGGGTTACTGCTTCCATATGCAGTACTTTACTTTTGTCAATGTTAAACTTCAGTTGCCATCTCTCAGCACATCTACTCAACTTTCCTAGATCCTGTTGCAGCAGCATACTGTCATTAACAACCCTGCCGACCTTCGTATCGTCTGCAAGCTTGGACATTAAGCCTGATATACCATCATCAATATCATTAATGTATACAGAAAGCAACAATGGACCCAACACTGAACCCTGGAGGACTCCACTAATAACATTAGTCCACGAAGAGCAGTGTCCATTGATTACCACTCTCTGTCTTCTCCCACTCAACCATCCCTTTATCCATAGCAGCAATTTGCCTCTAGTGCCACACTGCTCCAATTTGTGCAGTAGTCTTCCATGTGCAACAGGATCAAAAGCCTTTCTAAGATCAAAATATATAACAGATATTTATTTAAAGTATACCCAGTAAAATAAAATAAAATAAAATATTTCCAGAAGCTTATTTTATTTTATTTTATTTTACTGGGTATACTTTAAATAAATATCTGTTAAACTATGGACCCCAGTACTCCAGGCCCATTTGTCACTATCAAAATATATGATATCAAAATTATTCTTTGCATCCAGTTCCTTTGTGACCACATCATAGTATCCAATCAAATTGGTCAGACAAGACTTCCCTTTAACAAACCCATGCGGTGTCCAAGCTATAACTGAAGTCTTGTCTAGATGATCCTGCAATGCTTCTTTAACCAGTGCCTCCATTAATTTCTCTGGAACAGAAGTTAAACTAACAGGTCTGTAATTACCTGTGTCTTCCTTTGATCCTCCTTTGTGGAATGGGGCCACATTTGTACATTTCCAGTCCATGGGCCCCTCCCCTGAGTCCAAGGAAATTGTCATAATTATGGCTAAGGGTTTGCTTACTTCCTTTGCTGCCTTTAATATAACTGGATAGATTCCATCTACCCCAGGTGCTTTTCTTATGTTTATCTGCAGGAATTTTTCCTCCACTTAACTCTCAGTTATTATAAGATTATCCCGCTTATTATTTATGATATTCTAAGAACAATTGAATTCTATCACATTGCAGACGATCTCGTGCCAAGTGAAAAATATGAATTTTATCGAGAGATAGCTTCAGATCTCAATTAACAAAATTGAGCTGTGGATGTCTCACAAATGGCTACCGCTTATCAGCACAGAAATCCAACTGCATTTTTTTCCATAAAAAACAAAAGATCCACCCTGAGCCTGAATTAAAACTTAAATTTCACCATACCTCTTTCCAATAGTATCAGATTTCTTGGACTAATCCTGGACAATAAATTGAACTTCATACAGCACATCACATATCTGAGAACCATTTGCTTAAAAAAATTAAATATCCTCAGAGTTCTGTCTTCATCAGCGTATAGTGCTGGCCGGTACACTCTGCTTCGATTATATTGGGTTTTAATTAGATCTTGCTTGGTTTATGGAGCTGCAGTCTGACTCGGCCAGAAAAAGTGCACTACTTTGGCTAGACACTATCCATCACAGTGCTGTAAGGATTGCTTTAGATGCATTCAGAACATCCCCTGTACATAGTTTATATATATAGAGGCACAAGAGCCTTCACTCCATCTTTGGAAGAAAATGTTGCTACTTAACTATGCAGCAAAAATACAGTCTTCCCTTTCATCCTACTTGGCCATACTTATTTGAGCCCCAGTGGACCACCTTTTATGACAGCAAACCTAACGAAAACAAGCCAATTGGAATAAGGCTATTATAGTTAATAGAATGCTGGAACATACATATAGATAATATCTTTCAGGAAACAAACACCTATGAACCTCCATGGTCTAGTTATATACCGGTCTGTGATCTCTCTTTCTGACAATGGGGGAAAAAACAAGAAGCAGACCAAACCATCAAGAAACTCCATGCTGCATATGTAGCTAAAAATTCTGTGTTTTCACATATATATTGATGGCTCAAAAACAAGTACAACAGTAGATGCAGTGGCAGTTTCTACTATCTTTTCTAGTTCTGTGTCCCTTCTGAAGGAATGCAGTGTCTATACTGCCGAACTTTTTGTGATCTATTCTGACTGTTTGAGTGCAATAACAGCATTAAAAAAAATTCAATCAAGCCAATCCACCCTGTCTTGAAGCAAATCAGATCACAGATAATCGCATTACATGCTGCTTAACAATTTGTTACTTTCTGTTGGATACCAGGTCATGTAGGCATCAAAGTAAATGAACATGCAGATCGAGCTGCTAAACATCCAACCACTGCAGGCTCTCCTGTAGTGATTACAGACTACAAATCGGTTATAAAAAATGTGTGTGAAGAACAATGGTTGTAGATCGGGAAGGCTCAGAACGGTAATAGGTTGCTGCAATTCAAATGTGAACTTAAGTTGGTGGCATAAAGCATGCAATCAGATAGGGAAGAAGAGGTGATCCTGGCTTTAGGATGTGTATTGGGCACACATATCTAACCCATATTTATCTGCTAATGGGGGAAGATCTGCCTATTTATACATATTGTCGGACTATACTTATGGGGAAACATATTCTACTAAATTGTAACCATTATATTAATGGTTGCAATTTAGTAGAATGTGTAGACCATTATATTAATAGTCTACATATTCTACATTTTGAACATTAATATAATGGTCTGCAATTTAGTAGACCATTATATTAATGTTCGAAACAAAATTTTCACATCTTCAAGAACCTTTAACATTATCTCATCTGATTGGAGACAGTGAAAATCTAGCTGGTTTTTTTTTTTTTTTTTGCATTCTTGAAGCAGACAATTATTTAACAGATTTTATCATTACAACTGCACTACTAAATAGAATCAGGCACAATATGGGCATTAGCATTAGTAGAGGCATTTGATGCAAGAAAGCAAACTTATGCAGCATCAGCCAAAAAAAAAAAAAATCAATAAATTAAAAATAACCACTTCCACTTCACCCCTCTGTTCGTTCGAAATACCTGTCCAGCTGAGCCTTAAACTTATTTAGGCTATCAACTTCCACGACAAGGGATGGAAGTCTGTTCCACCAACCAACCACCCGCTGGCTAAAGGCAAATTTCCACACGTCTATCCTACATCTGTCTTTCCTCAATTTGAATTTATGCCCTCTCAGGTGATTATTCTGAGCAAGAGGAAGAATCCCATCAGCATTGAGCATGCTCAAACCATTCAAGGCTTTATAAACCTCTATCAGATCACCTCGCTGGTGCCTAGTCTCCAGACACTGTAATTTGCAAAACTTAAGCCTTTCTTCGTAAGAGCACCCCTTTGTTCATTCACCAATCTTGTTGCCCTTCTCTGTACTCGTTCCAGCATCTCTACATCCTTCTTGAAATGAGGCTTTCAGACCTGTATACAGTACTCTAGGTGTGGCCTGACCATTGCCTTAGACAAGGGAATAATCACCTCCTTATCCCTGCTAGAAAAATTCCTATATATCATTGACAATACACCATGAGCTACTCTTGCAGTCTGTCTGCACTGCTCAGAAAACTTCATATCTGCCTGCACAACCACCCCCAGGTCCCTTTCATTCTCTACCACTGTCAGTGTAGTACCACAGAGTTGATACGTTGCTCTGGGGTTGCTGTTTCCCATATGTAGTACTTTACATTTGTCAATGTTAAACTTCATTTGCCACCTCTCAGCCCATCTGCTCAACCTTTCCAGATCCTGTTGGAGTAGCATAATGTCAGTAGTGTCCTTACAACCCTGCCACCCTTCGTATCGTCTGCAAACTTGGACATTAAGCTTGATATAGCATCATCAATATCATTTATAAATACAGAAAACAATAATGAACCCAGAGGGACTCCACTAATAACATTAGTCCACGATGAGCAGTGTCCATTGATTACCACTCTGTCTTCTCCCCTTCAACCACCCCTTTATACATACCAGCAATTTTCCTCCAATGCCACACTGCTCCAATTTGTGTAGCCTTTGTGCCATTAAGCAACATACCAACAACAATGACCCCGGTCTACTCAGAGAGTGTGCTGCTGCACTCCTGCTCTTGACCACTCAGCTACGAGTGGTCAAAATTAAGTAAATTAAAGTAAATTAAGTAAAGTGATGCAATAAAGTTCAGTAAAGTGCTTCGCAATTAAAAAAAAAATGTCATCCTACATCCACTCTTTGGATTTTGAGGGGGGGATGTGTATTGCATAGCTCACTTAGGGCACACATTTCATTTTGTCTAGATTCCATTTGCTGGCAGCTAGTCTAGGGCCACTGCTATTTATAATTAAATGCTTTTTGCCTTTACGTGGTGGCACCTCAAGGTGATCACTTCTCCACATCAACTAGTTATTCATCTGTGCCTGTCATTATGGTCTGATATTAACAGAGAAGGGAGAGACTGGTTAACTAGTTAACCGAACCATTTTTAAAGATTATGAAAAATTAGGCCTTCCTTATCTAGGTTCCCCCCCCCATTCTGCCTTAAAATATTTAAGTTTAAAAAATGAAAACCTTTTCACTTAATCTGTTCAGTCCATGTTTCCATCTTTTTATCAACCTTTGTTGATAATAAATTAGTCTTCTTGTTCTTTTATAAACAGTGATGAATATATGAAAAAAAATGTTTATTTAGATATAATTCATTCGACAGCCACAGGGCTGACTGGGCTAGCCAGGTGGGTAAAGTGCCTGCCTGGCAACCCAAAGGTCGTGGGTTCGAATCCTGCCTTGGGCTTGGATCAGAGTAAAAATGCAAAAACCTTGGGAGGTGCATTATGGCCGCAGAAGCCGATGCAACAACTAACAAAAAAAAAAAAAAGAAAAAGAAAAAAAAAAAAAGGTGGTTGTACTAGTACAGTGAGGAGATTGTAAACTCTAGATTTGGGATTAACAGTTTTATCTAGAATAAAGATAAATGCCAGTTTATAGTTTAGGAAAATTTAAAAGAATTATATAGTTTTCTCTAATTTATCAGTAGTTTTTGTATCATAAAATGTTCTAAATTATGGTGAAATATTATTTCAGAAAATTGTTCTAATGCTTTGAATTTATAAAATTTGTGTAGGTGGCATGTGGGACCATGGAGTTCATGTGTGGTGAATAAAAATACTGTATATTATGAAAAAGCATGCCGTGAGACAACAGGAACTGCAACACGTGAGGTAAATTGTGTATATCTTAAGAGTAATAATGGTAAAGGAAGAGTGGTGGATGATAATGCATGTGAATATTTTGAACGCCGTCCAGAATCATTGATGACTTGCACTGCTGGTTGTCCTCAAGACTGTGTAGTTTCAAATTATACAAAATGGTCACAGTGTAATGGATGTAAATACAATTATCGTACTAGGACTAGGAGGGTAATAATTGCTCCATATGATGGCGGTGCAGACTGTCCATCTTTGACTGAAACAACAGCTTGTGAACCTCTGACATCATGTTTACAGCAACCACCATCTGAAAGACAGTACTTCTGGAAGGTGGGCCAGTGGAATTTGTGCCGTCCCTTGAAGGCTCGCCTTATCAGTGTGGTTGATACCAGGTATAGTCGACAACCAGTTATAGGCAATAGTTTCAGAAACATTTCCTGTTTGAATCGACATGGAGAAGTTGTTGATGTCAGGTAAGTCAGTAGATATTTGTACTGAGAAATGTTTTGCTGTAAAAAAAAAAAAAAAAAAAAAAGTCAGTGGGACATGTATTTCTTAACAACTTTAATTTATTTTCATAATTTTAAATGATGGTGCAAGGTTAGTAATAGTATTCCAATTGTCCTTAGTAGCAGTATATAGTGGGTTTTCGAGAGAACATGGTTCAGATCCTATCAGAGATGGAGAGGGGGGATCTTAAAGGCCTGTTCAGTTAAATCTTTAGTTTGTGGAAGAAGGGCTAGAGGTTTACTCCATAGATTATTCTGAGTTTTTTTTTTTCAACCTACATAACTTGCAAATTGGCCTGAGAATGCACATTTTAACAGACATAATATTTTGTAAACCATATAAATTGATGCACATTGACTAAAATAGTTGATGCATCTAATTCCCAAAAAAAACAACAGTAGTAGTAGTTGTTGGTTTAGTTTTTTTTAGGAGCATTAGCAATTAAGGCCATATTGCTCCGGGAATATGCGGTGGTCATTCCCTGACCTTTCCGCATCCTCCGTATTTGGTGGTCATGGGCTCGAACCCCGGTCTAATCAAGAAGCGTGTGCTACGCACTGCTGCTGCTTCTGCCCACCTGGCTATGGAGGCGCCAACAGTAGTAGTAGTATGTCTGCATTATTTCTGTCCCAGAATTACTACTGTCTGCATTACCACCGTCTCATTTTTCACACTGTGAGAAATTGGGTACTTAGCAAATAATTGATTGTTGGAATAAACTTTCGTCTGGTATTATAGACGTGGGATAGTTTGAATACATTCAAGAATTAGACAAACTATTAGAGGGGATGGGAAAGTGATATGGGAAGTAGTTGGGGTTTTTTTTTTTTTTTTTGCTGATACTGTATAAGCTTGCTTTTTTGGATTGTTTGACACTACTAATATAATTTTTCTCTATTCATAAAGCATATAAACTTAAATATTGTTTTCCTTGGTCACCAGGTTCAGTAGTGATAATTGATTTGTGGAGAAGTTGCTGCAATTTCTTAGAGCCATTATTTTACTAATGAGATGAAATTTCATGGTGTGATTGAAGTTTTTTGCCTTTTCAGAAGGTTCTGTAATATGCAGATGCTTCAAAAATGTTTTTTATTTTTCTATGGCCAGTGTTAATAGCCTCTTTTCAAGATGCTAATTATCCACATAAGTACATAAAATTAGTGTTTTGTGAAGTCCATTTTTTTTAATTCTTTGATACCACTGTATTTATACTATTGTTACATAGTACCAACAATATCACTTTAGTTTACAATTCCATATAATTAATTTCAGCATCAAAGCTTGTTTGATGTAATAACTCACCTCTGATATTTGTAGAGCTAGCTACTTTCTCATTGGGAAAGAATTAAAAATATATATATATTTATGAAGGCCGCCGTAGCCTAGTGGTCAGGCGCGCGGGTGCATAAGTACACGTGCCTTGAGTGACCGGGGTTCAAGCCTGTGACTACTGAATACGGTGCTGTTTCTTGTATTCTATCTATCTTGTGAACTCCTCTGACCGTTTGGTCGTCCCGGAGTATAAACAGAAAATTTATTTATTTATTAACTGAAAGGGTAGCTGTGGGGATAAGCACCGGACCACCAGTAGCAACGACATGGGTTCGAGCCTCGGCAAAGCGAAAATAAAATTTATGGGGCGCCTCCGTGGCCAGGTGGGCAGGAGCAGCAGTGCGTAGCACACGCTTCTTGATTAGACCGGGGTTCGAGCCTGTGACCACCAGATGCGGAAAGGCCAGGAAATGACCACCGCATATCCCCGGAGCAATATGGCCCTAGTTGCTAAGTATCCTAAAAACCAAATAATAACAACAACATTTACTGTATGTGGGACTATTCTAGGTCAGCTGCTACAATTGATTTTCACCCCGGGGGCTCACATCTCACCCCGGGGGCTCACATCTGGTGAGTATGGGCTTGGCAAACCCAGGGTCCTGAGCTGGATATCATCATTCTTCTCTTTCTTGGTGATTCCTTTATACCCCTCTCTCTTTCTCTCTCTCTCTCTCTCTCTCTCTCTCTCTCAGGGGGTAACTCGGGGAATTTTTTTTTTTTTTTTTTTTTTTGGCTGGTGCAGCATAAGCCTCAGGCTTCCTTGTACCATATGGCTAATAATAATAATAATAATAATAAAAATAATAATAATAAAAAAAGAAAGGGAAACTATTAAAAACAATTATCTACTTTCAAATTCATTTAAAAATAGTAAGACTGTTAAAATGCCAAAACAGTGAACGAAAAAATGGAAAGGAATGAAATTATCTAAAAAAAATTCTGCAATAACTGTGTGTAAGATGCAAGAAGAGAACCATGTCTTTTTGAGGCTTATTCTCTATTCCCAGTTACCAAAATGTGTATGCAGAAGAGATTGTTTGTAGTTATAACAGGGAGGAATAATGATACCTGATAACTCATTCCTGATTGGTTGAAAGTCATGTTATCCTTCTCAGATCCCAGGCACTTGAACATTTCACCATTGTGTCATCAGCAAACTTAGACATTAAACTTGAAGTATCTATGTCGATACCAGTAATGAATATTAGAAACAGTAAGGAGGGCTATATTCTCCTCATGATCAAAATAATGTAGTATTTCCTTCCCCTTTTAGAAAATTCTTGGACCAACCCTACTGGGGGCAAGAATCAGTTGTGTTTTGTAATGAAATATTTTAATTGACAAATATTTGTCAAGATTCAAACCCTGTGGTCCCACAGGGTTTGAATCTTGACAAATATTTGATTCATAACATTAGTCCATGAAGGATAGCTGTTGTTTATAACAACTCTTTGTCTTCTACCACTTAACTATTTCTTAATCCGCAGTAGTAGTAACTTTTCCTTAATGCTACATTGCTCCAGTTTACAAAAATCATTCATGTATCAAAAGCTGTACAATCCAAGTAAACAATGTCAAAGTGATTCCTTTTATCCAATTCTTTACTGACAAACCTAATAGTAACTATTTAGATTAGTTAGGCATGGTTCGCTCTTAACAACACCATGTTGGGGAGTCCTTCATAAACTATACCCATCCAGATGATATAATATATCTTTAACGAAGAACTCCAGTCTTCCCTGACCAGATGTCGAATTGATTGGCCCGTAGTTGCCTATTTCAATCTTTAAGCCACCTTTGTGAATAGGAGAGATCAGTGCACATATCCAATCTATAGGAACACCATCTGAACCCAAGGATGTTCTCATTATAGCAGCTAATGGTTTGCATACAACTTTTGCTCCTTCTGTTATTATAATTGGATGGATTCCATCAGTTCCTAATGCCTTGTTAACTTTTGATTGTAATAACTTTGCTTTTAGTCCCTGCTCAGTTATCATAAATTTATTCAACTCCCAATTAGTATTAGTTATGCCACTCGTATTCCTACCTATAAAAACTTCTTCATATGTGAATATAGATACAAACTATAGTGGTCACCAAAATAACTTTTTTTTTTTTTTTTTCAAAACCTTATCCAAAATGTAAATACTTTCCTAAACCAGTTTTGCATGCTGATTTCAAATATTTTCTTATTTTTTCCCACTAACATGTGCAGTTTTTATGATAGGACTGCTGATAATACCAGTACAAGTTAATTAAAATATTTCATTACAAAACACAACTGGTTCAAATTGCATTTTTATCACTTTCATGGTTTAAATCCAATATACTTTATATACATAGCTAAAAAAATACACTGAGGCATTTTGCAGAAACTCCTGATTTGAGGGGAGAGAGAGAGAGAGAGAGAGAGAGAGAGAGAGAGAGAGAGAGAGAGAGAGAGAGAGAGAGAGAGACCCTCTTTCACTTTAGTTGCATTGATCTCTGGAAATTTCTCACTTAAGTAATGAAATCCTCTTGAATTCATTTTACTTAATGTTTATGCACAACTCTTCATTAGGCTAAATATAATATGAAGAAGAAAAATTTTTGTTTCATACACCAGTGGAACATACTGCACACTACTCAATCCTGGCTCATTTGTGCTTCTTTCAGGCCAGTCATATCTGGTATAATGGTCTTTGGAAGAACAGCTGTCTCATAGGCATAGGAAATAGCAATATTTTGACCTCTGCTTGCATTCTCATTAACATACCAATGATGTTGAGGTCACTGCATATGTTCCAAAGATGAGAGCTGTATTGAATTGCTTTGAGTAGTTTCTTCGTGTTATATTTTGTCTTCTTTAGATGAACAGAGTGGGCAATGGGAATGGATATCTTTGAGTTCCAGTTATGCAAGAGAGCAGCTTTCAGTCTTTGATGTAAGGAGTGATGAAGAGGTGCCATTCAGATGTAATGCATACTTATGAAAATTATTTAACCCCACTGATATCATAGCAGTAGTGGCGTGGACCATTTACTGTGAAGAATATTGCCAAAATCTGGTTTCATTTTCGATAGTAACACTTTGTTCTTCGTGGCTAAATGTTTTTGCTTTAGTCTCAAGGCAAAAAGTCCAGCTTTTTATTTTGAAAAGGATAGAGCTATAATGAGGTATCTTACTTTGCTTAAACAGTTTTGATGTCTTTTTATCAGGTGTGTACTTGGGATTGGTTTAAGTTCCCAGGTCTGAGTCAGTCTCACCTTCATCCCATTCACTTTCATCTGCTAAAGAATCTAGTTCATGCTGTGGAAATAATGGAATTGGCATTCAAACCTTTTGCTTATTCTTTGTTGAGAATGCAGTTACATTCACATGTAACTTTTCTTTTGGTTACATTTCTTTTGGGGTCTTTTGGCTCCCTCCATATAATGTGTATGGCAAACAAGATCAACTTTTTCCTTTTCTCCAAACAGTCATGTAATTCAATTGAACAAATGGTACAAACAACTCATGGTGCCCATGCCTTATTCTGGTGACCTAGAAGACAGCCAAAGTATAACTGGTAAATTTTCTAAATATCTGTTTTGATTTTTAGTAAAGAGCTGCACGTGCAGCAGAATTTGTTGGTGAATTTTACTTTCGAGACATCATGTGATGAATGTGTTTCAGTAATTAACTGGATCTAACCCAAAACAATTTATAACCAAATAATTAAATTATGAAATAAGAAGGATATAGATATATTCAAAACATTCCCTAAATATGAATGTATAAACAATAATAAATACATAATAATTATATTTATGTAGGTTGGCCAAAGAGATAAGAGTTATTACTAGCCCTATAGTGCAAGGAAGACTGAGGCTTAAAAAAGGCCTGTTCAGTTAAATCTTTAGTTTGTGGAAGAAGGGCTAGAGGTTTACTCCATAGATTATTCTGAGTTTTTTTTTTCAACCTACATAACTTGCAAATTGGCCTGAGAATGCACATTTTAACAGACATAATATTTTGTAAACCATATAAATTGATGCACATTGACTAAAATAGTTGATGCATCTAATTCCCAAAAAAAAAACAACAGTAGTAGTAGTTGTTTGTTGGTTTGATTTTTTTTTTAGGAGCATCAGCAACTAAGGCCATATTGCTCCGGGGATATGCGGTGGTCATTCTCTGACCTTTCCGCATCCTCCATATTTGGTGGGCACAGGCTCGAACCCTGGTCTAATCAAGAAGCGTGTGCTACGCCCTGCTGCTCCTGACCACCTGGCTACGGAGGCACCAAAAAAAAAAATCCTGTATATCATCAACAAGACACCATGAGCTACTCTTGCAGACTGTCTGCACTGCTCAGAAAATTTCTTATCTGACTGCACAATTATCCCACGGTCCTTTTCATTCTCTTCCACCTTGAGTGTAGTACCACACAGTTAATATGTTATTCTGGGGTTACTGCTACCCATAGGGTGTACCTTACATTTGCAATGTTAAACTTCTGTTGCCACATCTCAGCCCATCTGCTCAACGTTTTAGATCCTCTTGCAGTAGCGTACTGTCATTAGTGTCATTAACAACCCTGCCAACCTTCGTATCATCTACAAACGTAGACATTGTCTGATATACCTTCATCAATATCATTAATAAATACAGAAAACAGCAATTTCCCAGTGTTTGTCACACTAAACTGACTCAACATTGCACTGTGCCCCCCCCATGTCAACCGGATGTGCTTCTTTAAATTTTATGTGTTTCTTAACTAGCAGCATAAACTCCCTCCTCCCTGTCTATCCTTTCTGTACACATTGTACTGCCCAAATTCCAATTCTGCACTGCTTATATCTGTGTGACACCATGTCTCTGTTATCACAACAATATCTGCATTTGATACCTTGATCAACATTTCAAGGCATCAAAGGCAGATATTTTTGGGATCTCAAAGACATGGTGTCACACAGATATAAAGTACAAGCAACCTCCGTATAACACGGTACTTCTACAACACGGTTTCGCTCTTAACACGATTCATAAGTTGCGGCAATCCTCACATAGCACAGTACTTCTACAACAAGATTTCTTTAACATGGTTTGAGAATTGCTGGAAATCTCGCATAACACATTATTTTTGAGTTTTTGTGCTGGGAAAACCCTGCTATTATGTTAGATATAATTTTCAACATTTCCATTCCTTTTTGCGAATCCCTGCTGTTGACTCGCTAGTTGTTATCGTGTTAGTGATATTTTTCTAAAGCACATTTCTGAAGGTCACTACCATAAATCAGTAAAAACAATTTGCACTTTCTGGTTTAGTGGTCATTTCTCTTAGTGTAATGAATTATAAACGGGTAGTAAACTTGATCTTCTTGCATTTTCAATAGTATCAATAGCTGGAATTGTGTGAGTTTTCACGTTATTATGGTGAAATGAGTTTTTACCATTTCATGAAATATTTAATCATATAAAAAACATGAATAAATTTTCAGAAACTCATTACTCCGTATTGTGTTTGTTGCAATATGTGCATACCGTGTTTGTTATTAATTGCTTATCATTTTTACTGTTTTAAATTTTACAAAAAAAAAAAAAAAAAAGTCAGTGAACAGAAATATCAGTTAGTATGTACATATTAGAGTACATATTAATTAAGCTATGTATGTAAGCATAAATTTATTCTTATTTTGCCGACTGGAAAATATTCTTCTGAGATTCCCATATCACTTAAAACGGAATCCACTGTATTTTGTTGGGAGGTCCCTGGGTTAGGTTCTGTGCTCTTGAACTTGTGCTTGTTTGAGACCATAAAAAAAATAATTGACTTCGAAGAGTGCAGTTCGTGACTTTTAAAGAGAGCAGAAGGTACATGAAATCTAGATGCTACAGAAGAGATTTTCTACTGGACCAAATTTAAGGAAATTTTGCACAGAGCTTCATCTTAGCTATATACTAGAGAAAAAAACTTTCAAACCTCAGAAAATTGCAGTAGTTTTCCAGGATAGTGAAAAATATGAACATGTGATCAAGGAAATTTTTTCATGTAATAAATGGGATAATGGGGATGTATAGCATATCGTTGGATAGCTAAGGAATTTAGAAACAGAAATATCAAGGTTTTAAGATACAAAAAAACTTTTGGAAACTGGGAAATGCATCAATTCGTAAACTCATCTGGTTTCAAGTCACCTGGTATTTTCAGATTGAATGTAATTTTATTTATTTACAATTAAACTCTGAGGCTGGAAAAGAATTCTGCACATTTATGAAAGCATTCTTCAACTTGGACATGTCATCGTATGTTTCGATAAATACTACACGTAATGGAACAACTATAGATGGTGTATTTAATCATGAACTAAAATCTCTTCAATGTAATAATTATATATCCTATTTTAGTCATCACAGACCAAAACTTTCAGTAACCGATATGTAATTATTATTAATGATGAATTTTATTAATATCTGAAAATTAAAACATTTTTAACACCTGCTAATGACTCTTAAATGTAAAACACATTAAATATGCTAGTGACACATTGTGTACCTGGTACAGAATTTTTTTTTTTTTTTTTTTTTCAAGAAAAAATAAAAAGGCAGAAAGCAATTTGTAAAAAAAAAAAAAAAAAAAATTGGTGTCTCTAAGAAATTTTTATAATGAAATACAGTAATAAATTAAATTATATAATGAGTTCACTTTTCTAATGAAGATGTTTACTAAATTTTCATAATAATGTAATTCAATGAATTTCACTAAATGCAAAAAAAAAAAAAAAAATCTACAGTGATTAATGAGTTCGTGTGCAGTGTCAAAAATGTACAGTGACAAATTAATGAGTTCGACTTTATCTTTTAAAGTTAAATGTTTACGAGAAGACATTGTGCACTTCACACGACACTGAACAAAACCGAAACTCAAAAGACGAAAGGCCGACAAAATCCCCCCCCCCCTGAAAACCAGAATTCATCAAAAGTTTTACACGTGCCTTAAAATTCTTGAAAAAAGATTTAGAACCGCAATGTAAACCTTGATAAAATTCAGAGAATCGGAAATAGAATATAAACACACGATTGAGGCAATATGTGGAAGAAATGTTCCTAGAAAAAGAGCCATGAGCTCGCCCGCTGTCCGTTATGGGGAGATCAAATTAAGTGCTAATCTAAACGAAACAGTGCAGATTGCCTGTCCGCGTCCGTTACAGAGAATGTCCGCTAGACAGAAGCTGAAAACACGTTAAAACCAATAGAGGAGAGTTGGGGAATTTGAAAATGTCCGTTGTAGAGAGATTTCCGTTAAAGAGAAGTGTCCGTCAGGAGAAGTTTCACTATACTGAATATACTGAATCCCACTCAGTTTAAGAATACTCATCCAGTGTACAGCCCTTTTGTGTTGCTGCTGAATTCTATATCCACATGCACAGTAATACAATTTAGTTGAGTTAGTAGTAGTAAATGATGCAAGGAAGCAAGCTTTTCAGTTTTTTAGCATCAGCAAAAAACAAAACAAAAAAAAAAAAAATCCCTTATCTGACATCCCTCAATTACCCACTTCCTCAACACCAGAAGAAAGTTTGTTCCAACAATCAAATACTCTCTGGCTGAAAGGAAACTTTTTTTTTAAATCTATTCTGCAACTATCCTTTTTTTTTTTTTTTTTTTTTTTTTCCAGTTTAAATTTACATTCCTCTATGTGTATTGACTGAGAAAGAGTAAGGATGTCATCAGCATTTAGTTTACTCAATGCATTTAAACCCTTAAACACTTGAGTCAGGTAACCTTGTAAGTATCTAGTTTCCAGGTGGTGCAAATTGCAATACCTGGTAATATTAAAAAAAGTATGTAACAGAAATTTGTAGAAACCTATGTGAAAATTCAAGAAATTTGCAGAGACTTATTGATTTTATGAAAATTATAAAACAAACATTACAATTATAAAGTATAAACTTGATGCTAATAATTACTTGCATTTTCATTGCAGAAAGCCATTAACAGTGCAAAGTTTCAAAATTACACATGTGCATGTACACATGTATTTTGCATGTGTATAATTTTGAAATTTTACACATACAAAATTTCAATGAAGAAATTTTGGCAAAGGTAAAGAAAGCCAACATGAGAACCATTGGGACACTTACCAGACAACCTGGTTTCCCAATACTGCAGTTTCTCCCTGCATTCTCGGTAAACAGACAGTGCATGTTATCGGCAGTAGAAGTCAATAATGATGTATTGATTAGATTTTTCTCATTATTGAAAGGAGATTTTGGAGTTCATGAGTATGTAATGCCTTTGCAACTGAAATTTACTTATGGATACACCCTCCAGACTGCCTCAGTCTTAAGGTGTTTATACCCCCTTCCTGCTGTTTTAAAATAAGAAAACAACTTCTACAGAAAGTGCATGTTATCGGTAGTGGCAGAAGTAGTTTTCCTATTTTAAAACAGGGGGATGGGGGATAAACACCCTAAGACCGAGGAGGCAGTCTGGAGGGTGTTCCCATAAGTAAATTTCAGCCGTGAAGGCATTACACTCATGAACTCCAATAATCTGATTTCAATAATGAGAAAAAACTAAGCAGTACATTGTTATCGACTTCTGCTGCCACTACTGATAACACGTACCATCTGTTTACTGAGAATGCAGGGAGAAACTGTGGTAGTGGGAAATGGAGTTTGCCCAGTAAGTTTTCCATGGTTCTCGTGTTGGCTTGCTTTACCTTAGCCGAAATTGATTAATATTTCTTGGTGAGGTGCAGGGTATGTTTCAGTCATAAAACATAAACATGAAACTAATAGTTACTTCCATTTTCCATTACAGGAAACTACTGAGTATGAAATTTCAAAATTGTATGCACACTTTTTTTTTCAACTTGGAATTCTGTTTGTTATACACCTAGCAGAAGTCTACAGGCTCAAATATGTATTCAGCAATATTTCTGAATTCAAAATATTGAATAGTTTTATAGTATAAAAAAAAAACTTTAAAACTAAGTACTTATTATTCATTCACTTCACAAAGTTCTACATACAATTTATTACAAGGAGGGTTGTATGGAACAACACTTTAAAGAGTTCCTGTTTTCCAAATAAATTTTTTCAGCTAATAGTAGTAGAGGCATGTGATGCAAGAAAGTAAGCCTTGAATTTATTTAAGCTATCAACTTCCACAACGACAGATGGAAGTTTGTTCCAGCAATCAACTACCTGCTGGCTAAAGACAAACTTCCACACATCTATTCTAAAACTGTCTTTCCTCAATTTGAATTTATGCCCCCTCAGGTTCGTAATCTGAGCAAGCAGAAGAATCCCATCAGAATCGAGCCTGCTCAACCCATTCAAGGCCTTGTACACTTCAATCAGATCACCTCGCATGTGCCTAGTCTCCAGATGCTGCAATTTGCAAAACTTAAGCTTTTCTTGGTAAGAGTAACCCTTCGTTCCCCTCACCAACCTTGTTGCCCTTCTCTGTACTCGCTCAAGAAACTCTACATCGTTCCTAAAATGAGGCCTCCAGACCTGACCTATATGTAGTACTCAAGGCATAGCCTGACCATTGCCTTATACAAAGGGATAATAACCTCCTTTTCCCTACTAGCAAAATTCCTGTATAACATTGAAAATACTCCATGACCTGCTCTGCAACCTGTCAATTACTCCAGGTCTTTTTCATTTTCTACCACCCTAAGTGTAGTACCACACAGTTGGTACATTTTTCTGGGGCTGCTTCTACCCATATGCAGTAATATGCATTTGTCAATGTTAAACTTTAGTTGCCACTTCTCAGCCCATTTGCCCAATTTTCTAGATCCCGTTGCCGTAGCACACTGCCATTACTTTCATTAATAACCCTGCCAACCTCTGTATCATCTGCATACTTGGATGTCAAGCTTGATATACCTTCATCAATATCAATAATTACTTAGCAAAAGCCATAAAATATTCTTCCCAAGGTTAAAATGATGCAATATTTAGAGATAGTGTGCAACAGTGTGTTATCCTTAAATTAGAACTGCAGTTCAATGAGTAATCAGAATATATCAATAATTACTCAGCAAAAGCCATAAAACCTTCCCAAGGTTAAATGATGCAATATTTAGAGATGGTGTGCAACAGTGTGTTATCCTTAAATTAGAACTGCAGTTCAATGAGCAATCAAAATATCGAAGCAGCAGTTATTAATCAGTCCAAACTAGATTTTGAACAGGCTGAGCAGAAAACTTGCTTCTTGCCCTAATGCAGTGGTGCACATGCCTGTATGCCACTTACCTGTAGCGCACATACTGTACTGTGCATGAAGATTGCACAGTACATGCCTGGTACTTTCACATAATTACTGGTAAAGCCAGAAAATATTATCTTCAAAAACAATGAGTAAAACTAGGTCTATATTTAGGAGGGCTGAAGAAGTCTATTCAACCAAAATAGCCATCATCAGGACCTACAATGAGAGGGCACAAAGAATTTGCAGCCAACCAGAATTACTTAAACAGGAAATTTCAACCATAAAGGCTATAGCTTTGAATAACCAATATGCTCGAACATTAGTAGACTGAGTCATCAGCAGAACACTCAACTATAGCTAAAATCTGCAGAAGAAAGAAGAAAATCCAGAGGGCCAGCCATCCTACCATTTTTTTTTTTTTTTTTTTTTTTTTTATATGAAAACTTCAAACACGAGAGGTATTAGAACCTATAGTATTTAGCACCGTGCTTGGGTTTGAGGTTGAGAAGACGAAAGAAGATATTTGTTGATATTGGACTTGAACTTCTGTAGATTGTAATTTTCAGGAAATACGTATGAAGGAAGGTTGTTCCAGAAAACGGCAGTTGAATGAATAAACGAGAAAGATGAAAAGTTGGTTCTGTAAGTTTGAAGTTGGACAGTAAATGGATATTGGCTGGTGCCGACACATGTTTGGACTGTTTTGAAAGAGAGAGCGGGAATTATAGAAGCCAATTCAGAAGAACAGTGCCCATGGAAGTATCTGTAGAAAAGACATGCAACAAAAACAGTACGTCTATGAGACAGCAAATAGAGAGACTCTGTTAGAGAGGACGCATAAATTAACCTAACTGCTTTCTTCTGAATGGAATCTAGAAGCCTGAGAGAGGTTTTGGGGGCACCGCCCCCAGATGTGGGAACGATATTCCATGGTAGGGCAGATTTGCAATTTGTACAGAGTGACCAGCTGTTTGGACAAACATAATGCCAAGAGCGAAAGAGAAAACCAAGATTTTTTAGATGCAGAGGAAGCAATATTTGTAATGTGCTTGTGCCAAGAGAGATTAGAAGTCAGAGTAATCCCCAAAAGAGATATATCATTTTGCCTAGAAATTGGAGTGTCACCAAAGATAAGCATAGGAGCAGAAGAATCTTTTTTGCGAGATATAAGACAAGACTGAGTTTTAGAAGGATTGAAATCAACTAAGTTGTCTTTGCCCCACTGGAGAATTACCTGGAGGAATTGCATTTAAGGAATTGGTAGCGGATATTCAAGAGGTTAAAGCTGATTGAGCAGGGCAAGGTTTCTCAAAATGGAAAGTGGAATGGAATGTGCTATCATCGGAAAAACTGTGGATAGATTTCCAATCAATGGAAGAAGGTCATTAATATACAAGAGGAAAAGAGTGGGAGAAAGAACTGAATCTTGGAGGACACCAGCACTGGTGGAAAAATTAGAAGACAGAGCCATCACTCTCAGTGAGCAATCTGAGAGAAAACTGGATAACCAGTTACAAAAAACAGTTGGCAAACCATAAGATGGAAGCTTTTTTAGGAGACCTTTATGCCAAACACGATTGAAAGCCTTTGAGATGCCAAGAGCAACTGCGCCGATCGGGCTAGCCGGGTGGGTAAAGTGCCTGCCTGGCAACCCAAAGGTCGCAGGTTCGAATCCCGCCTCGGGCTTGGATCAAAGTACTGCAAAAACCTTGGGAGGTGCATAATGGCCACAGAAGCCGATGTGCCAACAAATACCAAAAAAAAAAAAAAAAAAAAAAAGAGCAACTGCTTATGTTTTACTGAACTTTTCCGTTGAATTTGTCCATAAATGGGTAACTTAAGCCAGAATATTACCAGTGGATCGACACTGACGGAATCCATACTGGCGACCAGACGGAAGATTTCTTAGGTAGTTTAGGAGTTGGCAGTTAATTAATTTCTCCATTACTTTAGAAAGAGTAGAAGTAATTACAATGAGACGATAATCGGATGGGAGGGATTTGTCACCCTTTTTAGGAACTGGCTGGATAGGAGCAAATTTCCAAGCAGAAGGAAAAACACCTTTGGAATAAGAAAGTGAAAAAAAAGGTGGCAAAGAACAGGAGTAAGTGCAGGAGCACAGGTTTTGAGAACATGGTGAAATACCATCAGGACCTGGAGCTCTCTTATCATCAAGATTCGTCAAAATTCTTTTGACATCCTTTTGACGGAAGACCACAGGAGGGATTGAATGGAGTGTGTTGGGAATGGTGGGATTTACCAAGATTATTAGTTGGAAGGAAAATGGGATGCTAGCAGGTCAGCTTTATCCTTGGTTGAAGTGACAACAGAACCAACTTCCAACAGAACCATCCTTTAGCCAGCGGGTGGTTGGTTGGTGGAACAGACTTCCATCCCTTGTAGTGGAGGTTGATAGCCTAAATAAGTTTAAGGCTCAGCTGGACAGGTATTTTGAATGAACAGAGGGGTGAAGTGGTTTTTTTTTTTTTTTTTTTTTGGCTGATGCTGCATAAGCTTGCTTTCTTGCATCAAATGCCTCTACTAATGCTAAAACTGGTTTTGACAGAGGTGGGAGCAGAGATGGGCAAAAGTTGCAGCCAATAGCATTGGCAAGAGACCAGAATGCTCGGCTAGCATTAGGGCAAGAAGCAAGTTTTCTACTCAGCCTGTTCAAAATCTAGTTTGGACTGATTAATAAGGGCTTTACAATTGTTGCGAGCTGTAGTGTAGGCAGAAAAAGAAACTGAAGATTTGGAAACAAGCCAATTACGATATTCAGTGTTCTTCTCTTGAACAGCCTTAGCACATTTTTTGGAAAACTAAGGTTTAGATAAAAGATGAGATTTTAAACTGGAGTGTGGAATAAAGGATTCCATTACATAACGAAACAGGCCTACGCGCTCTGGATTCATTAAGAATTTATTACAGTTATACACAGAGCGTACAAATAAAGAAGAAATATATGAGCTTTCGGCTATATGGTAGCCTTCATCAGAATTAAAAATGCATGAATGGCAGTTGGAATGAAGATGTGCACTGCCAGGTGCGTGAGACGCGAGGTTTAATTGTTTGTTGACGTCTGTGGCTGTGACGCATGATGACGTGGCCAGCGCTTGTCCAATGATAGAACTACTGACTCTGTGATCGGGTTGACTTGGCAACCACTGTTCCTGTTCAAGGATTTATCCGAAGATTTTATATTTAACGATTCCAACCAGGTACGTTTTAGGTAATGGTGGGATCTGTCTACCACCACGACATCGCGGTGTGGGTCGATGTCGTGGTGGGTTGTCCAGACATGTTCGGCGATAGCTGAGTGTTCTATATCCGCTAAACGGATCGCTCTTTTGTGCTCCGAGAGACGTTTCTCGAGTCGACGTCCAGTCTCTCCAAAGTAGCAGCTAGTGCAGTCACGGCAAGAGATGCGGTAGACCAAACCGCTCTGCAGAAGGGTGGGGACAGGAGTTTTCACGTTGGAAATGAAAGAACGCAGTTTCTTGCCTGGGAGTTGGATGCACTTTATTCCGTGCGTTCTCAGGATTCTACTGATCTGTTGTGACAGGTTGGGGTAGTATGGGATGAATGCCCTCGTGGATGGCTCGTCACTGTTGGTGTTGTAGCTGGTCGTCACGATGTCACGTGTCTGTAGATCACACCTGTCGAGGACGTCAATGGGGTAGCCACACCTCGTAAGGTCTACTTTGACCCTAGTGACCTCTTTGCGTCTTTCATCAGCGGAGCTGGAGTGTGTCCAGGCGCGAGTAAGCAAGGTTCGGGCAGTGGAGAGGAGGTGGCCTCGCGCGTGTGCTGACCGGAAGTTGGTGAACTGGCCAGCACACATGGGCTTACGATAAACTGTAGTCCTCAGGTATGTGCCTTCACGTCGGACAAGTGTGTCTAAATATGGTAAGGAGTTGTTCGACTCCAGCTCAATCGTGAATTTTATGAAGGGCGATAGTGAGTTGAGGTATGATAGAAGTCGCTGACCTGAGTCTCTAGGGATGACCACGAACACATCGTCAATAGCGACACCAAAAGGCGATGTGATCTGGTG
The DNA here is from genome assembly GCF_048544385.1 of Mastigoproctus giganteus. NCBI lineage: Eukaryota > Metazoa > Arthropoda > Arachnida > Uropygi > Thelyphonidae > Mastigoproctus > Mastigoproctus giganteus. The sequence goes on along the minus strand of NC_143583.1, from coordinate 89,320,455 downwards.
CGTGTGCAAACGCACGTCCCTCTAACTCCTCCATCACGATGTTTGCTGTTACCGAGCTGACAGGGGAACCCATGGCCGTGCCATGTATTTGCTGGTAGACTGAGTCATTAAATATGATCGCACCCCCTGTTAAGCACAGTCTGAGGGCGGCGGAAATGTCATCGGGTGTGAGACCAGTTCTTTCGTTGAGGGTTCTATCATTGTCCAAGAGTTGTTTTGCACAAGAAATGGCAAGTTCCACAGGGATGGAAGTAAAGAGGACAATGATAGAACCTTGGACTTGGATAGAACCTTGATAGAACTCTTGGACAATGATTGAACCCTCAACGAAAGAACTGGTCTCACACCCGATGACATTTCCGCCGCCCTCAGACTGTGCTTAACAGGGGGTGCGATCATATTTAATGACTCAGTCTACCAGCAAATACATGGCACGGCCATGGGTTCCCCTGTCAGCTCGGTCACAGCAAACATCGTGATGGAGGAGTTAGAGGGACGTGCGTTTGCACACGCACCAGATCACATCGCCTTTTGGTGTCGCTATTGACGATGTGTTCGTGGTCATCCCTAGAGACTCAGGTCAGCGACTTCTATCATACCTCAACTCACTATCGCCCTTCATAAAATTCACGATTGAGCTGGAGTCGAACAACTCCTTACCATATTTAGACACACTTGTCCGACGTGAAGGCACATACCTGAGGACTACAGTTTATCGTAAGCCCATGTGTGCTGGCCAGTTCACCAACTTCCGGTCAGCACACGCGCGAGGCCACCTCCTCTCCACTGCCCGAACCTTGCTTACTCGCGCCTGGACACACTCCAGCTCCGCTGATGAAAGACGCAAAGAGGTCACTAGGGTCAAAGTAGACCTTACGAGGTGTGGCTACCCCATTGACGTCCTCGACAGGTGTGATCTACAGACACGTGACATCGTGACGACCAGCTACAACACCAACAGTGACGAGCCATCCACGAGGGCATTCATCCCATACTACCCCAACCTGTCACAACAGATCAGTAGAATCCTGAGAACGCACGGAATAAAGTGCATCCAACTCCCAGGCAAGAAACTGCGTTCTTTCATTTCCAACGTGAAAACTCCTGTCCCCACCCTTCTGCAGAGCGGTTTGGTCTACCGCATCTCTTGCCGTGACTGCACTAGCTGCTACTTTGGAGAGACTGGACGTCGACTCGAGAAACGTCTCTCGGAGCACAAAAGAGCGATCCGTTTAGCGGATATAGAACACTCAGCTATCGCCGAACATGTCTGGACAACCCACCACGACATCGACCCACACCGCGATGTCGTGGTGGTAGACAGATCCCACCATTACCTAAAACGTACCTGGTTGGAATCGTTAAATATAAAATCTTCGGATAAATCCTTGAACAGGAACAGTGGTTGCCAAGTCAACCCGATCACAGAGTCAGTAGTTCTATCATTGGACAAGCGCTGGCCACGTCATCATGCGTCACAGCCACAGACGTCAACAAACAATTAAACCTCGCGTCTCACGCACCTGGCAGTGCACATCTTCATTCCAACTGCCATTCATGCATTTTTAATTCTGATGAAGGCTACCATATAGCCGAAAGCTCATATATTTCTTCTTTATTTGTACGCTCTGTGTATAACTGTAATAAATTCTTAAAGGATTCCATTCCTACAATAATAATTTCACTGACACAATCTGAGCAAACGTTGACATCAGAAGTTTTGAAACAGTAATCCGACCAAGGAAAAGAAGAAAAGAAATCTCACAGATCATCCCATTTTGCATTCTCATAATGCCAAACAACACGAGGTTGGGAATGGCCATGAGAGAAAGGCTCCATGGGAGAAGAGATCACCAAGTTGTGATCTGAGGTGCCTAAAGGACCACTCACTTTGACTGTGTACTTAGAAGGGTTGTTTGTGAGGAAAAGATCAAGTGTGTTGGCTGCATTCTTAGGATTGTCCGGTATTCTTGTAGATAAATGAACAATCTGTGCAAGGTCATTAGTAATTGCAAAAGCCTCAGCATCTCGACCAGCTGGGTCGGTGTCACTAGAAAACGAAAGCCAGCTGGAGTTGTGAACATTAAAATCACCAAGGAAAATTACCTCACTGTGAGGAAAGTTGGACTGGAGAAAGTCAGGTTGCAAAGAGAGGAAGTCAAAGAGTTCCAAGTGATTAGTGGAGTTGGGAAAACAGTAGAGACAACAGATGAATTTGACAGAATGAGGTACAGAGATTTTAAGCCAGAGAAGATTGAAAAGAGGAGATTCCAAATTACCAAGTCTCTGACAGGGAATATCGGAATGGACATATGCACAAGTACCACTTTGAGGTGAAAGGAATCATACAGTGAATAATTTGGGCAACTGAGATGAGCAGTGGTTGAATCAACCGATAACTGAGATTCTGTCAGAAAAAGTACATGGGGTTTGGCAGACTTCAAGGGGAAATGGACATTGTTGAGATTAGAATTGAGACCACGTATATTTGTGAAATGAACTAGGTGTTTGGGAGGTTTAGATCTTTTCGCAGATAAGCTTGCTCTATTAGTTTGACAATTCATGGTGTATTCAACAGTAAGAAAAAGTGGGTGGAACATGCTGTATGAAATAATGAAATTTTTGGATATGGCGTACACACGGTAAGAATATACCCAGATCCTTGACATAACGTGGCCTCGACAAGCTCCCCGCATACACACTACTCGGACTCCCTCCAGTCACTATCTGGCAGAGTAGAGGTAGCAAGATTATACACTAGCTGATCCGGAAGCCTCCTAGAGAGTTACCAATAGGTTCGGTCTGGTGTACCAACTAGCGGCTGGCCTGTGAATTTAGAGCTGTTTTAGAGCTGCCCTCGAAATGTAAGGAAGATTGGATCTCACCATGATGTTCATCATAACCTCAAAAGTCAACAGTCATACTGCATGATGGAAGAGATGGGGAAGGGTTGACCAGAACTTAGCTCTGGAGGCTAAACATGGGTTCCACTACTTCAAGCCTCCAATAAGCAAAGTGGTGGTATTTCACTGGTTGATGAGTCATCTACCACCTAGTATTGCCTGGTAACACAGAGTGGTGGCATTCCCCCATGTGGTGTGGGTGCCACACCTCGACCCCTGCTTACGTTGGTTCATACCCAGGTGGTCACCAATAGTGTGCATGGAGGTTATACCCAGGTTACTAACAGGCCCACCATCATGAAGGTGCAAGCAGAGGATTTGGCTATCACAGACCATCCGGGCTTCACTGAAATTGGGTCAACCTGACTTGAATGTCACCCGAATATCAGTTCCATCAGCATTTTAGACTCCCAGGTAGCAAGTACAGCTGGTCTGGCATATCTGAGAGAACGTCTGTGACAACCTCAAGGACCACACTTTCCAGAAATCAACAGCATTATAGCAAAAGCAGAAAAAATCTTAACATACCTACATTTTATGCAAGAAAGGAATCCGGTCCCTAAAATAAAAGCTTTCCAAGAATCGACATCAAACTTTTGACCCCAGAAGCCCGGTATACTATATCTAGTGCTCCTGCAACTCAACCTACATTGGTGAATCATATAGAAGGCTAAAGAAAAGAATACAGGAATACAAAAATAAAGCTGCTCATGTCCTTTCCTGCAGAGACACGAGGGACTTCACCAACTCCTTAGTACTTTCGAGCCAACCGGGCTAGCCAGGTGGGTAAAGTGCCTGCCTGGCAACCGAAAGGTTGCGGGTTCAAATCCCGCCTCGGGCTTGGATCAAAGTACTGCAAAAACCTTGGGAGGTGCATTATGGCCACAGAAGCCGATGCGCCAACAACTACCAAAAAAAAAAAAAGTACTTTCGATAGATTCATTACTCCAGACGAATATTTAAGGATGCGTACTTCATAGCTTGTTATCCCATATCTACAAGTTGTTCACAAGGGTCATTACTAACAGATTAGAAAGAATACTTGATGAGAATCAACCGAAAGAGCAAGCTGGCTTTAGGACGGGATTCTCAACTATGGATCACCTTCACGTAATATCACAGCTAATGGAGAAAGCAAATGAATATAAAACACCATTATGCCTGGCATTTGTGGATTATGAAAAGGCATTTGACTCCATACAGCATAAGGCAATGTTTCGGGCACTGGAAAGACAAGGCATAGATACTCCATATATTATGATTTTGAAGAAAATATATGAGAGTGCTACATCCTTTATTAGACTAGACAAAGACAGTAGCAAATTTAAAATCGAGAAAGGAGTTCGACAAGGAGACACAATATCTCCGAAGCTGTTTACTGCTGCCCTTGAGGAAGCTTTCAGAAGATTAGACTGGTCGCAGAAAGGAGTCAATGTGAACGGAGAGTACCTAAACCATTTACGATTTGCAGATGACATTGTGGTCATAAGCCACGATCCCAAAGAATTAGAGGAAAATCTTAATCAGTTATGCACAGTTAGTAAGGATTTTGGACTAAAGATGAATATGGCTAAAACAAAAGTAATGATGAACAAGTATGCCACGGAAAGGGAAATAATGATTGATGGAGCAGTAATTGAAAAGGTGGAGTCATATACTTATCTGGGACAAGTTATTAGCTGTAATAATGATAAATGGCTGGAAGTCAAGAGAAGAATAAATTTTGGATGGATAGCATTCAGGAAATATAGTCACATACTGAAGAGCAATATCCCAGTTTGTCTGAAACGTAAAATAATGAATCAATGTATACTCCCCACCATGACTTATGGAAGTGAAACTTGGGCACTCACCAAAAGAATGGAAGAGAAGCTAAGAACTACACAGCGAAGAATGGAACGAATTATATTGGGAATCAGACTGTTAGATAAGAAGAGAAACACATGGATTAGGCAGCAAACTCAAGTAAAGGACATTCTTATCAAAACTAAAGAACTAAAATGGTCTTGGGCAGGACACATAGCTCGAAGACATGATGACAGATGGACTAAGAAAATAACAGAATGGTACCCAAGAGGAGCTAGAAGAAAACCTGGAAGACAAAGGCGGAGATGGATAGATGAAATTCATGAGTTTTTGAGTAGTAAATGGATGGCCAGTGCTCAAAACAGAAGGAACTGGAAAGTTGCTGGAGAGGCCTTCATCCTGCAGTGGATTGAAAATGGCTGATGATGATGATGACTTCATAAAATATTTCACAAGTGCAGTAAGAAACAACGAGTCACCTTACATAGTGCCTATTATAATCTATTCCAGGCAGAAATCCTGGAAAAGATTACAATAAAAAGAATATTCCAGCAATCCCAAACAACTTAATCCATAATTTAACCTTCTACCTTAACCTCGTCACCAGCACACCTAGAGGTAAAAAACCCTGTCATAGAAAACCTTCCTATTGGCTACTCCAGAATCAACCCTACCTATATAAACTTCTCTCCCAGACCGCACAAACGTTTTTGCAAGTACTTCCCAAAAAACTCCACTCCAGGATTGTGTAAATAGGAACTTTCTCCATAAATAGGTTATAATAGTATAGGTGAGTATGAAATTCCAGCTACTATATGAATTATTTATAATACATCTAATGGTCTTTGTAAAATATTGTAATTATTATAAACTTGATATTATATAGTATATATTGTATTTAATACTCATAATAATGTCAAATGTTATCAAAATTACCCATAAAGAATTATTTTATAACCCAAATACTCAGTTTAAACCAAGCAACTGTAACCAATTGGTAACTTTAATTAATAAGTTAACATAATTAGATTATTAATAGAATTTTGTAAAACTTTCTAGAAAATTGTACCTAAAAACAAATCTAACCCTGCAGGCCTGAAGACAGGAAACAGTGATTTCACAAAACATAGCCATAATTGTTTGTGTTTGGCATTCAATTGTTCAATTGAGATGTTTCAATTGTTCAAATTTAGTTTTTCAGTAATAAATTACTTAAATCTACTATGTGATATAATAGTGGTGTAATCTGAATTAATTATCTCACAATGATAAACAATGACATATGTCCCCTCTAATTAATAAGAAAGATGCAGCCAGTAAATAAAAGGATTCAAAAAAAGATGGACTAAAGCCATCAGTTTGTTCAAAGAATGGGGTGACAAATTCAATTGAGTGATGAGTGATCTTTCTTGCTGCTATATCAAGAGAAGCAGTAGCAAAATTCTGTTCAGGCTTCTGTCCTTGGTTTTGTAAAATGTGAATAATATAATTTGATATGACTGATACAGCATGTAAATGATAAATACTTATGAATATAGTATAATACACATGTGTGCTTTTGTTACTTCTTCTTTAATACTCATTTAATTTTTTTAATGAGTAGTTAAAGCTTGAATTAAATATACAAACCCAAAAAATGCTTGAATTAAGTATACAAACCCTTTTATAGCATCAAAATGAAATTTACATTTATTGATGTTGTTTCGATATATATTGCTATTTATGTGAACACATCCTTATCATAATCAATCAGGTGGAGTACTCAGTAAATTCTTTGATTGGGATTGCAGATTTATTGCTGTTGTGAGATCTATTAGAAGGTTTGAGAATGAATTTCTCTTGAAATCGATCCTTAATTTACTAACATGTAAAAGAGCACAATATAAGCAAAGTCATATCTATTGATATGGCTTTGCTTATATTTCCGATAACTTCAAAAATAACCTTAAGAAATTTAAACAGTAGCAGGACTACTACGATGTTGAGGGTCAGAGCCACTGTAATTTAGGTTTTCAGGTGGTATTCTTTTTTCTGTAATTTTGTTTTATTATGATATTGTTAGCACAATTTCATCACTATTAGATTGCATCCTGAGTGCCGGCAGGATATTTTGCAAGGTGTTGCATGTGGGAATAAATTTTTTGTTTGCCAAATTTTCGAATACATGCAATATTTTAATTAAGTCAAGTTAAGTTTGACTGATTTACATGTACAGCCGAGCCAACACTTCATGATTGGTGGGCAAAAGTACTTGTATTTTGAAAGAAAGAATTGGTATTGTTTTAATGTCTCAATAAATTAATGAAAATATTAATAATTGTGTATTACTTCGAATCCAAAGGTGGTTCGCTTTTTAGCATTAGTAGAGGCACATGATGTAAGAAAGCAAGCTTATACAGCATCAGCCAAAAAAATCCTCTTCCCATTTAACTGATCCATTCATTCCAAATGTTTTAGTTCTGCCTTGAATTTATTTAAGCTATCAACTTCCACAACAACAGATGGAAGTTTGTTCCAGCAATCAACTACTCGCTGACTAAAGGCAAACTTCTGCACATCTATTCTACAACTGTCTTTCCTCAGTTTGAATCTGTGTCCCGTAAGGTTTGTAATCTGAGCAAGAGGAAGAACCCCCTCAGCATTAAAGCCCACTCAATACATTCAAGGCCTTATACATCTTAATCGCCTTGCAGGTGCCTAGTCCCCAGAAATTGTAATTTGCAGAACTTAAGCCTTTCTTCATAAGAGCACCCCTTTGTTCCCTTCACCATTCTTGTTGCCCTTCTCTGTACTCGTTCTAGCAACTCTACATCCTTCCTAAACTGAGTAGTAGGGAAGTCAAATTTTTAATTGTGATAACTAGGAAGCTCTAACGTATAATTATATAGCGTAATATGCATCACTGCATTTAAGATTCTATTAGATAGCATAGTATTGAAAATTGATTAATTAAATTTATTGATCTTATTAATTTAAAATATCATGCCTCAGACTAGAGCAGCAAAGCAACTGGCACAAAGTGGCAGGAGTGCTATGACTCGGGGGAGAACTGGGGGGGGGGGGGCATTTCTCCAATGAATCACAGCCTAAAAAAATGTGCAACTTGTGAAATGTTTGCCAAACTCTCTGGAACATAACATGATCTAGCCAAGGAGGATGTCTTTGTGTGTACTAGGTGCCGAGAGTGTCTAGAAATTAGGCATCAACTCAGCGTTCTACTGAGCGTCTACGAGAGCTTGAGGTGTAGGGAAGTTGCCCTCAAAGAAATTAATATGAGGGGCCCGTCAAGCTCTCAGCTGCCCAACTCAATGCCAGAGCTCACTCCTGGGCATCAGGCAACACAGCGGCAATCTCCAAGGCAGAATGTGCTGGTCCCAAAGGAACTAGTTATTGTTGGTGACTCTATTGTCAGGGAGATGGGGAATATATTGTGTAAAAAGGATAGATGGAACAGGACCAGGGTATGTCTGCCAGGGGCAAAAGTTGATGTTGTTGTAAAGCATATATCATCTTTTAAGGGCACAAAAGGTAATATTGTTATACACGTTGGCACCAATGACATTAAGAGTAGGAAATCTGCAGATTTACTTAACAAGTACAGGTCAATGTTGCAAAAAAGTCGTGAGTCAGGGTTAAATTTGAAAGTATCTGCAATTCTGCCTAGACATAATAGGAGGGGGCGCCTCCGTAGCCAGGTGGGAAGGAGCAGCAGTGCATAGCACACGCTTCTTGATTAGACTGGGTTCGAGCCCGTCACCACCAAATACGGAGGATGCGGAAAGGTCAGGAATGACCACCACATATCCCGGAGCAATATGGCCTTAGTTGCTAATGCTCCTAAAAACCAAATAACAACAACAACAATAGGAGGGAATACATGATGAGAGCCTTGTCAATCAATTCGGCCCTGGAAAAATATTCTACCCAAGGGGTAGAATATTTTTCAGCTTGGTCTGTGCTTGTTAACAGGAGAGACTGCTTCTATAGGGATGGGATACACTTAAATAGAAAGGGTGCAAGAATATTTACTGATGCTATCGAGGCAGTGTTAGGTCAGTCGGAAAACTGCTAGCTTGGGGGTGATTCACACACTAAAAGGTTAAAAGTAGCTGCAGGCAGAGGTGAACGTGATTCTTGCACAACATCTATTAGAATAAGTAGTGACCTGGAGCGAGGGGTGCTGAGGGTTTCAGGGACTGATGGCAGTCATCGTGAAACAGGTGGGTATATGGGATGTGTTAGGGTAACTAAGAATAAGAATAGGTGCATGTATACTCGCATGTATACCAATGCTAGAAGTATAGTAAATAAATTTGATGAATTTGAAGTGCTGGTCAAGACATCAAAGGTGGATATTGTTGGAATAGCAGAGACTTGGTGTCACACAGATATAAGGAATGCAGAACTGGAATTTGGGGAGTACAATGTGTACAGAAAGGATAGACAGGATAGCAAGGGAGGAGGTGTTATGCTGTTAATTTAGAAAAACCTAAAATCAAAAGAAATGCATCCAGTTGATATAGATGAACAGTGCACTGTTGAGTCAGTTTGGTGTGACATAAGCACTTCGAAAGCAAAAATAAGAGTAGGAGTGTGTTATAGGCATAATGACTCGAATGAGTACAGTGAACAATTGAACAGAGAAATAGCGGGCTAGTAAATCAGAATGTCTTATAATGGGGAATTTTAACTTCCCAGATATTAACTGGAACTTGTGGGTTGTTCACTCACACACTAGTAAGACTTTTGTGGATTTATTGGATGATTGTTTTCTGCAGCAGCATGTTCGAGAGGCAACCAGAGAGGGTAATACTCTTGATCTGGTTATCAGCAGTGATCATTCGTGTATTAAGAATTTGCAGAGAAAAGAACCACTAGGTGGCAGTGATCACAGTGTACTGATGTGGGATTTACTTAAAGATTTAATTACCATCAGGGGTAAAGGAAAGGGTTTTTGCTTCTGTAAAGGTGAGTACAGTGGTCTCAGACAGTTTTTAAATTCTGTACAGTGGGATCAACTGATGATGTTACCAACAGTAAATTCTAAGTGTGAAGCATTCAAGGAATTAATCGTGGATGCTACTAAAAGTTTCATACCTATTAAGAAATATTATTCAAGGTTTAGGCCTAAATGGTTATCAAATGAACTAATGAGACTCTTGACAGAGAAGAAAAATGCATCGGATGCATATAAATTATCAAGCGACTCAGAAGCCTATGGCAGATATAAGCTAGTCTGTAATAAGGTCACAAATGAGGTTAGGCAGGCGAAGGCAGATTACGAGAAATCTTTGGCAAAAGATGCTAAGAAAAACAGCAAGGATTTCTTTGCTTATATAAACTAAAAGGAAGGGGATGAATCTGATTTGTCCACTTGATATCGATGGTTCCACTGTTGATGATCCTGCTCAGAGAGCAAACAAACCGAACGAGTATTTTGCATCTACATTCACACATGGGGAGTTATTAAGGTTTGAAAACGGCAGAAGGTTATGAAATTGTAGCAGGGTGCTTAATGATTTTGTAATAACTGAGAGAAAAGTGAAGGAGAAATTGTTGAAGTTAAACATAACAAAGGCACAGGGGTCAATGGGATCTGTCCAGTTATATTAAAGGAGGCGGCAAAGCAACTAAGCAAACCCTTAGTCATAATTATGAGGGCATCCTTGGACTCGGGAGGTCCCCATGGACTGAAGATGTGGAAACGTATTCCCAATTCACAAAGGGGGAATTGAAGGGTGACACGAGTAATTACAGATCAGTTAGTTTAACTTCTGTTCCGGGTAAAATAATGGAGTCACTGGTTAAAGATGCATTGCAGGATCATCTAGACAAGATTGCAGCAATAATTCAGACACAGCATGGGTTTCTTAAGAGAAAGTCTTGTCTGACAAATTTGATAGGATATTATGATGTGGTTACAAAGGAACTGAATGCAAAAAATAATTGTGATATCATATATTTGGATTTCCGGAAAGCTTTTGACACTGTTGCACATGGAAGACTATTGTACAAATTGGAGCAGAATGGTATTAAGGGTAAGTAGTTGCTACAATGGATAAAAAGATGGTTGATTGGGAGAAGACAGAGGGTGGTAATTAATGAGTGCCGCTCTTCGTGGACTAATGTTATGAGTGGAGTCCCACAGGGTTCGGTTTTGAGTTCTCTGTTGTTTTGTATATTTATCAATGATATTGATGAAGGTATATCAGGCTTAGTGTCAAAGTTTGCAGATGATACAATTGTTGGCAGGGTTGTTAATGACAGTAATGGCAGTGTGCTACTGCAACAGGATCTAGATAATTTGGGCAGATGGGCTAAGAAGTGGCAACTGAAGTTTAACCTTGAGAAATGCAAAGTACTGCATATGGATAGAAGTAACCCCAGAGAAACGTACCAACTTAAGGTGGTAGAAAATGAAAAAGACCTGGGAGTAATTGTGCAGTCAGATATGAAGTTTTCTGAGCAATGCAGACAGGCTGCCAGGGCAGGTCATGGGGTTTTGTCAATGATATATAGGAATTTTGCTAGCAGGGAAAAGGTGGTGATTGTCCCTCTGTATAAAGCAATGGTTAGGCTACACCTTGAGTACTGTGTACAGGTCTGGAGGCCTCATTTTAGGAAGGATGTAGATTTGCTGGAGCGTGTACAGAGAAGGGCAACAAGATTGGTGAGGGGAATGAAGGGATCCTCTTACCCAAGAGAGGCTTAAGTTCTGCAAATTGCAGTGGCTGGAGACTAGGCACCTGCGCGGTGATCTGATTGAGGTGTGTAAGGCCTTGAATGGGTTGAGCACTGAATTCTGATGGGATCCTTCCACTTGTTCAGATTACAAACCTAAGGGGGCATAAATTGAAATTAAGAAAAGACAGATGTAGAATAGATGTGCGGAAATTTGCCTTTAGCCAGCGGGTGGTTAATTGCTGGAAAAAACTTCCATCTGTCGTTGTGGAAGTTGATAAGTTAAATAAATTTAAGGAGGAACTGGACAGGGAACTGGACAGGCATTTGGAGGGAATGGTGTGATTTATTTTTTTTTATTTTTTATTTTTTGGCTGATGCTGCATAAGCTCATACACTTGCTTTCTCGCATAACATGCCACTACTACCTGTATGCAGTACTCAATTGGGGCCTGACCATTGCCTTATACAAGGGGATAATCACCTTCTTATCCCTGCTTGCAAAATTCCTGTATAACTGCACTTGTACCACGTTTCGCCACCTTGCACCATGCTGCCGGCACCCATTGATTACATTACTTGTTTTGTTAGAAAATAAACACTGTAAGCAGCAGTAATTATGAAGTAATATATTTAAATTAATCAGACTGCTTTGTTTTCCTTAACCTCTCATATGAAATCGTTTCATATATAAAGTAATTGAATTTGCTGTTCACATCTTAACTGTGGTTATTGTATATAATTTCCACTAAAAATTTGAAATGTTATACCTGTTTTTTTTTTTTTGAATAAAAATTTTACCTTGTTAATGTGTATGCTGTATAAAATATTTAAAGAGATGCATGAATTTATTTTAGCCACTGTAAGCACAGAAATGGATTTGAAAAATCAGTACATTACCGTACATGTATAGTTCCTGAAGATTGTGTAGTTTCACCATGGAGTGAGTGGACAATACATAAAGAGGGCTGTATTACATCGGATAATTTTATAATACCTGAAATGAGAACTAGGTGGCGTCAGCTACTTCATCTTCCAGAAGGAAATGGCCAGCCATGCCCACCTCTGAAAGAAAAAAGGATTATAACAAAAGATCTTGCACCATGTTATAAGTAAGTCCAAACATTTTCTCCCCTTTGAATATCTGATGTTGCATAGTCAAATTCTAGTAGTACCTCATAAAGACACAGATTAGTATAGCAAAGGTGAACTATGAAAATGGAAGTTTAATTACTTAACTGTGAAATTATTTTTCATAACTTGGGGAGGATATTGTTTTAAAATGGTTTTCTCTTCCACAAAGACCTGTTTATTCTTTACAAACTTGACATTGTAATGTCTCTCAGTTTGTCATGATAAAGTAATGGGTTATATTTTGTTAACCCATCAGAAAGCTTTAAAAAAAAAAATAACAGTAGCTGCATGATATTTTTTTTCCACCAAAAAGTTTTTTAATTTGTATAGCAGAGCTATTTAAAAATGTTTTTATGTTTTCCCTCCTTGTTTTTTTTTTTTTTTCTAATCATTATTACTGTAAAAATAAAGTATATTATGACTTCACTAAAACTGACAAATTTCTGCATTTTTAAGCCACAATAATTTACGATACTGCTCGCAGTAAAGTGCTGAGATCATAACTATTGTAGGTAGTTGCAGTTCACTATAGTGGAGAAATAACATTGCCACTACAGAAGTTAATTGTCGCTCATCTCATGAAAGTTCTAAGCACCACATTTTAAGTCTTAAGTTTTTATATATATATATATATATATATATACAAAGGGTACTAGGAAAGTTTTGCAATATGACGCAACAATGAATCACAGGAAGCTGCTTGTTGCTGCATGTTGAGACATGTTCATACATGCATAGTAGCCGCCGCGCCAAGTCAATGGGCTCAGTTATTCATTAGTAGTGAGAGTGTAAAGTGCTTGCGATGGCATCGTGGTCACGAAATGAGATAAGGACAGTTTTGCGGTATAATTTTCGTGCGTGGTTTAACCATAGACCAGTGCTTAGAAGAAATGACTCTTGCACTAGATGATGATTGTCCACATCATACAACGATATTCAGGTGGTATAGAGAATTCCAAAGGGGGAAATTTCACTCTGGAGGATTCTGAGAGGCCGGGAAGGCCACGAACGTCAGTTACGGAAGAAGTTACTGCTGTGAGGAAAATGCTTGACGAAAACAGGGCGAGTGACCTGCCAACAGACAGAGGATACTTTGGACCTAAATGCACCAGCAATTCGTTCGATTCTGCAAGATCATTTGCACGTGAAGAAACTTTGTTCTCTCTGGGTGCCGCATCAACTGACTGAAGAGCAGATGACACGACGTGTGACTTGGTGCCGGGAGATGTTAAAAAAGTTTGATAAGGGACAATCTCGGTATGTGAACAACATCGTGACAGGTGACGAGACTTGGCTGTACTATTACGATCTGCCAACCAAGGCTCAAAACAAAGTTTGGGTCTTTGATGATGACAACACACCCGTAATTGTCAGAAAATCCCGATCTGTAAAGAAGAAAATGATAGCTGTATTTTTCAGATCGAGTGGAATTGTGGAACGTGTCGTTTTGGACATACAGAAGACAGTCACAGCTAAGTGGTATACTGAACAATGCCTGCCTAATAAAGTCATTGGATCTATGAAGAACCTGCGGCCAAAGTCAAGAATGGACACCTGGTACCTCCATCACGAAAATGCTCCAGCTCACCGCGCCAAAGCCTGCACCGAATATTTGACCACGACAGGACTGAAACTTCTCGAGCACCCTCCCTACAGTCCAGACCTTGCTCCCTGCGACTTTGCACTGTTCCCGCATGTGAAAATGAAGCTAAAAGGGAGACGGTTTTCCAGTGATGAGGACCTTCTACGGGCTTGGGACAACGAGTGTGCTTTACTCCCTAGTGAAACTTGGCAGAACTGGTTTAAAGATTGGCTTCGGAGGATGGAGAGGTGTATTGAATGTAGAGGAAATTACTTTGAAAAAATTAAATAAACAAAGCTGTATTGCAAAACTTTCCTAGTACCCTTTGTATATATATAAAAAAAAAAAAAGCTGTCTTAGTGACAATTATAAATCATATATAACCACAGTGAACTTTGTAATGGCTTAGGGGGAAAAAGTAGAATATTTGTTGAGACCAGTCAGATTATAAATGGGCTATCATGTCTATGCCAGGTAGTCCTTTGAAAATCAAACTTCATAATGTCTCTCATTTGTTGCTCCCGACGGAAACTAACAGCAGTTGAAAATGTCATTCAAATTTTATGTCATATAAACTTAAACTGAACAACTTTTTGTTTTTTTCCAGTAATCATTTTAACAACTTTGTGTGTGCATTTCTTTATTGTAGGAATTCTATTTCTGAATTTTGATCAGTGGTTCCAGGAATACCTGCATACAAATACGAAAATTTTAATTAATAGTAATCAGTAACCAGTTTTGATTAATTTGATTAATTAATCAAAATTAGTAATTAGTGCTTGAGATGCAATTGAAATTTTCCTGAGATATAATTATGAAATTTAATTAGAAATAAACCATCTGTCACATTGGGACTAGAGTTTGATGACATTGAGAAATATGCTGCTTCAAGAAGCATTCATCAAAGTTTCTTATAGTTTTATATAATTTCAGATTTTTTTTTTTTTCTCCCTTCAGAATTAAATGGCAGTAGTTATTTGATATTTTCATAATCTTAGCAATGATTAAAATCCCCCCCCCCCCCTTTAGAAGCTTGTAAAAGACATTTTACAAGCTTCTAAAGATGATTTTCCCTACCAGTGAAGTCTGACTTCAGTGGTAGGGAAAATCATGGAGGCAATGATCATGGGTGGAATTCAGGATCATTTGGATAGAATTGAAATTCTCAAGGATACTCAGCATGGTTTTGTAAAGGGAAAATCATGTTTAACAAATCTGGTTCGCTATTTTGAAAGGGTCACTCACGAGCTGGATTTAGGGAATAATTTCAACATTGTTTATTTAGATTTCAGCAAAGCTTTTGACTCAGTCCCACATGAGCGGTTGCTTTATAAGCTGGAACAGGTTGGAATCACTGGGAAAATCCTTAGATGGATAGCAGGATGGCTTCAGGGCAGGAAGCAGAGGGTTGTGATAAATGGCTATTCCTCAGATTGGGTTGATGTAAGAAGTGGGGTTCCCCAAGGATCAGTATTAGGACCACTGTTGCTTTTGATTTTCATAAACGACATTGATGAAGGGATAGAGGGCGTGATGTCTAAATTTGCAGATGTTAAAATTGGTAGAGTAGTTAATGATCACTGTCAAGCTGAGCTTCTTCAGAGAGACCTAGATAGACTTCAGGAATGTTCAGAAAAATGGCAGCTATGTTTTAATCCAACAAAGTGTTAGGTATTACACCTGGGAAAACAGTAATCCCAAAATAACTTATTCACTTGGTGGAGTTCAGCTAAACCCAGTACTGGAGGAAAGGGACTTGGGTGTTACTATACGGTCAGACATGAAATTCTCTGAACATTGTAAACAGGTTGCAAGGAAGGCCCATGGTGTCCTATCGGTGATCTATCGAACTTTTGCAAGTAGAGATAGGGATGTGATAATCCCATTATATACGGCTTTTGTTAGACCACGCTTGGAATACTGTGTTCAAGTATGGAGACTGCACTTTAAGGAAGATATCGAGCTTCTTGAAAGGGTGCAAAGACGGGTAACTCGCCTGGTGAGATTGGCAAAAGGGCGTCTTTATGAAGAAAGACTTTGAATATGTTGGTTGCAGAGTTTGGAAACTAGACACCTTAGAGGAGATTTTATTGAGGTGTTTAAGGCTCTGAGAGGCATCAGTAAAATGAATGAGGACGAAATTTTCAATATTATAAATGATGCTGGAACTAGGGGACATAAATTAAAGTTACAGGGGGGGGGGAATGTTTAGATTGGACTGCAGGAAGTTTTATTTTAGTCAGAGAGTTAATAAGTTGCCTACATGGGTGGTAGAGCCTGACAGTTTGGGGAAATTCAAAGGTCATCTGGATAGTACCTTCTGGTGAGGGAAGCGCATAGGATGATAGGTTTAATTTCCTTTTCTTTTATTAATTATTATTATTTATTTATTATTTTTTTTTTTGTCATTGTTTTATTCGGTTTTTTTTTTTTTTTTTTTGGCTGGTGCAGCATAAGCCATAGGCTTTCTTGCACCATACAGCCATTACTAATACTAATACTAATTTCCCATTTAATTAATTAATTTATTTTTTTGAAACTTTTTCTGAACAGATACAAGTGAAAATAAATTTATCAGCAAAGATGTTTTCAAAAGTGGTTTATATTTAGCAGTATAAACCACAGTTTTGTTTTACTCTTGCTTAAAATTTAAGTAATTATGTTATATATCCTTAAATAGCTTCAGATGGACTGAAACTCTTTAAAACTCACTTGAGAGCATTATCAAAAGGGTGCTAATTTCCCAAAGGAAATATTATCTTCAGCTGCAGCATAGTTGGTTTGTCACTTTTTGGAGATGGGTTGAAGACTCATACCAGCTGCAACATTGCTCGTACTTAACATCTGGCCAAAAAAATTGCAATTTAAACTACTTTAATCTTGCTTTTGTGATTATATGACCCATAATAATTGGAATTCCTGATGAGCACTGACTAGTTATTTTATATTTGTTGTGGTTTCAGGTATAAATGGGTACCGTCAGAGTGGAGTGACTGTATAGTGATTCAACAAGATGAAGATATTGTCAACACTGAGCTCAGATCCTCACTGTGCGGAGGAGGAATCCAGAAAAGAAATGTAACTTGTTTGCGTGTTTCAGGTATCCTTCTTTGTTTGATTTATTTTATTTTTTAATTATACACCTCAAGCTCTTTTCCAGTTAATGTACATGTAAACAAAGATACTAAAATTGTTTACAACAACAATTTTCACTTAATTTGTAGTTTAATCACAATACACATTTACAATATTTACATTTAGTAGTTTCACATCGATAATGGTAACCGAGGAGAAAAAAGGTTATTGCTTACTGAAGAGTAAATGTGACTGTTTTTTTCACACCATTGTTTACCAAGCATAATTGAAGCACCATAAAAGTAAATGTGGTCCTTGAGGTTGTCACGAACATTCTCTCAGATATGCCAGACAAGCTGTACTTGCTGCCTGGGAGTCTAAAACGCTGATGGAACTGATATTCGGGTGACACTCAAATCAAGTGGACCCAATTTCGGCGAAGTCCGGAGGATCTGTGACAGCCACATCCTCTGCTTGCACCTTCACGATGGTGGGACTGTTAGTAATCCTGGGTATAACCTCCATGCACAAGTACATGGTGGGTGACCACCCAGGTGTGAACCAACGTAAGCAGAGGTCGAGGTGTGATGCCTACACCACATGGAGGAATGCCGCCCCTCTATGTTACCAGGCAGTACTAGGTGGTAGATGACTCTCATCAACCGGTGTAGTACCATACCACCACTTTGCTTATTGGAGGCCTGAAGTGGTGGAACCCATGTTTAGTCTCTAGAGCTAAGTTCCGGTCAACCCTTCCCTATCTTGGCGCCTCCATAGCCAGGTGGGAAGGAGCAGCAGTGCATAGCACACGTTTCTTGATTAAACCGGGGTTCAAGCCCATCACCACCAAATACGGAGGATGCGGAAAGGTCAGGGAATGACCACCGCATATCCCGGAGCAATATGGCCTTAGTTGCTAATGCTCCTAAAAAAAAAAAAAAAACCCAAATAGCAAATACCTTCCCTATCTCTTCGATCATGCAGTATGATTGATGATTCTAAAACGGTGTTCGCAGGCCGGCCGCTAGTTAGTACACCGGACCGAACCTATTGGTAACTCTCTAGGAGGCTTCCGGATCAGCTAGTGTATAATCTTGCTATCTCTACTCTGCCAGATGGTGACTGTAGGGAGTCCGAGTAGTGTGTATGCGGGGAGCTTGTCGAGGCCACATTATGTCAAGGATCTGGGTATATTCTTACCGTGTGTACGCCATATCCAAAAATTTCATTATTTCATACAGCATATTCCACCCACTTTTTCTTACTGTTGAATACACCATGAATTGTCAAACTAATAGAGCAAGCTTATCTGCGAAAAGATCTAAACCTCCCAAGCACTTCCTAATTAATTTCACAAATATACGTGGTCTCAATTCTAATCTCAACAATGTCCATTTCCACTTGCAGTCTGCCAAACCCACGTTCTTTTTCTGACAAAATCTCAGTTATCGATTGATTCAAATACTGCTCATCTCAGTTGCCCAAATTATTCGCTGTATGATTCCTTTCACCTCAAAGGTGGTACTTGTGTATATGTCTGTTCTGATATTCCCTGTCAGAGACTTGGCAATTTGGAATCTCCTCACTTTGATCTTCTCTGGCTTAAAATCTCTCTACCTCATTGTGTCAAATTCATCTGTTGTCTCTACCATTCTCCCAACTCCACTAATCACTTGGAGCTCTTTGACTTCCTCTCTTTGCAACTTGACTTTCTCCAGTCCAACTTTCCTAACAGTGAGGTAATTTTCCTTGGTGATTTTAATGTTCACAACTCCAGCTGGCTTCCGTTTTTTAGTCATACCGACCCATTTACCTTCAAGAATACTGGACAATCCTAATCATACAGCCAACACGCTTGATCTTTTTCTCACAAACAACCCTTCTAAATACACGGTCGATGTGAGAGGTCCTTTAGGCACTTCAGATCACAACTTGGTGATTGTCTCTTCTCCAATGGAACCTTTATCTCATGTCTATTCCCAACCTTGTGTTGTTTGGCATTACAAGAATGCAAAATGGGATGACCTGCGAGACTTCTTTTCTTCTTTTCCTTGGTTGGATTACTGTTTCAAAACTTCTGATGTCAACATTTGCTCAGATCGTGTCAGTGAAATTATTCTTACAGGAATGGAATCCTTTATCCCACACTCCACTTTAAAATCTCGTCCTTTAAATAAACTTTAGTTTTCCAATAAATGTGCTAAGGCTGTTCAAGAGAAGAATGTTGCATATTGTAATTGGCTTGTTTCTAATTTTCCAGTTTCATTTTCTGCCTACACCAAAGCTCGCAACAATTGTAAAGCAGTTATTAATCAGTCCAAACTAGAGTTTGAACAGGCTAAGAGTAGAAAACTTGCTTCTTGCCCTAATGGTAGCTGAGCATTCTGGTCTCTTGCCAAAGCTATTGGTCGCAACTTTTGCCCATCTCTGCTCCCACCTCTGTCCAAACCAGATGGTTCTGTTGTTACTTCAGCCAAGGATAAAGCTGACCTGCTAGCATCCCATTTTTCTTCCAACTCATGTATTAATGATCTTGGTAAAACACCTCCCACTATTCCCAACATGTTCCATTCAATGCCTCCTGTGGTATTCTGTCAAAAGGATTTCAGAGGGATTTTGATGAAACTTGATGCCAAGAAAGCTCTAGGTCCCGATGGTATTTCTCCACTTGTTCTCAAAACCTGTGCTCCTGAACTTACTCCTATTCTTTGCCGCCTTTTCTACTCTCTTATTCCAAAGGTGTTTTTCCATCTGCTTGGAAATTTGCTCATATCCAGCCAGTTCCTAAAAAGGGTGACAAATCTCTCCCATACAATTATCGTCCTATTGCAATTACTTCTACTCTTTCCAAAGTAATGGAGAAAGCAATTAACCGCCAACTCTTAAACTACCTAGAAACCTTCAGTCTGATCAACGATCGCCAGTATGGATTCCGTCAGTGTCGATCCACTGGTGATATTCTGGCTTATGTTACACATTTATGGACTAATTCAATGGGAAAGGTTCGGTGAAACACAAGTAGTTGCTCTTGATATCTCAAAGGCTTTCAGTCGTGTTTGGCATAAAGGTCTTCTAAATAAGCTTCCATCTTATGGTTTGCCAACTGTTTTTAGTAATTGGTTATCCAGTTTTCTCTCCGATCGCTCACTGAGAGTGATGGTAGATGGATCTCTGTCTTTTAACTTCTCCACTAATGACGGTGTCCCACAAGGTTCAGTTCTTTCCCCCACTGTTTTCCTCTTGTATATTAATGACCCTCTTCCATTGACTGGAAATCCTATCCATAGTTTTGCCGATGATAGCACATTGCATTCCACTTTCCATTTTGAGAAACCTTGTCCTGCTCAATCAGCTTCAACCTCTCGAAAATCTGCTGCCAATTCCTTAAATGCCGATCTTCAGGTAATTCTCCAGTGGGGCAAAGACAACTTAGTTGATTTCAACCCATCTAAAACTCAGTCTTGTCTTATATCTAGCAAAAAGGATTCTTCTGCTCCTATGCTTATCTTTAGTGACACTCCAATTTCTAGGCAAAATGATATATCTCTCTTGGGGATTACCCTGACTTCTAATCTCTCTTGGCACAAGCACATTACAAATATTGCTTCTTCTGCATCTAAAAAACTTTGTTTTCTCTTAACACTCTTGGCGTTACTTTTCTTCCAAACAGCTGCTCACTCTGTATAAATCGCAAATCCGCCCAGCCATGGAATATTGTTCCCACATCTAGGGTGGTGCCCCCAAAACCTCTCTCAGGCTTCTTGATTCCATTCAGAAGAGGGCAGTTAGGTTAAGTTTAGTTACAGATACTTCCATGGGCACTGTTCTTCTGAATTGGCTTCTATAATTCCAATTCTCTCTTTCAAAACAGTCCGAACACGTGCCGCCACCAGCCAACATCCATTTACTGTCCAACTTCAAATTCATAGAACCAACTTTTCATCTTCCTCGTTTATTCATTCAACCTTCCTTCATGCGTATTTCCTGAAAATTACAGTCTACAGAAGTTCAAGTCCAATGTCAACAAATATCTTCTTTCATCTTCTCAATCTCCAACCCAAGCACGGTACTAAGTACGATAGGTTCTAATACCTCATGTTTGGGGTTTACATTAAAAAAAAAAAAAAAGTAACAATTTTTAAGCTTAGCTTATTAAATAAATAAACATCCTCAATAGATTTTGTTATTGAAACATTATCATAAGACACTTATTTAAGAATTGAACCAAATGTGGTTTTGTAATTTGCTACTGTTTGGGATACCTCTGTCCTTTTTCTGTAATGTGACTATTACTAAATCTAATTTATATTAACACCAAGTAGGCTTAGTGCACCTTGTACAATGCACTTATTTCCTAGATAAATTAATATTTTAATTGTATTTCATCTGGTCAGCTAAATGAGACCTCAACTTAATTGTGACTAATTTAATATAACTTTAAAAGCTTATGACCCTCATCTAATTTAATGTGTTCCAAATTAATGTATTTCCATATGCCCTTTAACATTTTCCAAGGCCTTTCCTTGAAACTACTGTACATATCATCAAGAAACAAGTTGCTATAATACTTGACGGTATTGGGCAAAATTTATTTCTAATAACAAATAAGAATAAAAAGTGCTTATTTTATTTGTGGATAAAAAATAATTTTATTATCGAAATGAAACTTTGTCTGTTAAGAAGAATATATTATTCACTTCTTCTTATTCAAATAAATTTTTTATTTGTAATTTATTAATACAGTTTTATTTGCACTATTATTCAAAACAATCATTTTCTTCCTATGACAATTGAAAATTAAAAGGAAATGGAGGGATTGCCAATTGCTGTAGCCAAGTGATCTATCAAGGGTACCTTGTCATAGATCACTTGCTACATGCTTGCATGATCGTTTCTAGCTCATGTGATTACTAAATATGATAATGTTCTTGTATTTTCTCTATTTTATGAACTCTTTTGATGTTATCTGGTCATCCTTGAGTATAAATAGATTTTATTTTTTTTAATTGAGAGAATGCAATTTTTTTTTTTTTTTGTATTGTGAGTCCAACTTTTTGTTTGTAGTTTTGACAGCCAACCTCCTTGACTTGATGTACTTTTTTTTTTTTTTTTTTTTTTTTAATATACAAATATCATAAGTATGTTGATGTATCTAGTCTATCATCTGTAAATTTACCTTCAGTATAACACTTGGCGAAGGTAAAGAAAGCCAACACTGGAAACTTCTGGAAAATTTACCGGGCAAACTCTTTCCCACTACTGCAGTTAGTAGTAGTAGTAGTAGTAGTGGCACTTGATGCAAGAAAGCAAGTGTAGGAGCTTATGCAGCATCAGCCAAAAAAAAAAAAAAAAAAAAAAAAATCACACCATACCCTCCAATTGCCTGTCCAGTTCCTCCTTAAATTTATTTAACCTATCAACTTCCACAACGACAGATGGAAGTTTGTTCCAGCAATTAACCACCCGCTGGCTAAAGGCAAATTTCCGCACATCTATTCTACATCTGTCTTTTCTTAATTTCAATTTATGCCCCCTTAGGTTTGTAATCTGAACAAGTGGAAGGATCCCATCAGAATTCAGTGCTCAACCCATTCAAGGCCTTACACACCTCAATCAGATCACCGCGCAGGTGCCTAGTCTCCAGCCACTGCAATTTGCAGAACTTAAGCCTCTCTTGGTAAGAGGATCCCTTCATTCCCCTCACCAATCGTGTTGCTCTTCTCTGTACACGCTCAAGCAAATCTACATCCTTCCTAAAATGAGGCCTCCAGACCTGTACGCAGTACTCAAGGCGTGGCCTGACCATTGCCTTATACAGAGGGACAATCACCTCCTTTTCCCTGCTAGCAAAATTCCTATATATCATTGACAAAACCCCATGACCTGCCCTAGCAGCCTGTCTACATTGCTCAGAAAACTTCATATCTGACTGCACAATTACTCCCAGGTCTTTTTCATTTTCTACCACCTTAAGTGTAGTACCACACAGTTGGTACGTTTCTCTGGGGTTACTTCTACCCATATGCAATACTTTGCATTTGTCAAGGTTAAACTTCAGTTGCCACTTCTTAGCCCATCTGCCCAAATTATCTAGATCCTGTTGCAGTAGCACACTGCCATTACTGTCATTAACAACCCTGCCAACCTTTGTGTCATCTGCAAACTTCGACATTAAGCCTGATATACCTTCATCAATATCATTGATAAATATACAAAACAACAGTGGACCCAACACCGAACCCTGTGGGACTCCACTAATAACATTAGTCCACGAAGAGCAGCACCCATTGATTACTACCCTCTGTCTTCTCCCACTTAACCATCCTTTTATCCATTGTAGCAACTTACCCTTAATACCATTCTGCTCCAATTTGTACAGTAGTCTTCCATGCGCAACAGTGTCAAAAGCTTTCCTGAAATCCAAGTATATGATATCAAAATTATTTTTTGCATCCAGTTCCTTTGTGACCACATCATAATAACCAATCAAATTTGTCAGACAAGACTTTCCCTTAACAAACCCATGCTGTGTCTGAATTATTGCTGCAGTCTTGTCTAGATGATCCTGCAATGCATCTTTAACCAGTGACTCCATTATTTTACCCGGAACAGAAGTTAAACTAACTGGTCTGTAATTATTCGTGTCACCCTTCGAACCTCCTTTGTGAATTGGGGATACATTTGCACATCTCCAGTCCGTGGGAACCTCCCCTGAATCCAAGGATGCTCTCATAATTATGGCTAAGGGTTTGCTTAGTTGCTTTGCCGCCTCCTTTAATATAACTGGATAGATCCCATCCGCCCCAGGTGCCTTTCTTATGTTTAACTTCAACAATTTCTCCTCCACTTTGCTCTCAGTTATTACAAAATCATTAAGCACACTGCTACAATTTGATAACCTTCTTCCATTTTCAAACTGTAATGATTCCTCATGTGTGAATGTAGATGCAAAATACTCATTCAGTTTGTTTGCTATCTGAGCAGGATCATCAACAGTCGAACCATCGATGTCAAGTGGACCAATCATATTCAGCCCCTTCCTTTTAGAGTTTATATAAGTAAAGAAATCCTTGCTGTTTTTCTTAGCATCTTTTGCCAAAGATTTCTCGTAATCCGCCTTTGCCTGCCGAACCTCCTTTGTGACCTGATTACAGACTAGCTTATATCTGCTACAGGCTTCTGCGTCGCCTGATAATTTATATGCATCCCATTCATTTTTCTTCTGTCACGAGTCTCATTAGTTCATTTGATAACCATTTAGGCCTAAACCTTGAACAATATTTCTTCATCGGTATGAAAAGTCTTGTAGCTTCCACGATTAATTCCTTGAATGCTTCCCACTTAGAATTTACTGTTTGTAACATCGTCAGTCGATCCCACTGTACAGAATTTAAAAACTGTCTGAGACCACTGTACTCCCCTTTACGGAAGCAAAAACCCTTTCCTTTACCCCTGACGGTAGTTACCTCTTTGAGTAAATCCCACTTCAGCACACTGTGATCACTGCCACCTAGTGGTTCCTTTATCTGCAAATTCTTAATACACGAATGATCACTGCTGATAACCAGATCAAGAGTATTACTTTCTCTGGTTGCCTCTCGAACATGCTGCTGCAGAAAACAATCATCCAATAAATCCACAAAAGTCTGACTAGTGTGTGAGTGACCAACCCACAAGTTCCAGTCAATATCTGGGAAGTTAAAATCCCCCATTATAAGACATTCTGATTTACTGGCCCACTCTATTTCTCTGTACAATTGTTCATTGTACTCATTCGAGTCATTAGGCCTATAACACACTCCTACTCTTATTTTTGCTTTTGCAGTGCTTATGTCACACCAAACTGACTCAACAGTGCACTGTCCATCTATATCAACTGGATGCACTTCTTTTGATTTTATGTTTTTCTTAATTAACAGCATAACACCTCCTCCCTTTCTGTCCTGTCTATCCTTTCTGTACACATTGTACTCCCCAAATTCCAGTTCTGCATTCCTTATATCTTTGTGACACCACGTCTCTGCTATCCCAACAATATCCGCCTTTGAGTTTCTCCCTGAATTCTTGGTAAACAAATGGTGTGCATTATCGGTAGTGGCAGGAAATCGATAATGATGTATTGATTAGTTTTTATCATTATTAAAAGCAGATTATTGGAGTTCATCAGTGTTAATGCCTTTGCGACTGAAATTTACTTATGGGCACACCTTCCAGACTGCCTCAGTCTTGGTGTGTTCCCCCTTCCCGCTGTTTTAAAATAGGAAAACAACTTCTATAGATGGTGCATGTTATCAATAGTGGCAGTCGAAGTCATTTTCCTATTTTAAAACAGTGGGAAGGGGGGATAAACACTCCAAGACTGAACTAGAGCAGCAAAGCAACGTGCATGAAGTACCGAAAGTGCTGTGGTTCGGGGAAGAACCGAAGGTGAGCAATTTTTCAGTGCATCACAGTCTATTAAAATGTGCAAAATGTAACAAGTTTGCGGATCACTCTCAAACAGGATATGATCTATCCATGGCGGATGTCTTTGTGTGTGCTAAGTGCAGAGAATGTGAAGAAATTAGACACCAACTCGGCATTCTGATGGGTGTCTACGAGAGCTTGAAGAGTTGGTAGATGTTCTGGAAGGAATGAAAATGGTGGCGTATCAAGCTCTCAGCTGCTCAACTCAACACCATACTTCCTTCTTGTGCACCAGGCAACACAGTGGCAATCTTCAGGGCAGAATGTGCTGGTCCCACAGGAGCTAGTTATTGTCGGTGATTCAATTATCAGGGAAACGGGAAATATATTGTGCAAAAAGGATAGGTGGAATAGGGCCAGGGTATGTCTGCCAGGGGCAAAAGTTGATGAAGTTGTAGAGCAGATATCATCTCTTAAGGGCACAAAAGGTGATATTGTTATACATGTCAGCACTAATGACATTAAGTGTAGGAGATCTGAAGATTTACTTAGCAAGTACAGATCAATGTAGAAAAAAACGTTGTGAGTTAGGGTTAAATTTGAAAGTATCTGCAATCCTGCCCAGACATGATAGGAGGGAGTATATGATGAGAGCCTTGTCAATCAATTCGGCCCTGGAAAAATTGTGCCGGGCTCATGGGATAGAATTTTTCTCAATGTGGTGTATGCTTGTTAACAGGAGAGATTGCTTCTACAGGGATATAGGGATGGGATATGCTTAAATAGAAAGGGTGCAATAATTTTTGCTGATGCTAACGAGGCTATATTAAGTGGGTTGCAAAACTGCTAGCTGGGGGTGATTTACAGACTAATAGAGTAATAGTAGTCGCAGGCAGAGGTGGAAATGATTCTTGCACTACTTCTGTTGGAATGAGTAGCAGCCCAGAAAGCAATTTGCTTGGAATTTCAGGAACTGCTGAGTGTCATGAAACAAGAAAATACATGGGCTGTGTTAGAGTAACTTAGGGTAAGAACAGGTGCATGTATACTTGCATGTACACCAATGCTAGGAGTATAATAAATAAATTTGATGAATTTGAAGTGCTGGTTAAAACATCTAAGGCAGATATTGTTGGGATATCAGAGATGTGATTTTACTCAGATATAAGGGATGCAGAATTAGAATTTAAGGAGCACAATGTGTACAGAACGGTTAGACAGGATAGGAAGGGAGGAAGGGTTATGCTGTTAGAAACACACAAAATCTAAAGATGTGCATCCAGTTGACATTAGTGGACAAAGAAATGTTGAGTCAGTTTGGTGTGACATAAGCACTGGGAAATCAAAAATGAGGGTAGGAGTTTGTTTGAGGCTTAATGACTATGATGAGTACAATGAACAATTATACAGAGAAATAGTGGGCTAGTAAATAAGTGTTTCTTATAATGGGGGATTTTAACTTCCCAGATATAGACTGGAACCTGTGGGTCAGTCAGTCGCACACTAGCAAGGCTTTTGTGGATTTATTGGATGATTGTTCTCTACAGCAGCATGTTAGAGAGGCAATAAGAGGGATCAACATTCTTGATCTGATTATCAGCAGTGATTATTCATAAATTAAGAATTTACAGATAAAGGAACCACCAAGTGTCAGTGATCACAGTGTACTGATGTTGAATTTACTTAAAGATGTAACTAACATCAGGGGTAAAGGGAAGGATTTTTGCTTTTGTAAAGGTGACTAAAGTGGTCTCAGATTTTTTAAGTTATATACAGTGGGACCAACTGATGACGTTACCAACAATAAATTCAAAATGGGAAGCATTCTAGGAAGAGTGTATATTCAAGGAAGGAAATAACTTTATAATAACTGAGAGCAATAATTGGAGGAGAAAAGGTTTAAGTTAAACACAAGAAAGGCACCTGGGTAGATGGGATCTATCCAATTATATTAAAGGAGATGGAAAAGGAAGTAAGCAAACCCTTTGCCATAATTATGAGAGCATCCTTGGACTCAGGAGAAGTCCCCATGGACTGGAAATGTAGAAATGTATCTCCAATTCACAAAGGGGATTCAAGGGTGACACGAGTAATTACAGACCTGTTAGTTTGACTCCTGTTCCAGAGAAAAAAAATAATGGAGTCACTGGTTAAAGAAGCACTGCAGGTCATCTAGACAAGACAGCAGTAATAATTCATACACAGCATGGGTTTGTTAAGGGGAAGTCTTGCCTGACCAATTTGATTAGATACTAGGACCACGGTATGTCTGCTAGGGGCAAAGGTTGTTGACATTGTAGAGCGGATATCATCTTTTAAGGTCACAAAAGGTGATATAGTTGTACACGTTGGCACTAAGGAGACCGGCAGAATTACTTAACAAGCAAAGGTCACTGTTGAAAAAAAGCCGTGAATTAGGGTTGAACTTGAAAGTGTCTGCAATTCTGCCCAGACATGATAGGAGGGAGTATATGATGAGAGCCTTGTCGATCAGTTCGGCCCTGGAAAGATTGTGCAAGGCTCAAGGAATACAATTTTTTTCAGCCTGGACTGTACTTGTTAAAAGGAGAGACTGCTTCTACAGGGATGGGATACACTTAAATAGAAAGGGTGCAAGAATATTTGCTGATGCTATCGAGGCAGTGTTAGGCGAATCGGAAAACTGCTAGCTGGGGGGGATACAAAGACTAATAGATTAACAGTAGCCACTGGCAGAGGTGAAAGTGATTCTTGCACTGCTTCTATTAGAATGAGCAGCAGCCTGAAAAACAAGATGTAGGGTACTTCAGAGACTGCTGGGAGTCATTGCGGTACAAGTAAACACATGGGTTGTGTTAGGGTGGCTAAGAGGAAGAGCAGGTGCATGTATACTTGCGTGTACACCAATGCTAGGAGTTTGGTAAATAAATTTGATGAATTTGAGGTATTTCTCAAAGCATCAAAGGCAGATATTGTTGGGATATCAGAGAAGTTGTCACACAGATATAAGGAATGCAGAACTGGAATTTGGGGAGTACAACATCTACAGAAAGGACAGACAGGATAGAAAGGGAGCAGTGGTTATGCTATTAGTTAAGAAACACATAAAATCCAAGGAAGTGAAGCCAGTCGACATCACTGGACAGTGCAGTGTCGAGTCAGTTTGATGTGACATAACCATTGGGAGATCAAAATTAAGAGTAGGAGTGTGCTACAGGCCTAATGACTCTGATGAGTATAATAAGAAACTATACAGGGAAATAGAGTGGACAAGTACATCAGAGAGTCTTATAATGGGGGATTTTAATTTCCGAGATATTGACTGGAATTTGTGGTTTGGTCACTCACACACTAGCAAGGCTTTTGTGGATTTATTGGATGATTGTTTTCTACATCAGCATGTTCGTGAGGCAACTAGAGGGACTAATTCTCTCGATTTGATTATCAGTAGTGATTCTTCATGCATTAAGAATCTGCAGATAAAGGAACCACTAGGTGGCAGTGATCACAGTGTGCTGAAGTGGGATTTACTCAAAGAGGTAACTACCATCAGGGGTAAAGGGAAGGATTATTGCTTTCGTAAAGGCAACTACTATGGTAGTAGTAATAGTAGTGGCATGTGATGCAAGAAAGCAAGTGTATGAGCTTATGCAGCATCAGCCAAAAAAAAAAAAAAAAATCACACCATTGCCTCCAAATGCCTGTCCAGTTCCTCCTTAAATTTATTCAACCTATCAACTTCCACAACGACAGATGGAAGTTTGTTCCAGCAATTAGCATTAGTAGAGGCATATGATGCAAGAAAGCAAGCTTATTCAGCATCAGCCAAAAAAAAAAAAAAAAAACCCTCTCCCATTTCACCCCTCCGTTCGTTCGAAATACCTGTCCAGTTGAGCTTTAAATTTGTTTAGGCTATCAACTTCAACAACAAGTGATGGAAGTCGGTTCCACCAACCAACCACCCGCTGGCCAAAGGCAAATTTCCGCACATCTATCCGACATCCGTCCTTCCTAAATTTGAATTTATGCCTTCTGAGGTGATTATTCTGAGAAAGATGAAGAATCCCATTGGCATTGAGCATGCTCAAACCATTCAAAGCCTTATACACCTCTATCAGATCACCTCGCCGGTGCCTAGTCTCCAGACTCTGTAATTTGCAAAACTTAAGCCTTTCTTCGTAAGAGCAACCCTTTGTTCCATTTACTAATCTTGTTGCCCTTCTCTGTACCCGTTCCAGCAGCTCTACATCCTTCTTGAAATGAGGCCTCCAGACCTGTATACAGTACTCAAGATGTGGCCTAACCATTGCCTTATACAAGGGAATAATCACCTCCTTATCCCTGCTAGAAAAATTCCTCTATATCATTGACAAGACACCATGAGCTACTCTTGCAGCTCGTCTGCACTGCTCAGAGAACTTCATATCTGCCTGCACAATTACCCCCAGGTCCTTTTCATTCTCCACCACTGTCAGTGTAGTACCGCAGAGTTGATACATTGCTCTGTGGTTACTGTTACCCATATGTAGTACTTTACATTTGTCAATGTTAAACTTCATTTGCCACCTCTCAGCCCATCTGTTCAACCTTTCCAGATCCTGTTGCAGCAGCATAGCGTCAGTAGTGTCCTTAACGACCTTGCCAACCTTTGTATCATCTGCAAACTTAGACATTAAACTTGATATCCCATCATCAATATCATTCATAAACACCGAAAACAACAACGGACCCAACACTGAACCCTGAGGAACTCCACTAATAACATTAGTCCACGTTGAGCAGTGTCCATTGATTACCACTCTCTGTCTTCTGCCACTCAACCATCCCCTTATCCATAGCAGCAATTTGCCTCCAATGCCACACTGCTCCAATTTGTGCAGCAGTCTTCCATGTGCAACAGTATCAAAAGCCTTTCTAAGATCCAAATATATAATATCAAAGTTATTCCCTGCATCCAGTTCTTTTGTGACTACATCATAGTATCCAATCAAATTGGTCAGGCAAGACCTGCCCTTAACAAAACCATGCTGCGTCTGAGCTATAACTGAATTCTTGTCTAGATGATCCTGCAGTGCTTCTTTAATCAGTGCCTCCATTAATTTACCTGGAACAGAAGTTAAACTAACAGGTCTATAATTACTTGTGTCAGCCTTTGATCCTCCTTTGTGAATTGGGGTTACATTTGCACATCTCCAGTCTATGGGTACCTCCCCTGAGTCCAAAGAAGCTCTCATAATTATGGCTAGGGGTTTGCATACTTCCTTTGCTGCCTCCTTTAATATAACTGGATAGATCCCATCCACCCCAGGTGCCTTTTTTATGTTTATCCTCAACAATCTCTCCTCCACTTTCCTCTCAGTTATTACAAGATCATCCAGCTCACTGCCAATGTTTACTTTACCTACATCATTCTCCTTCCTGAATAACTCCTCATGCGTGAATGTAGATGCAAAATACTCGTTTAGATTGTTAGCCACCTGAGCAGGATCCTCAACTGTTGAACCATCAATATCCAGTGGACCAATCTGATTCATCCCTTTCCTTCTCGAGTTCAAGTATGTAAAGAACTCCTTTCTGTTTTTCTTTGCATCCTTTGCCAAGGATTTTTCGTAGTCTGCCTTTGCCTGCCTAATCTCCTTTGTGACTTGGTTACAGACCAACTTATATCTATCATAGGCTTCCATGTCACCCATTAATTTGTATGTATCCCATGCATTTTTCTTCTCTGCCACATGTCTCATTAGTCCATCTGACAACCATTTAGGCCTAAACCTTGAACAATATTTCTTAGTTGGTATGTAAAGCCTGGTAGCCACCAAGATTAGTTCCTTGAATGCTTCCCATTTTGAGTTTGCTGTTGGTAACATCATCAGTTGGTCCCACTGTATAGAATTTAAATACTGTCTCAGACCATCATAGTCGCCTTTACGAAAACAAAAACCCTTCCCTTTACCTCTGATGGTAGTTACCTCCTTGAGTAAATCCCACTTCAACACACTGTGATCACTGCCACCTAGTGGTTCATTTATCTGCAGGTTCTTAATGCATGAAGAATCACTACTGATAATCAGATCAAGAGTATTGCTCCCTCTTGTTGCCTCACGAACATGCTGA
Organism: Mastigoproctus giganteus; assembly: GCF_048544385.1. NCBI lineage: Eukaryota > Metazoa > Arthropoda > Arachnida > Uropygi > Thelyphonidae > Mastigoproctus > Mastigoproctus giganteus. The sequence goes on along the minus strand of NC_143583.1, from coordinate 89,288,775 downwards.
TGTAGAAAACAATCATCCAATAAATCCACAAAAGCCTTGCTAGTGTGCGAGTGACCAACCCACAAATTCCAGTCAATATCTGGGAAATTAAAATCCCCCATTATAAGACTCTCTGATTTACTGGCCCACTCTATTTCCCTGTACAATATATTATTATACTCATCAGAGTCGTTAGGCCTATAGCACACTCCTACTCTCAATTTTGATTTCCCTATGCTTATGTCACACCAAACTGACTCGACACTGCCCTGTCCATCGATGTCAACTGGCTTCACTTCCTTTGACTTTATGTGTTTCTTAATTAATAGCATAACCCCTCCTCCCCTCCTGTCCTGTCTATCCTTTCTATATACATTGTATTCCCCAAATTCCAGTTCCGCATTACTTATATCTGTGTGACACCACGTCTCTGATATCCCAACAATATCTGCCTTTGATGTTTTGAGCAATACCTCAAATTCATCAAATTTATTTACCAAACTCCTAGCATTGGTGTACACGCAGGTATACATGCACCTGTTTCTATTCTTAGCTACCCTAACACAACCCATATGTTTACTTGTAACGCAATGACTACCAGCAGTCTCTGAAATATCCTGCATCTTGTTTTTCAGACTTCTGCTCATTTGAATAGAAGCAGTGCAAGAATCACTTCCACCTCTGCCAGTGGCTACTGTTAATCTATTAGTCCTTGTATCCCCCCCAACTAGCAGTTTTCCGACCCACCTAACACTGCCTCGACAGCATCAGCAAAAATTCTTGCACCCTTTCTATTTAAGTGTATCCCATCCCTGTAGAAGCAATCTCTCCTGTTAACAAGTACAGTCCAGGCTGAAAAAAATTCTACCCCTTGAGCCTTGCACAATCCCTCCAGAGCCGAATTGATCGACAAGGCTCTCATCATATACTCCCTCCTATCGTGTCTGGGCAGAATTGCAGACACTTTCAAGTTCAACCCTAATTCACGGCTTTTTTTCAACAGTGACCTGTACTTGCTAAGTAATTCCGCCGGTCTCCTACTCTTAATATCATTAGTGCCAACGTGTACAACTATATCACCTTTTGTGCCCTTAAAAGATGATATCCGCTCTACAACGTCATCAACCTTTGCCCCTGGCAGACATACCCTGGTCCTATTCCACCTATCCTTTTTACAAAGCATGTTCCCCGTTTCCCTGACAATAGTCACCAACAACTACTAGTTCCTGTGGGACCAGCGCATTCTGCCTAGGGGGCTGCCCCTGTGTTGCCTGATGACCAAGTGCAAGCTCTGGCGTTGATGTGGGCAGCTGAGAGCTTGATGGGCCCCTCAATTTATTTCCTTCGAGGGCATCCACCCTGTCCTTCAAGGTCTCATAAAGGCCCATAACAACACTGAGTTGTCGCCTGATTTCCTTGCACTCCTTACATCGTGCACACACAAATTAACCACCCCTGGCTAAAGGCAAATTTCTGCACATCTATTCTACATCTGTCTTTTCTTAATTTCAATTTATGCCCCCTTAGGTTTGTAATCTGAACAAGTGGAAGGATCCCATCAGAATTCAGCGTGCTCAACCCATTCAAGGCCTTATACACCTCAATCAGATCACCGCGTAGGTGCCTAGTCTCCAGCCACTGCAATTTGCAGAAATTAAGCCTCTCTTGGTAAGAGGATCCCTTCATTCCCCTCACCAATCTTGTTGCCCTTCTCTGTACACGCTCAAGTAAATCTACATCTTTCCTAAAAGGAGGCCTCCATACCTGTATGCAGTACTCAAGGCATGGCCTGACCATTGCCTTATACAGAGGGATAATCACCTCCTTTTCCCTGCTAGCAAAATTCCTATATATCATTGACAAAACCCCATGACCTGCCCTGGCAGCCTGTCTGCATTGCTCAGAAAACTTCATATCTGACTGCACAATTACTCCCAGGTCTTTTTCATTTTCTACCACCTTAAGTGTAGTACCACACAGTTGGTACGTTTCTCTGGGGTTACTTCTACCCATATGCAGTACTTTTCATTTGTCAAGGTTTGACATCAGTTGCCACTTCTTAGCCCATCTGCCCAAATTATCTAGTTCCTGTTGCAGTAGCACACTGCTTACTGTTATTAACAACCCTGCCAATCTTTGTAACATCTGCAAACTTCGACATTAAGCCTGATATACCTTCATCAATATCATTGATAAATATACAAAACAACAGTGGACCTAACACTAAACCCTGTGGGACTCCTCTAATAATATTAGTCCACAAAGAGCAGCACCCATTGATTTACCACCCTCTGTCTTCTCCCACTTTACCATCCTTTTATCCATTGTAGCAACTTACCCTTAATACCATTCTGCTCGAATTTGTACTATAGTCTTCCATGCGCAACAGTGTCAAAAGCTTTCCTGAAATCCAAATATATGATATCAAAATTATTTTTTGCATCCAGTTCCTTTGTAACACATCATAATATCCTATCAAATTTGTCAGACAAGACTTTCCCTTAACAAACCCTTGCTGTGTCTGAATTATTGCTGCAGTCTTGTCTAGATGATCCAACAATGCATCTTTAACCAGTGACTCCATTATTTTACCCGGAACAGAAGTTAAACTAACTGGTCTGTAATTACTCGTGTCACCCTTCGATCCCCCTTTGTGAATTGGGGATACATTTGCATATCTCCAGTCCGTGGGAACCTCCCCTGAGTCCAAGGACGCTCTCATAATTATGGCTAAGGGTTTGCTTAGTTTCTTTGCTGCCTCCTTTAATATAACTGGATAGATCCCATCCACCCCAGGTGCTTTTCTTATGTTTAACTTCAACAATTTCTCCTCCACTTTGCTTTCAGTTATTCCAAAATCATTAAGTATCCTGCTACAATTTGATAACCTTCTGCCATTTTCAAACCTTAATAATTCCTCATGTGTGAATGTAGATGCAAAGTACTCATTCATTTTGTTTGCTATCTGAGCAGGATCATCAACAGTCGAACCATCGATGTCAAGTGGACAAATTTTATTTTCATCCCCTTCTTTTTAGAGTTTATATAAGTAAAGAAATCCTTGCTGTTTTTCTTAGCATCTTTTGCCAAGGATTTCTCATAATCTGCCTTCGCCTGCCTAAACTCCTTTGTCACCTGATTACAGACTAGCTTATATCTGCCATAGGCTTCTGAGTCGCTTGATTAGCATTAGTAGAGGCATATGATGCAAGAAAGCAAGCTTATGCAGCATCAGCCAAAAAAACAAAAATAATTTATATGCATCCCATGCATTTTTCTTCTCTATTACGAGTCTCATTAGTTCATTAGATAACCATTTAGGCCCTAAACCTTGAACAATATTTCTTAATAGGTATGAAAATTTTTAGTTATTAGTGGAGTCTAATTACTAATAACCAACAGTAAATTCCAAGTGGGAAGCGTTCAAGGAATTATATCATTTATAAATACAGAAAACAATGATGGACCCAACACTGAACCCTGAGGTAGTTATTAGACTCCACTAATAACTAATGTTATTAGTGGAGTCCCTCAGGGTTCAGTGTTGGGTCCATCATTGTTTTCTGTATTTATAAATGATATAATTCCTTGAATAATTCCTTGAACGCTTCCCACTTGGAATTTACTGTTGGTAACATCGTCAGTTGATCCCACTGTACAGAATTTAAAAACTGTCGGAGACCACTGTACTCCCCTTATGGAAGCAAAAACCCTTTCCTTTACCCCTGATGGTAATTAAATCTGTAAGTAAATCCCACATCAGTATACTGTGATCACTGCCACCTAGTGGTTCCTTTATCTGCAAATTCTTAATACAGGAATGATCACTACTCATAACCAGATCAAGAGTATTACTCTCTCTGGTTGCCTCCAACATGCTGCTGCAGAAAACAATCACCCAATAAATCCACAAAAGTCTGACAATTGTGTGAGTGACCAACCCATAAGTTTCAGTCAATATCTGGGAAGTTAAAATCCCCCATTATAAGACATTCCGATTTACTATCCCACTCTATTTCTCTGTACAATTGTTCATTGTACTCATTCGAGTCATTAGGCCTATAACACACTCCTACTCTTATTTTTGCTTTCGCAGTGCTTATGTCACACCAAACTGACTCAACAGTGCACTGTTCATCTATATCAACTGGATGCACTTCTTTTGATTTTATGTTTTGCTTAATTAACAGCATAACACCACCTCCCTTTCTACCTGTCTATCCTTTCTGTACACATTGTACTCCCCAAATTCCAGTTCAGCATTCCTTATATCTGTGTGACACCAAGACTCTTCTATCCCAACAATATCCGCCTTTGATGTATTGACCAACACTTCAAATTCATCAAATTTATTTACTATACTTCTAGCATTGGTATACATGCAAGCATACATTGTCCTACTCCTATTCTTAGTTACCCTAACACATCCCATATACCCACCTATTTCAGGATGACTGACATCCGTCCCTGAAACCCCCAACACCCCACGCTCCAGGTCGCTACTTATTCTAATAGAAGTTGTGCAAGAATCGCCTTCACCTCTTCCTATGTTGTTGTTGTGGGGGTTTCATGGCGCATAAGCAACTTTGGCTATAATGCGCCTATTCATTTCTATTAAAGGAAAAGGGACCTCTTCCTATGGCTACTGTTAAACTATTAGTCCTTGTATCCCCCCAAGCTATCAGTTTTCCGACCCACCTAACACTGCCTCGATAGCATCAGCAAATATTCTTGCACCCTTTCTATTTAATTGTATCCCATCCCTATAGAAGCAGTCTCTCCTGTTAACAAGTACAGTCCAGGCTAAAAAAAATTCTGCCCCTTGAGCCTAGCACATTCTTTCCAGGGCCGAATTGATTGACAAGGCTTTCATCATATTCTCCCTTCTATCGTGTCTGGGCAGAATTGCAGACACTTTCAAATTCAACCCTAATTCTCGGCTTTTGTTCAACAGTGACCTGTACTTGTTAAGTAATTCTGCCGGTCTCCTACTCCTAATATCATTAGTGCCAACGTGTACTACTATATCACCTTTTTTGCCCTTAAAAGATGATATCCGCTCTACAATGTCATCAACCTTTGCCCCTGGCAGACATACCCTGGTCCTGTTCCACCTATTCTTTTTACAAAGCATGTTTCACGTTTCCCTGACAATAGAGTCACCAACAACTACTAGTTCCTGTGGGACCAGCGCATTCTGCCTTGGGGGTTGCCGCTGTGTTGTGTGATGACCAATTGCAAGCTCTGGCGTTGATGTGGCCAGCTGAGAGCTTGATAGGCCCCTCAATTTAGATCTTTCGAGGGCATCCACCCTGTCCTTCAAACTCTCATATAGGCCCATAACAACACTGAGTTGTCGCCTGATTTCCTTACACTCCTTACATTGCGCACACACAAAGACATCCCCCATGGCGATGTCATGTTCCATTCCAGAGAGTTCAGCAAACATTTCACAAGTTGCACATTTTTTAGGTTGTGATGCGTTGGAGAATTCCCCCCACCCCAGTTCTTCCCCGAGTCACAGCACTGCTGCCACTTTGTGCCCGTTGCTTTGCTGCTCTAGTTTGGGCCATGACACTTTAAATTAATAAAATCAATAAATTAATTAATTAAATGTCAATACTACGCTATCTAAGACTGTATTTAAGACTGGTCTGAGACTGTATTTAAATTCTATACAGTGGGACCAACTGAAGATGTTACCAACAACAAATTCAAAATGGGAAGCATTCAAAGAACTTATCTTGGAAGCTACTAGGCTTTACATACCAACTAAGAAATATTGTTCAAGGTTTAGGCCTAATTGGATATCAGATGAACTAATGAGACCTATGCCATTGAAGAAAAATGCATGGGATACATATAAATTAACATGTAACACAGAAGCCTATGATAGCTTCAAGTTGATCTGTAACGAAGTTACAAAGGAGGTTAGGTAAGCAAAGGCAGATTACGAGAAATCTTTGGCAAGGGATGCAAAGAAAAACAGAAAAGAGTTCTTTACTTATGTAAACTCTAGAAGGAAGGGGATGAATCAGATTGGGCCACTTGATATCGATGGGTCAACTGTTGAAGATCCTGCTCAGGTTGATAACAAACTAAATGAATATTTTGCATCGACATTCACACATGAGGAGTTATTCAGCGAGGGGAATGCCATAGGTGTATTCAACTTTGGCAGTAAGCTAGAGAATATTGTAATAACTGAGAGTAAAGTGGAGGAGAAATTGTTGAAGATAAACACAAGAAAGGCACCTGGGGTGGATGGGATCTATCCAGTTATATTAAAGGAGGCAGCAAAGGAAGTAAGCAAACCCTTAGCCATAATTATGAGAGCCTCCTTGAACTCAGACTTGGATGTCAGATGAAATAATGAGGCATATGGCAGAGAAGAAACATGCATGGGATACATACAAATTAACACATGACACAGAAGCCTATGATAGATACAAGTTGATCTGTAACCAAGTTACCAAGGAGGTTAGGCAGGCGAAGGCAGATTACGAGAAATCTTTGGCAAGGGATGCAAAGAAAAACAGCAAAGAGTTCTTTACTTATGTAAACTCTAGAAGGAAGGGAATGAATCAGATTGGTCCACTTGATATCGATGGGTCAACTGTTGTTGATCCTGCTCAGGTAGCTAACAAACTAAATGAATATTTTGCATCGACATTCACACATGAGGAGTTATTTAGCGAGGGGAAAGCCAGAGGTGTATTCAACTCTAGCAGTAAGCTAGAGAATCTTGTAATAACTGGGAGTAAAGTGGAGGAGAAATTGTTATAGATGAACACAAGAAAGGCACCCGGGGTGGATGGGATCTATCCAGTCATATTAAAGGATCCAGCAGAGGAAGTAAGCAAACCCTTAGCCATAATTATGAGAGCTTCCTTGGACTCAGGGGAGGTACCCACTGACTGGAGATGTGCAAATGTGACCCCAATTCACAAAGGAGGGTCAAAGGCTGACACAAGTAATTATAAACTTGTGAGTTTAACTTCTGTTCCAGGAAAATTAATGGAGGCACTAGTTAAAGAAACACTGCAAGACTTCAGTTATAGCTCGGACACAGCATGGTTTTGTTAAGGGGAAGTCTTGCCTGACCAATTTGATTGGATATTATGATGCAGTCACAAAAGAACTGGATGCAGGGAATTACTTTGATATTATATACTTGGATCTTAGAAAGGCTTTTGATACTGTTGCACATGGAAGACTGCTGCACAAATTGGAGCAGTGTGGCATTGGTGGCAAATTGTTGCTAGGGTTAAAAAGGGATGATTGAATGGCAGAAGACAGATAGTGGTAATTAATGGACACTGCTCATCGTGGACTAATGTTATTAGTGGAGTTCCTCAGGGTTCAGTGTTGGGTCCATCATTGTTTTCTGTATTTATAAATGATATTGATGATGGTATATCAAGCTTAATGTCCAAGTTTGCAGACGATACAAATGTTGGCAGGGTTGTCAAGGACACTACTGACACTATGCTGCTGCAACAGGATCTAAAAAGGTTGAGCAGATGGGCTGAGAGGTGTCAAATGAAGTATATCATTGACAAATATAAAGTACTACATATGGGAAACAGCAATCCCAGAGCAACGTATCAACTCTGTGGTACTACACTGACAGTGGTAGAGAATGAAAAGGACCTGGGGGTAATTGTGCAGGCAGATGTGAAGTTCTCTGAACAGTGCAGACGGGCTGCAAGTATAGCTCATGGTGTCTTGTCAATGGTATACATGAATTTTTCTAGCAGGGATAAGGAGGCGATTATTCCATTGTATAAGGCAATGGTCAGGCCACACCTTGAGTATTGTATACAGGTCTGGATGCCTCATTTCAAGAAGGATGTAGAGCTGCTGGAACAAGTACAGAGAAGGGCAACAAGATTAGTGAATGGAACAAAGGGGGTACTCTTACGAAGAAAGGCTTAAGTTTTGCAAATTACAGTGTCTGGAGAATAGGCACCAGCGAGGTGATCTGATAGATGTGTATAAAGCCTTGAATGGTTTGAGCATGCTCAATGCTGATGGGATTCTTCCTCTTGCTCAGAATAATCACCTGAGAGGGCATAAATTCAAAATTGAGGAAAGACAGATGTAGGATAGACGTGTGGAAATTTGCCTTTAGCTAGCAGGTCGTTGGTTGGTGGAACAGACTTCCATTCCTTGTCGTGGAAGTTGATTGCCTAAATAAATTTAAGGCTGAGCTGGACAGGTATTTCGAATGAACAGAGGGGTGAAGTGGAAGTGGGTTTTTTTTTTTTTTTTTTTGGCTGATGCTGCATAAGCTTGCTTTCTTGCATCATATGCCTCTACTAGTGCTAATGCTAATGACGTGGTCACAAAGGAACTGTATGCAAAATATAATTTTCATATCATATATACTTGAATTTCAGGAAAGCTTTTGATACTGTTGCACATGGACGATTACTATACAAATTGGAGAAGTTTGGCATTAAGGGAAACTTTCTACAATGGATAAAAAGATGGCTGAATGGGAGAAGACAGGGTGGTAATCAATGGATACTGCTCTACTTGGACTAATGTTATTAGTGGTGTCCCTCAGGGTTCGGAGTTGGGCCCATTGCTGTTTTGTATATTTGTCAATGATATTCATGAAGGTATATCAAGTTTAATGTCAAAGTTTGCAGATGGTACAAAGGTTGGCATTGTTGTTACTAACAGTAATGACAGTACGCTGCTGCAACAGAATCTGGAAAAGTTGGGCAGACGGGCTGAGAAGTGACAACTGAAGTTTAACGTTGAGAAATGCAAAGTTCTGCATATGGGCAGCAGTAACTTCAGAGAAATGTACCAACTGGGTGGTGTTACACTCAGGGTAGTGGAGAATGAAAGAGCCCTGGGGGTAATTGTGCAGTCAGATATGAAGTTTTCTGAGCAGTACAGAAGGTGTCCAGAGTAGGTCGTGTTCTTGTCAATGATAACAGAAATTTTGTGAGTTGGAATAAGGAGGTGATTACCTCCTTGTATAAGGCAATGGTCAGGTCACACCTCGAGTACTGTGTACATGTCTGAAGCCTCATTTTAGGAAGGATGTAGATTTGCTAGAACGAATACAGAGAAGGGCAACAAGGGGAACAAAGGAGTGCTCTTATGAAGAAGAAACTTAAGTTCTGCAAATTGCAGCTTCTGGAGACTAGGCACCTGCGAGGCGATCTGATTGACATCTATAAGGCCTTGAATGGATTGAGCAGGTTCAATGCTGATGGGATTCTTCCTCTTGCTCAGATTACAAACCTGAGATTGGAGGGACCAACCGTGCAATAAACTTCACAGAATAAAAAAAATCTATGTTCGCGGCCTTCTAGCTCACGTACAAATGGACGGGAGGAAGTTATATTAACAAGACTGCGCATTGGGCATACCTTCCTCACGCACAAACATTTACTTCTAAGAGAAGATCCCTGCTGTGCTCTGGCTGTCAGATACAACTTATAGTAAGGCACATCCTGATTAACTGTACATCCTATTCAGCCTTTCAAACCACATCCTTCCAGTCATTAGCAAACTTGCAAGCTCCTGTAACCCTCTCTCATGTACTTGGTGACAAAGCAAACCTAAGTGAACTCTTTATATATATTAAACATCTAGGAATAATAAATACACTCTGATATATATCCATCCTAAATCATTAAAATGAACATAATGACACTGACAGACACATCTTGGCCACAGTTGCCCTTGTGTCGTGAAACTTTCATACCAACAACAAACCTGAGGGGGCATAGATTCAAACTGAGGAAAGACAATTGTAGAATAGATTTGTGGAAATTTGCGTTTAGCCAACTGGTAGTTGATTGCTGGTACAAACTTTCATCTGTGTGGAAGTTGATAGCTTAAATAAATTCAAGGGAGAACTATACAAACATGAAACAAATGGATCAGTGAAATTGGAGTTTTTTTTTTTTTTTTTTTTTTCTTTTGGCTGATGTTGTTATAAGCTTGCTTTCTTGCATCATAAGCCTTTATTAATGCTAATTATATACTTAGTCATTGTATTGGTCATATAGTCAAGGAAGCAACAGGCTTTTGCTGCACTGAAAAAAAAAAAAAAAAACCCAAAAAAGAAAAAAACAGATGAGAAAATGCAAATTGTGCACTTCCTTCCTCATGTAGGACTATCCATCTGACTCTTGAATTTCTTCAAACTGTCAGCCTAAACTACCTGCAGAAGCAACCTGTTCCAGTAATCACTTTTCTGGCTACAAGAAAACTTCCTACAATCTGGCCTAAACACCTCTTCCCCTGTAATTTTAATTTATGGCTCATAGTTCTGGAATTATTTATAACAATAAAAATTCCACCCTCGTTCATTTTGCTAACTCCGCTTAGAGTCTTATAAACCTCAGTCATGTGACCCTCTAAGGTGCCTAGTCCCAGCTCTGTAGCCCACATAATCAGTCTTTCCTCCTGTGGTTGCCCATTTGCTAATGCCACCATGTGATTTGAGTGTCTTTTGATGAAGTCTCCATACTTGGACACAGTATTCCAAATGCATTCTTACAATTGCCTTATATAGCGGGATTATGACCTCCCTATCTGTACAGGATAATGTTTGATAAATCATTGATAGGACAACCTGGGCTTCCTTGGCTACCTTTCTGCACTGCTCAGAAAACTTCATATCTGCCTGTATTGCAACTCCCAAATACCTTTCTTGCTCTACTGTTTTTAATTCAATCCGACCAAGTGTATAATTTATTTTAGGGTTGCTATTCCCCAAGTGTAATTGCTATTCCCCAAGACCTTGTATTTGTCAGCATTAAAACATAGCTGCCACTTTTCTTGACCATTCTTGAACCCTGTTCGAATCTTCATGAAGGAGTGCTGTTTGGAACTGATCGTTAATTACTCTCTCATCTTTGTCATCTGCAAATTTTGACATCACATCCTTTATCCCTTTGTCGATGTTGTTTATGAAAATCAGAAACAAAAGTACCCCAAGGACCAACCAATCCTTGGGAGACTGCTCTTTTGATATTACACTAATCTGAAGATTATCCATTGCCTTCTTCCTTACAGCCACTCTGCAGTCCATCTTAAAATCTCTCCAGTAATCCCAGCATGCTCCAGTTATACAGTAACCATGAGGGACTGATTCAAAAGCTTTGCTAAAATCAAAATAAACTAGGTCAGAATTGTTTGTTACATCTAGCTCATAAAGTGTTTAAGGGCAGAGGTCTCATGCTACGAGGTAGAATGACTATCGTGTAGGTTAGTGCAAATGCATCATTTTAACATAGCTATCTACCAAAGTAGTTGAATTAATTAATTAAATTAATTAATTAATTACATTGGCATCGTTTTGGTTATATCTCATATTGTGAATGCCTTCACAACAAGTTGCCATGGTATTGTACTACCTCAAATAAATAACACTTCACCAGTGGAGAAGAGTATTGAGGCTGCCGTAGCCTAGTGGTCAGGCGCGCGGGTGCATAAGTACACGTGCCTTGAGTGACCGGGGTTCAAGCCCGTGACTTCTGAATACGGTGCTGTTTCTTGTATTCTGTGTATCTTGTAAAACTCCTCTGACCGTTTGGTCGTTCCGGATTATAAACAGAAAATTCGTTTATTTATTTATTCTCGGCAGATACCACCACCCAGACGGCACCGTTTCAAAGCTTGTTGGCTTTAGCACACGCTTCTTGATTAGACCCGGGTTCGAGCCCGTGACCACCAAATACGGAGGATGCGGAAAGGTCAGGGAATGACCACCGCATATCCCCAGAGCAATATGGCCTTAGTTGCTAATGCTCCTAAAAACCAAATAACAAACAAACAACAAGCTTGTTGGCTTCTCTTCGGTAGGTGAAGTGGTGAAGTGTTATTTATTCGAGGTAGTACAATACCATGGCAACTCGTTGAGAAGGCATTCACAGTATGAGATATAACCAAAACGATGCCAATGTAATTAATTAATTCAACTACTTCGGTAGATAGCTATGTTAAAATGATGCATTTGCACTAACCTACATGATAGTCATTCTACCTCGTAGCATGAGGCCTTTGCCCTTAAACACTTTATAGTCTATATCACTACACACCATCAGGCATCTCTCGTATTGTGAAGTTATACTTCATAACTGGGTTGTCACTATTGCGACACCAGGGTACCTGTCCACCCACCGAAGAAAAGCCAACAAGCTTTGAAACGGTGCCATCTAGGTGGTGGTATCTGCCAAGAATAAATAACAACAGTCTTCTCCACTGGTGAAGTGTTATTTATTCGAGGTAGTACAATACCATGATAACTCTTTGTAAAGGCATTTTCACTAACCTACATCTAGCTCATAAGTAACTGTGTCAAAATAGTTTACTAGGTTAGCTAAACACTATTTTCCCTTAACAAAACCATGTTCTGTCAAAGTTGCTATTTGCTGTGGAAAATATTTTCCTCAAGTTGAAATCCTTTGAATGGTTTGGCAGAAACACTTTTCCTTCAGGTTATACAGCAGCATCTTTTAGACCAGCTATGTGCACACTTTCTTGAATGTTGGGTCTCTGCACTTCCAACACTTATGAACATTTTCATTGCAGTAGCACACACTTTAATTCATGTTTACTAAATTGTCTTCTCAGTTCTCACATCTGTGACAGTTGCACCCAAGCATTTGCTAGGTTACTAGCTTCTTCACAGCATTTGAAAAACTCATTGTATCACTCATACATACTTGTGCACTGTAGTCCCTTCTCCATAACGTTCACTTAACCTGTAGAGAATTTCATCTGGTTTTGCTTGCTTTCTCTTTTAAGAGAATAATAGTAGAGCACTGACTGTTCTGTACTCAGAGTAATAGTGTAACACCATCATGTACTATTTCTAATGTATGTACTGGAAGATATGACTGTGCGTCAAGGACTGAGAGCGGCATGCCACCATCTTATAAACATGTCATCGACAAGATATCATGTGTCTTTCTAACCATCTATTTATGCACTACTGCATTGAAAATTTGTCTTACTGATTGTGACCCTGGCATCTTTCTTCCTAAACCACTTGTAACTCCACTCCCCCTTCAGCTTGTAACTCCAGAATTTCTGTTCTCTTACATTTAGAAGTAGTCAAGTTCATTTTTCACATTTCAAACCATTTGCGTAACCGATCTAAGTGATATTGAACCAGGTCCAGAACTAGGCTGTTTTTAAAAAAAAAAAAAAAAAAAAAAAAGAATTTGGTTAAGTTCAGTAACCACCTTTCCTACCTTCAAATCATCAACAAGCTTTGACAACTTCCCCTGACCCTTTCATTAATGTCATTAAGGAAGATAAGAAATTGACGTAGCTGAGTGGTCAGGAGCACAAGTGCAGTAGCACATGCTCTTTGAGTGGACTGGGGTTCAAGCCCATAACTGATAAATATGATTAACATTTGTATTGATTGATTTATTGCAAACTCCACTGACCTGATGGTCGTGCCCGAGTATAAACAAGAACAAACAGAAGGGGGGCCCCAACACTAATCCCTGAGGGACCCCACTTGCTATTCTGGTCCACCATGAAGAGTGTCTATTTATGATTATTTAGTTTCCTGTCTTTTAGCCTACTCTTGACTTAACTTCCATCTCTTAGTCTGCCCTTGATTTGAAGGATCTTGCCACTAATTCCAGTTTTCTCCAATTTATGCCAATAGCTTTCATGAGGAACTGTGCGAAAAGCTTTATTGAAGCCAAAGTAAATAAATTCAAAGTTGTTTCTTGCATCCAACTGTTTTATAACTTTTTTATAATAATTAACTAGATTGGCCAGGCAAGACTTCCTCTTTATGAATCTATGCTGTGGTCCATTAAGGATACAATTACTATTGGGTGGACCCATCCTTAATCAGAATCTATGGTCTTGCCTGCCAGTGAAGTATAATTCCCTGGTCTATATAGTTGCCCATTACAATTTTTGCACCTGTGGGGACTGGGGAGACATTAGCTACTTTCCAGTGTGCACACATGGGGAGGGAGTGAATCCCAAAGTGTAATGAGTAACTGAAGAGGATCTGGAGAAACTTTCAAAAACAAGTGAGGATAGCAACCAGTGTAGAGAATGCTTAAGTTAAGTTGTGAAAATATTAGGGGAATATATAAGAAAACAAGTAGAACTAATGCAAGTAGATGACATATTTACAAAAACTAAGTGGGGAGTGAGCTCATTGTCTGCATAGTTTTTGTAAATATGCCAAACCACTTAGGAAAGTAGAATATTATTTGAATTTTGCTTCATCTAGGAATTAGGATGGATCAGTATTATCAGCCATTAAGAGCAGAATTCAGCAATAAAATCTATCAAGGTGGTATAATCTGTAAGTTGAATAAGAGCAGCCATTAATCTAGTGATTTTTGGGTTGTGCATACTATGCCACTTTGTCCTAGATGGAAGAGCTCAACAGTCACAGGAAAATCACATGAGCTTATATTTCCAAAGTTTGATTTAACCATTAAATTGAAGTGACTGAGCTACATCACTTCCTTACATTGAAGTTCAAAAGAACCTTCATAAAATGATAAAAACAAATGCCAGTTGCAAGTTATTTTCAATCAGCATCTTTACTTTAGCATATAGCACAAGATTCCCTTCCAAACTCCTGCCTCAGTTTTGCCCTACACTTTTCCCAAGGCAGCTCCCACTAACTTAATTTTTTTTTCTTCACACATCTTTTGTTTTCTGGGCAATCATTCTTTTGACTTCCAAAACATTACCATTATCACCAGAGGCAAGGGGTACTCAAAATATGAAAGAGGAAAAAGAAATGTAAAAATGGAAAGAAAAATTATGTAAATACTTATCATATAATTAACTGATTAAAGGCATCTTCATAGCCAGGTGGGCAGGAGCAGCAGTGTGTAGCACACGCTTCTTGATTAGACCGGGGTTCGAGCCTGTGACCACCAAATACGGAGGATGCGGAAAGGTCAGAGAATGACCACCGCATATCCCCAGAGCAATATGGCCTTAGTTGCTAATGCTCTTAAAAACCAAATAACAAACAAACAACTGATTAAAATTACAAACATCCAAACTACATATATATATTTTGGATCTTTTTAATACAATCAGTTCATATATGAGCCATATGGAACTTGTATGAGCACATTATATAGTGATTATATTTTTATTCTTTATTTTGTGTTTTCTCTTCCTTTTAACTAAATTTTATTGACATCCTGTGTTTCTTTTTAATTTATTCTAGTAAGAATAAATTAGTGTAACGAGATTTGGTATTCTGCTGCCTAGATATTTTTTAGAAAATTTCTAAAAGCAAGGTTTAGAATTTTTAAAATGTGCTGCATGTAGTTTTTGACATATGTTGTTTGACGTAATAATACCCATCGATATTACACAAATAAAATTTTTTTTTTTTATTACTTTGTTAGACTTAGTTCCTGTTGCTCCATCATTTTGTAAAGAAAAACAGCCAGTGACAATTCAACACTGTAATGTGCCATGTCCTAGAAACTGTGTTGTATCTCAGTGGTCATCCTGGGGTCCTTGTTTACCTTTCAAAATGACAAATATGTTTGATTTGCCAAATGAAGGTAAGTGGTTATATAGTGTAAATAAATGTGTGAAATATAGAAAAAAATTTTGACCTTTTACTGTTGAACTGTGGAATATCAGTAAAAAATTATGTATGCCATTTATTGAAATTTCAAATTGAAATTATTCAAATTATTCGTATTTCAAATTGAAATGCGAATTTCAATTTTCATTTCAGTTTGTGCTTGCTGTTTTTCACTGTTTGCAGTTGTTTTCATAATTAGCATAAATATAGTGGGTATAATCAGTGAAATCATTCTGTTTTCATTATTTGTAATGTTCTACCAAATCTTAAAACATACATAAAGAAATTTGTTCACAAATAAATATAAATTATCAATAGATTCTATACACAGGTCCAGTCTTAGAACAATGCAAGCAAAGTAGGTTGCTTGCCTTAGGTCCTGCACACCATTTTGCAATATAAAAAAAAAAAAGAGGGTGCAGTCAGCCAGACAGACAGAAATCTTGATCAAGCATTTTCACAAAATATGAATAATTATTTCATTTCTAATACTGCTTATAGTAATATTTCTTAACTTATGTGTCATGACCTTCTGATGGACAGAGAAAAACTTGGATGTGTTAGAAAAATTTTAATGAACTACAAGCATTACATTAAATATAAAATTATCTAATAATAGATAAGTACTTTTCAAATTATATTTACATTTTGTATATGAAAAATTGAAAGAAACTAAAACAGTGAATTCTTCTGTGTATAAGTACAACTTCTAAAATGATGGCCTACAAATATTTTTAGTAGGCCTGTTGTGTCAGTGTGCCACATTAGGTCCTGCAAAATGTAAGGCTGACTATGGCCATGTATTTATTCAAAATTTATGTCAAAAGATGAAATTTTTAATTCCTAAATGTGCAGAATTTTCATTTTCTCCTCTTTTCCTTGTCCGTTATTTAACACAGGCATTGATAAATGTAACTCAGAATGAGAATTGGCTCTATCAGTAGGAGAGTCAAACTGGTCTATTTGCTTACTGAATGGGTATTTTGATCAAACAGAGAACCTGTATGTTGGAATAAAAGTTATTGATATAAAGAATTATAAAAGTTGTATATTTTTGATTCAAAAGGTTTCTGCCTTTAAAACTTAGTCACATTACTTGCCAGAAAGGGCAGCTTACTTTCAGACAAAAACAGCTCCAGTTGTAATTAGAGCTCACATACAACTTTGAAATATTTTACGGATTGTTCAAGGGGAATTTTTATCTTGCACAGATGAATAAGTTAAATCCTTATATTCAGTCATTGGTAAAAATTTGAGGGCATGCCGTTTGCCACTTCACCATTGCCAAAGAGCGCAGTGTGTGACTAGAAGAATGCATGCTAGTACGTAATATGAAGATACCACTGCCATTTGCATTTTTTAAGCAATGAAAAGTTTGTAATCAACAAAACAAAGCAGAATGTAACAAATACCAATCAATGGTGGTGGGGATGGAGAACCTTGCATTTAGGTACAAAAATGTGGTTAATTTTGGTGGTGTAGCCTTTAGCCTTTAGTCAAACCTGGCTGTATCCAGATGGAAAGAACTTCAATAGCACATAAAGCTCGGTTTGTTTTTATTTGCTGACAATGCTAGTGGGAGCCGGTCATGTTCACAAGCTGTTGACTTTTTTATTTACTGATTTGAAATTATTGTTTTTGTATAACTTTTGATTTAAATTTATCAATATAGTATTTTTTTTGATTTTCTGATTAATTTGGTGCTTTATTCATCACTCAGCCATGTACTTGCATAGAAAACCACAGTCAACTCTGCCGATACTGTATCAACAGTAGCATACGAATCCACCGCCATTGTTTTTTATATTGGTATAGCAGATACAGGAAGTTTCTACGTAATTTGTAGCAGTGTTAAACAGTGTCAGCAGAGGATTATAAACTATAAATTTTAGCACTGCTTACGTGTTTTAATAATTTAACTTGTCACGTAGACATAACATATGGCAATAATATTAGTAGAGCTTTTAGAATCGGTGATATGGCATAGGTAGCTGGCATGAGAGTTCGAACCATGTGGGTGGCAGTAGATAGTTAAATTTATTATCTATTATAAATACTTTGATTTTACAAATGTAACATTTTAATCTAATACATATAACCACTTAGATTATACAAACTTAACGTTATAACTTACTACATATAATTTAAACTTGATAAGAGACACAATATTAATATAACATAATTCGGAAGAAGATAAAACTCAATCTGAAATATATATATACACAGCAGGCCCCTGTTATAATGCGGTTTGCTTTATGCCGATTTGCTATAATGCTGTTCTTATATTATAACTCGTATCCGACTATAACGCTGTCACAGATCACTATAACGCTCTTTTACAGATTGCATTTTTGGCATATTTAATGAAATCGTTTCATTTGATGGAGTCGATAGCTTGAAAATGAATAGCAAAACAGCATTAAAACGTTTCCCACGCTCAATGAAATTTTCTTGCACGCTTATTTAATTGCAGTACAGTGACTTGTTACGTAGTTCCGAGATTAACATTTTAAAAAATGATCAAGTATATTGCTTGTAATATTTGTGTTATATGCATTTGTCCGAAGTCTGGTCATCACTCAGTACAGTATTAGACATCATGTGTAATGGACAGTTTACTTGAACATTGTATCATAATTAATGCAACCAATGCAGTTACATTTTCGAAGAGTTAATAATGGCCAATAAGAATGAAATGAAAAAGCAATAATGTCTGCGTGCAATACAAAGACTATAAATGTAAGAAAAATACTACTGAATTTGAAAATTAAATGAGACGTTTTGAAGCGAATCGATTCCGGTCAAAGACAAGCGGATGTGTGCCATAATTTAGGACTTGCAAGTTTTAATTGTAAGAACAATTAAAAAAAAAATTATAAAGAATTAATTTTAGCAGCGGGAAAGATAGCTGTTCCACTGCAAGCAATTAGGACTAGGCCGGCTATTAGGATTGAAATGGAAAGACTAATTTTATTGAAGATAATATCCAATGCAGAATTCAGTTAAGTTAAATATCATAAATAATAAAAAAGCGAGAGAGATTAGCCTATATGATGATCTGAAGAAAACTCACCTAAAAAAAAAAAAAAAAATTGGAACCATTTAAAACTAGTAAGGGCAACTCACAAATACATATGTTACCTTATGGGAATGTGGCGCTCGTTAGTGCAGATTCACTTAGCACTCTGTTTTTCCCAAACGAATTATCAGCGTTAAGCGGGGGTCACCTGTAGTGTTATTACTGCATTGGGATAGAAGTTTAGTGTAATATTTTTAATTGTATTAAAATTGAATCGAAATCATGCCTCAGCCCAGAGCAGCCCATACTTGAAATGTACTGCATGTTTGATGTTTGTGGATAAATCAGTAACAAGACATGATATTGCCAAGGGGAATTTGTGTGTGCTTGATGTAAGGAGTGTGAGGGAATGAGGCACCAACTCACTATTGTTATGGACCTTTATGAGAGCTCGAAGAACAGGGTAGATGCCCTTGAAAGACTAAAATTGAAGGGCTCATCAAGCTCTCAGCTGCCCACATCAACACCAGAGCTTGCACTTGAACATCAGGGAACACAGCAGCAATCCCCAAGGCATAATACGCTGGTCCCACAGGAACTAATTGCTGTCAGTGACTCAATTGTCAAGGAAATGGGAAATATATTGTGCCAAAAGGATAGGTGGAATAGGACCAGGGTGTGTGTCTGCTAGGGGAAAAAGTTGATGACATTGTAGAGCAGATATAATCTTTTAAGGACACAAAAGGTGATATTGTTGTACATGTTGGCACCAATGATATTAAAAGTAGGAGAACGGCAGAATTACTTAGCAAGTACAGGTCAATGTTGAAAAAAAGCCACGAGTTAGGTTGAATTTGACAGTGTCTGAAATTCTGCCCAGACACGATAGGAGGGAGTGTATAATGAGAGCCTTGTTCAATCAAGTTGGCCCTGGAGAGATTGTGCAAGGCTCATGGGGTAGAATTTTTTTCAGCCTGGCTGTGCTTGTTAACAGGAGAGACTGCTTCTACAGGGATGGGATACACTTAAATAGAAAGAGTGCAATAATATTTGCTGATGCTTACAAGGCAGTGTTAGGTGGGTTGGAAAACTGCTAGCTTGGGAGGGTACATGGACTAATAGATTAACAGCAGCTGTTAGCAGAGATGAAAGTGATTCTTGCACTGCTTCTATTGAAATGAGCAGCATCCTGGAAAACAAGGTGCTGAGGATTTTAGAGACTGCTGGGAGTCGTGGAACAAGTAAATACGTGGCTGTGTTAGGGTAGCTAAGAATAAGAACAGGTGCATGTATACTTGTGTGTACAACCAGTGCAGTGTAGTAAATAAATTTGATGAATTTGAGGTGCTGGTCAAAATATCAATGACTGATATTGTTGGGATATCATAGACATGGTATCACACAGATATAAGGAATGCAGAATTGGAATTAGGGGAGTACAATGTGTACAGGATAGGAAGGGAGGAGAGGTTATGCTATTGGTTAAGAAACACACAAAATCTAAGGAAGTGCATCCAGTTGACATGAGTGAACAGTGCAATGTTGAGTCTGTTTGGTGTGACATGAACACTGTGAAAGGGAAAATGAGAGTAAGAGTGTGTTATAGGCGTAATGACTCTGATACAATGAACAATTGTGCAGAGAAATCGTGGGCCAGTAAATAAGAATGTCTTGTAATGGGGGATTTTAACTTTCTAGATATTGACTGGAACTAGTGAGTTGGTCACTCGCTTTTGTGGATTTATTGGAGGATTGTTTCCTACAGTAACATGTTCGAGGGGCAACCAGAGGGATTAATACTCTTGATCTGATTATCAGCAGTAATCATTCATGCATTAAGAATTTGCAGATAAAGGAAGCAATAAGTGACAGTGATCATAGTGTACTGATATACTTAAAGGAATTTGTTTAAAGTTGTAACTACCATCAAGGGTAAAGGGAAGTGTTTTTGTTTTTGTAAAGGTGACTGCAGTGGTTTCAAACTTTTTTTTAAATTCTATGTACTGGGATCAGCCGATGATGTTACCAACAGTGAATTCTAAATGGGAAGCCTTCAGCAACTTAATCTTGGAGGCTACTAGACTTTTCATGCCAACTAAGAAATACTATTCAAGGTTCAGGCCTAAATGGATGTTAGATGAATTAATGAGGCTTGTGGCAGAGAAGAAAAATGCATGGGATGCCTATAAATTATTAGGTGACACAGAAGCCTATGGCAGATAGAAGCTAGTCTGTAATCAAGTCACAAAGGAGATTAGACAAGCAAAGGCAGATTACAAAAAATCCTTAACAGCCAGTAAAATCATTTGAAAAACTAATTGATTGTCAGTCAACTATGATTTTTATGTGGTGAGGTAGGCATAGAAATGAAAGACTCTCTAATGAATATGTAGTGTTAAATGTTGTAACACAGTTTCCGCAACAAAGTTGCTTTTTTTTTTTTTTTTTTTTTTTATATGAAAACCCCAAACACGAAAGGTAGTACTTAGTACCGTGCATGGGTTGAAGGAGAAGTTGTGGGGGAGGAGGATGCCGGAAACTTTGCTCTAGAGACTAAACATGGGTTTCACCACTTCAAGCCTCCAATAAGCAAAGTGGTGGTATTTCACCGGTTGATGAAAGTCATCTACCACCTGAAGCTGTATTACACCATTACACATTCTGATTTTACTGACATAGTATTCTATTTATATAAAATGCAGTGTAGACTTATGTAGTTGTAAGAAAGGATCTTTTAAAATTGTTTTCTTGAAGGCCAGAGTACATCTGGATTTCTTAAGAGGTGTGTATGGGGGGGGGGATAACATATACACTAAGTGCCAGTTAATGTATTCACATTTTGTAAATTGGATTTTGATTCTATTAAATGGCAATTCTAATACGTAAAAATTGGAGGAATATTATCCACACGCTAGAAAAATAAAAATATACGCTTTTTTACCTTAACAGTAAACAAAATTATATCTGAAAATCAGAAGAATTTTAACTTTCCATAGGTTAGCAAAATAAAAATAAATGTATGCTTGCCTACATAGCTTAATTAATATACATACTAACTAATCATGACACTTTGCAATATGATTTTAATTTAAAACAGTCACTTAGCATTAGCATTAGTAGAGGCATTTGATGCAAGAAAGCAAGCTTATGTAGCATCAGCCAAAAAAAAAAAAAAAAAAACCCACTTCCACTTCACCCCTCTGTTCGTTCAAAATACCTGTCCAGCTGAGCCTTAAACTTATTTAGGCTATCAACCTCCACCACAAGGGATGGAAGTCTGTTCCACCAACCAACCACCCACTGGCTAAAGGCAAATTTCCGCACGTCTATCCTACATCTGTCTTTCCTCAATTTGAATTTATGCCCTCTCAGGTGATTTTTCTGAGCTAGAGGAAGAATCCCATCAGCATTGAGCATGCTTAAACCATTCAAGGCTTTATACACCTCTATCAGATCACCTCGCTGGTGCCTAGTCTCCAGACACTGTAATTTGCAAAACTTAAGCCTTTCTTCGTAAGAGCACCCCTTTGTTCCATTCACTAATCTTGTTGCCCTTCTCTGTACTCGTTCCAGCAGCTCTACATCCTTCTTGAAATGAGGCCTCCAGACCTGTATACAGTACTCTAGGTGTGGCCTGACCATCGCCTTATACAATGGAATAATCACCTCCTTATCCCTGCTGGAAAAATTCCTGTATATCATTGACAATACTCCATGAGCTACTCTTGCAGCCCGTCTGCACTGCTCAGAGAACTTCATATCTGCCTGCACAACCACCCCCAAGTCCCTTTTATTCTCTACCACTGTCAGTGTAGTACCACAGAGTTGATACGTTGCTCTGGGGTTGCTGTTTCCCATGTGTAATACTTTACATTTGTCAATGTTAAACTTCATTTGCCACCTCTCAGCCCATCTGCTCAACCTTTCCAGATCCTGTTGCAGCAGCATAGTCTCAGTAGTGTCCTTGACAACCCTGCCAACCTTTGTATCGTCTGCAAACTTGGACATTAAGCCCGATATACCATCATCAATATCATTTATAAATACAGAAAACAATAATGGACCCAACACTGAGCCCTGAGGGACTCCACTAATAACATCAGTCCATGATGAGCAGTGTCCATTGATTACCACTCTGTCTTTTCCCCCTCAACCACCCCTTTATCCATAGCAGCAATTTGCCTCCAATGTCACACTGCTCCAATTTGTGTAGCAGTCTTCCATGTGCAACAGTATCAAAAGCCTTTCTAAGATCCAAGTATATAATATCAAAGTTATTCCCTGCATCCAGTTCTTCTGTGACTGCATCATAGTATCCAATCAAGTTGGTCAGGCAAGACTTCCCCTTAACAAAACCATGCTGTGTCTGAGCTATAACTGAAGTCTTGTCTAAATGATCCTGCAGTGCTTCTTTAACCAGTGCCTCCATTAATTTTCCTGGAACAGAAGTTAAGCTCACAGGTCTATAATTACTTGTGTCAGCCTTTGATCCTCCTTTGTGAATTGGGGTCACATTTGCACATTTCCAGTCTATGGGTACCTCCCCTGAGTCCAAGGAAGCTCTCATAATTATGGCTAAGGGTTTGCTTACCCCTGGTGCCTTTCTTGTGTTTATCTTCAACCCTTCCACCCCTGGTGCCTTTCTTGTTTATCTTCAACAGTTTCTCCTCCACTTTACTCCCAGTTATTTCAAGATTCTGTAGCTTACTGCTAGAGTTGAATACACCTCTGGCATTCCCCTCGCTGAATAACTCCTCATGTGTGAATGTCGATGCAAAATATTCATTTAGTTTGCTAGCTACCTGAGCAGGATCATCAACAGTTGACCCATCAATATCAAGTGGACCAATCTGATTCATCCCCTTCCTTCTAGAGTTTACATAAGTAAAGAACTCTTTGCTGTTTTTCTTTGCATCCCTTGCCAAGGATATCTCGTAATCTGCCTTCGCCTGCCTAACCTCCTTTGTAACTTGGTTGCATATCAACTTGTATCTATCATAGGCTTCTGTGTCATGTGTTAATTTGTATGTATCCCATGCATTTTTCTTCTCTGCCATATGCCTCATTAGTTCATCTGACATCCATTTTGGCCTAAACCTTGAACAATATTTCTTAGTTGGTATGTAAAGCCTAGTAGCTTCCAAGATGAGTTCTTTGAATGCTTCCCATTTTGAATTTGCTGTTGGTAACATCATCAGTTGGTCCCACTGTATAGAATTTAAATACTGTCTCAGTCCATCGTAGTCGCCTTTACGGAAGCAATAACCCTTGCCTTTACCCCTAATGGTAGTTACCTCTTTGAGTAAATCCCACTTCAGCACACTGTGATCACTGCCACCTAGTGGTTCATTTATCTGCAGATTCTTAATGCATGAAGAATCACTGCTGATAATCAAATCAAGAGTATTACTCCCTCTAGTTGCCTCCTGAACATGCTGATGTAGAAAACAATCATCCAATAAATCCACAAAAGCCCTGCTAGTGTGTGAATAACCAGCCCCCAAATTCCAGTCAATATCTGGGAAATTTAAAATCTCCCATTATAAGACACTCTGATTTACTGGCCCACTCTATTTCCCTGTACAGTTCCTTATTATACTCATCAGAGTCATTAGGCCTATAGCACATTCCTACTCTCAGTTTTGATCTCCCAATGTTTATGTCACACCAAACTGACTCCACACTGCACTGTCCAGCGAAGTCGACTGGCTTCACTTCCTTGGTTTTTATGTGTTTCTTAACTAATAGCATAACCCCTCCCCCCTTCCTATCCTGTCTATCCTTTCTGTAGACGTTGTACTCCCCAAATTGCAGTTCTGCATCCCTTATATCTGTGTGACACCACGTCTCTGATATCCCAACAATATCTGCCTTCAGTGTTTTGAGCAATACCTCAAATTTATTTACTAAACTCCTAGCATTGGTGTACATGCAAGTATACCTGCACCTGTTTCTATTCTTAGCTACCCTAACACAACCCATGTGTTTACTTGTACCGCAGTGGCTCCCAGCAGTCTCTGAAATACCATGCATCTTGTTTTTCAGGCTTCTGCTCATTCTAATAGAAGCAGTGCAAGAATCTCTTTCACCTCTGCCAGTGGCTACTGTCAATCTATTGGTCTTTGTCTCCCCCCAAGCTAGCAGTTTTCCGACCCACCTAACACTGCCTCGATAGCATCAGCAAATATTCTTGCACCCTTTCTATTTAAGTGTATCCCATCCCTGTAGAAGCAATCTCTCCTGTTAACAAGTACAGTCCAGGCTGAAAAAAATTCTACCCCTTCAGCCTTGCACAATCTTTCCAGGGCCGAATTGATCGACAAGGCTCTCATCATATACTCCCTCCTATCGTGTCTGGGCAGAATTGCAGACACTTTCAAATTCAACCCTTATTCTCGGCTTTTGTTCAACAGTGACCTGTACTTGTTAAGTAATTCTGCCGGTCTCCTACTCTTAATATTATTAGTGACAACGTGTACAACTATATCACCTTTTGTGCCCTTAAAAGATGATATCCGCTCTACAACGTCATCAACCTTTGCCCCTGGCAGACATACCCTGGTCCTGTTCCACCTATCTTTTTTACAAAGCATGTTCCCCGTTTCCCTGACAAATAGAGTCACCAACAACTACTAGTTCCTTCGGGACCAGCGCATTCTGCCTTAGGGATTGTCTCTGTGTCACGTGATGCCCAAGTGCAAGCTCTGGCGTTGATGTGGACAGCTGAGAGCTTGATGGGCCCCTCAATTTAGTTTCTTCGAGGGCATCCACCCTGTCCTTCAAGCTCTCATATAGGCCCACAAGAACGCCGAGTTGTTGCCTGATATCGATACACTCCTTGCATCGCGCACACACAAAAACATCCCCCTTGGCAGTATCATGTCCCGTACCCGATTGCTCTGCAAACATCAAGCAAACAGTGCATTTTATAAGGCTGTGAGTCAGAGGACAACTGCCCCCCTCAGTTCTGCTCTGAGCCACAGCACTTCCATTAGCTTGAGCCTTTTGCTTTGCTGCTCTGGTCTGAGTCATGATTCTATTAATTTATTAATTAATTATGTTATGTTATTAATTTTAGATTATTTTATTCACTTATTTTAGATTGCTTTTAATTATCACTAATGTCTTTATACATTTTTCAATATTGTGTAACAGTCTATATTCATAATCATTTGCACTAGTAGTTTCTTACAATGCTCTGCTCTCCTCAGGATGGCTATAGCTTGACGAGTTTGCCATTTTGTAACTGCAATTCATTCAGGTTCATCTTCATTTTCCTCCTCCTTGGCAAAATTATCAATAAGAGACTGGGTAATTTCTTTATCTGTTAAAGCTGTAGTAAATTGTAGATCACCATCTATGCCTACTCAATCATTAAACTCCCTTCACCAATATCTTTCATCAGATTCCCTAACATTAATCCACTCTTGATGATTCATTAAAAACAACTGGTACCTTATGTACGGCACATAAAAATGTGTGATAAAGCACCCCTCTTGTTTTTTTTTTTTTTTTTTATCTCCAATAATGAGTTAATCCAAACTCGTTAATGGAGTTAATGAGTTTGAATTAATTCAAATGAGTTTGCAAGAGTGCAAATGTTTACCCAATCTCAAAAATTGTACAGTAACAGTGTGTGGGTACCCACTTCAAGTTTTGATATTCCAGCCTCTTGCAAATGGCAATGAATGTTGCAGTCAATTGAATTGACTTTCTTGGCAAGTTTTAAGTTACAACAGAATCTTCAAGTGTAGCCATCAGTAAGTAGTCATTGATCTGAACAGATCTCTGAATGCCCATCATTGGCTAAGCACTAGTCACCAGAACCTAAGCTTCTAGAACTATCATTATCTTTTTTTAAAACTTATGTAGAACTTCCTTTATATGCACATCTTGAATGTTTTTCATAGCTGCAGTCGTATTATTCCATTTATTCAACTCATATGCCTAATATTTTTTTTGACACCTTGAGCTTCTTTTAAATGTCTGATTTTAATATTAAGAGCATTGTTTTTTGTTTTATTTCATTAAACCTATGCAGGCACCAGTGACTATGTTAATTAAAAATATAATTTGTATTATGTTCTATATTAATTAACTGTATTTTGAGGCATGAATTGTTTCAGTCCATATTACTCTTACCCACGTCACTCTTAGAGCCACCCATACATAAGGGTGGCTCTAAGAGTGAAGTGGGAAATTATCGACCTGTCAGTCTGACTTCAGTGGTAGGGAAAATCATGGAGGCAATGATCATGGGTGGAATTCAGGATCATTTGGATAGAATTGAAATTCTCAATGATACTCAGCATGTCTCTTTGTCCATTGTCTCTTTTGTAAAGGGAAAATCAATCAAAAACAAATCTGGTTCGCTATTTTGAAAGGGGCACTCACGAGCTGGATTTAGGGAATAATTTCGACATTGTTTATTTAGATTTCAGCAAAGCTTTTGACTCAGTCCCACATGAGCGGCTGCTTTATAAGCTGGAACAGGTTGAAATCACTGGGAAAACCCTTAATGGATAGCAGCATGGCTTCAGGGCATAAGGCAGAGGGTTGTGATAAATGGCTATTCCTCAGAATGGGTTGGTGTAAGAAGTGGGGTTCCCCAAGGATCAGTAGTAGAGTAGTTAATGATCACTGTCAAGCTGAGCTTCTTCAGAGAGACCTAGATAGACTTCAGGAATGGTCAGAAAAATGGCAGCTATGCTTTAATCCAACAAAGTGTAAGGTATTACACCTGGGAAACAGTAATCCCAAAATAACTTATTCTCTTGGTGGAGTTCAACTAAATCCAGTACTGGAGGATAGGGACTTGGGTGTTACGATACAGTCAGACACGAAATTCTCTGAGCATTGTAAGCAGGTTGCAAGGAAGGCCCATGGTGTCCTATCGATGATCTATCGAACTTTTGCAAGTAGAGATAGGAATGTGATAATCCCATTATATAAGGCTTTTGTTAGACCACACTTGGAATACTGTGTTCAAGTATGGAGACTGCACCTAAAGAAAGACATTGAGCTTCTTGAAAGGGTGCAAAGACAGGTAACTCGCCTGTTGAGATCAGCAAAAGGGTGTCCTTATGAAGAAAGACTTCGAATATGTGGGTTGCAGAGTTTGGAAACTAGACACCTTAGAGGAGATTTGATTGAGGTGTTTAAGGCATCTGAGATGCATCAGTAAAATGAATGAGGACGAAATTTTCAAGATTATAAATGATGCTAGCACTAGGGGGACTTAAATTCAAGTTACGGGGGGAAATGTTTAGATTGGACTACAGGAAGTTTTATTTTAGCCAGCGAGTTATAAATTACTGGAATAAGTTGCCTACATGGGTGGTAGAGGCTGACATTTTGGGGAAATTCAAAGGTCATCTGGATAGTACCTTCGAGTGAGGGAAGCGCATAGGATGATAGGTTTAATTTCCTTTTCTTTTATTAATTATTATATTATTATTATTTTTTTTTTATCATTGTTTTTTTTGGGGTTTTTTTTTTTTTTTTTGGTTGGTGCAACATAAGCCATAGGCTTCCTTGCACCATGCGGCCATTACTAATAATACTAATACTTAGAGAGCCAATCAGAACTTCAAGTGTGAAAGAGGCATTAGAGCTTAATGTTATTACAAGTAGAGAAATCTGATCTTTTCTAGACATCTAGGTATCACTGAAAGGAAGTGTGGACAAATTTTCTTGTGAAAGGATTGTTTTATCCATTGTCTCTTTAGAACTTGTCATCCTGTACAAAGTATTGAAAACAATGATAGTTCAATTGAGAAGAAGTGAAGGGCAAAGGGCTGACAGCATTATGGGATGAAGTTTGTGATGTGATTTTATGAGAAAGAAAGAATATATACTTTTGTACTTATAAAGAGTTTATAGTCTTTTATTTTTGTAATATTGAATGAAATTTAAAAGAGAAATGAAATGAAGTTTCAAAAAGTTATGTGCAGTTAAATGGAAAACAGTGAAATTTAATAACCTGTAGTGGTTTGATCTTTCATTGCTTCATTTACATTAATAATCTAATATTATACAACATAAACTATATGATAATTGTAAAATCATTCATTATTACATTTATGAAACCAGACTACCTTGGATTATGCAACTACTCCGTTATAAAAAGTGAGATAGAATTTAAGTAAAAAGTTTCTTAAATTGATTGGCTGAATATCTCACCATTGAAGTTCTCAATATCTCACCATTATATATTTGTAATAAAACCTTGCTGCAATAACTGTAACGCAGTACCCAAATTATTTATTTTATAAAACCTTTGTTAAAAACTTTATTTTATTGGTATTATTGGCCAATCTCTCTCTCTCTCTCTCTCTCTCTCTCTCTCTCTCGTGCAGCATAAGCCTCAGGCTTCCTTGCTCTATATAGCTAATAATAATATACGAAACAACACCGAACCCTGTGGGACTCCACTGATAACATTAGTCCATGAAGAGCAGCACCCATTGATTACCACCCTCTGTCTTCTCCCACTTAACCATCCTTTTATCCATTGTAGCAACTTACCCTTAATACCATTCTGCTCCAATTTGTACAATAGTCTTCCATGCGCAACAGTGTCAAAAGCTTTCCTGAAATCCAAATATATGATATCAAAATTATTTTTTGCATCCAGTTCCTTTGTAACCACATCATAATATCCTATCAAATTTGTCAGACAAGACTTTCCCTTAACAAACCCATGCTGTGTCTGAATTATTCCTGCAGTCTTGTCTAGATGATCCTGCAATGCATCTTTAAGCAGCGACACCATTATTTTACCCAGAACAGAAGTTAAACTAAATGGTCTGTAATTACTCGTGTCACCCTTCGATCCCCCTTTGTGAATTGGGGATACATTTGCACATCTCCAGTCCGTGGGAACCTCCCCTGAGTCCAAGGATGCTCTCATAATTATGGCTAAGGGTTTGCTTAGTTGCATTGCCGCCTCCTTTAATATAACTGGATAGATCCCATCCACCCCAGGTGCTTTTCTTATGTTTAACTTCAAAGTTTCTCTTCCACTTTGCTCTCAGTTATTACAAAATCATTAAGTATCGTGCTACAATTTGATAACCTTCTGCCATTTTCAAACCTTAATAATTCCTCATGTGTGAATGTAGATGCAAAATACTCATTCAGTTTGTTTGCTATCTGAGCAGGATCATCAACAGTCGAACCATCGATGTCAAGTGGACCAATCAGATTCATTCCCTTCCTTTTAGAGTTTATATAAGTAAAGAAATCCTTGCTGTTTTTCTTAGCATCTTTTGCCAAGGATTTCTCGTAATCTGCCTTCGCCTGCCGAACCTCCTTTGTGTGGAAGTTTGCCTTTAGCCAGCGGGTGGTTGATTGCTGGAACAAACTTCCATTTGTCGTAAAAGTTGATTGCTTAAATAGATTCAAGGCAGAACTTGACAAACATTTGGAGCGAGTGGATGGTGAAATAAGGGTTTTTTTTTTTTTTTTTGATTTTTTGTTGGCTGATGCTATATAAGTTTGCTTTCTTGCATCATGTGCCATTGCTAATGCTAATAACCCTTACAGCTGTATTAATTGTTACTGTAAATTCATTGTAGAGTAACTAGGTACCACGTTGTTGTAGCATTTAACAATTCAATCTAGCATGATTTTAAATTGAAAGAAGATAGTAGATGTAGGAATTAAAATTAGCATGTGTGTACACTTGCTGATGTCCATTGCATAAGGAGGCCATGTTAATGAAAACTTTCTAAATAGAAACAAGGACCACTTTATCTTCTTGTTTACATTTAGTAAATCTTTTATTCTCATGACAGTTGACTTCTGCTGCCCAGTGATATGATAGCCATGCTACTTGCCTTTGGTGTCTGGGTTTAGTGTGATCCTTTCATCACACTGAAGTGATTTATTTCCACTGATGACAGCCTGAGCTTGTAAGAAGGTTTTCAGTGTCCAGTGGAGATATAGATTTTTTTTCTTTCTGGAAACTGGGGATTTTCCTACCTGTAAAACAAATAAACTAAACATGAAATATATGCGGTTTATAGATATGATATATCTCATGGCCTTTGCTGCAGCACTTATGCAAAACAGGCTGACCTAATGTAGCCTGCTTAATAAAAGTAAATGGTTGTCTATACTCTGGATAGCTGAGTCTTTATCCCACAATGTGTGAATTTGAATCCATCCACATTACCTAAGATACTTTAGCCATACTTTTCTTAGTTTATTGGGCTTAGTTGGTAAAAGATAAAATGCTTTTTTTTATATATATATATACTTTGAAGGAGGTCCTAAATACATGTAGTGCTCAGGAGAATAAATGACTGCCTTGAAAGTGTTCTACCATTTAAATAAAATTTATAAAACGTAATGTCTCCTTAACATTTAGTTGCATCAACTAATTGGATACATAGCTGTAGTTTTAACTGTTTTCCAAAGAAACAATGAGAACTGTTTCTAACTAGTTATGCTGTGCACATATAGTCTATAATTTCTTGAGAATTATTTAACCAAATTGAAAGGGATTTGATATAACAGTATGTAGTGATAAATAATTCATTAAAAATTTATCTTGATAAAGCTAAATGTTAAGGAGATATCACTGTTTGTAAATTTTGTTTACAGGTAGGAGACTGGGTGCTCATTTTATTCTACTAGGGCACATAGAAGAAAGGGTTGATGAAAGAACAGAGCTTTGCAGTACTCTAGCATTGGTCAAGAAATTTGAGAATAAAGAGCCATCCACCATCATAGCAGTCAAAGAGGAATAAATTGGTCATCCAGTTGCAAAAGGTAGAAGATATGCCTTAAGATAGGAATGTACTTAAAAGTCATTTATGCTAATGTTTCAAGAAAATTGGTAACCTTCTTTGTTGTACAGTGAGGCTAAGTGATCCTAGCATATACTAGCACTTCCCAGCCTCAACCTGTATACTATTAGTAATGGCAAATAATGAAAAGAAGTAAGCTTAAACAGCATCAACAAAAAAAAAAAAAAACAGAAACAAAAAAACACAGCTCTACCCATCTCATCTCTCCATCTCTAATAATTTGTATAATTCTTTAAATTTATTCATCAAGTCTTGTAAAAACAATGGAACTTTGCTCCAAAAAGTGATCACTCTTTGGCTGAATGTAAATTTTCTCACATCTATCCCACAACCATTCCTTTTTCAATTTGTCCCTTAGTGTGTTGTCTGAGCAAAAGTTAGGCTTCCATCTGCATTTAGTTTACCTTTACCCAATCCCTTTAAGGCCTTAAATACTTCAGTTAGGTGTCTTTCTAGGTGTCTAGTTTCTAAATACTGCAGTTTTTCTGAACTGAAATCTTATGGTGAGAATACCCTTTTACACTGACATTTGCTATCTCTGATCCATAGGTACCTCTCCTGAATCCAAGGGTGTTGTCATAATTGTGGCCATGGCTTGCTACTTCATTTGCCGCTTCTTTTTAGTATAGTTGTATATATTCCATCAGCTCCAGGTATCTTATTTCCTTTTAAGTTCAGTTTAGGTGGTAGAAAATGAAAAAGGTGGTAGAAAATGAAAAAGACCTGGGAGTAATTGTGCAGTCAGATATGAAGTTTTCTGAGCAACAGACAGGCTGCCAGGGCAGGTCATGGGGTTTTGTCAATGATATATAGGAATTTTGCTAGCAGGAAAAAGGAGGTGATTGTCCCTCTGTATAAGGCAATGGTCAGGCCACACCTTGATTACTGCGTACAGGTCTGGAGGCCTCATTTTAGGAAGGATGTAGATTTGCTTGAGCGTGTACAGAGAAGGGCAACAAGATTGGTGAGGGGAATGAAGGTATCCTCTTACCCAATCCATTTATAAAACATGGATTTTTCAGAACTGAAATCTTATGGTGAGAATACCCTTTTACACTGACATTTGCTATCTCTAATCCATAGGTACCTCTCCTATGAAAGGAGAACTTAAGCCTCTTAAGGAGGCTTAAGTTCTCCTTTTGCAGAACTTAAGCCTCCTTAAGAGAGGCTTAAGTTCTGCAAATTGCAATGGCTGGAGACTAGGTACCTGCACGGTGATCTGATTGAGGTGTATAAGACCTTGAATGGGTTGAGCATGCTGAATTCTGATGGGATCCTTCCACTTGTTCAGATTACGAATGTAAGGGGGCATAAATTCAAATTAAGAAAAGACAGATGTAGAATAGATGTGCGGAAATTTGCCTTTAGTCAGTGGGTGGTTAATTGCTGGAACAAACTTTCATCTGTTGTTGTGGAAGTTGATAGGTTAAATAAATTTAAGGAGGAACTGGACAAGCATTTGGAGGGAATGGTGTGATTTTTTTATTTTATTTATTTTTTTGGCTGATGCTGCATAAGCTCATACACTTGCTTTCTTGCATCACATGCTACTACTACTTTCCTCTCAGTTATCGCAAAATAATTTAACTCCAGTTATAACTGACATACTTCTTTATATGTGTGAATATGCTGAATATTTTTTGAGTTTCTCAAAAGCCTGAATAGGATCATCAATGGTTATGCCATTAATATCTTGTGGACTAGTGTGGTTTATCCTTTCCCTTCTAGTGTTTGCATAATCATACAAAGAATTTTTTTATAAATTCTCTTCACATTCTGAGCCAAAGACTTTTGTAAACTGCTTTAGCTTGCTTAACTTCCAGTGACTTTGATTGCAGACTAAGTTATATTTACTGTTGGTTTATCTGTCTCCCGATGTTTATAATCATCCTTTGCATTTTTTGTCTCACCCACTAGTCTGATTTGATGCACATTTGGGTCTAAACCTCGAACAGTATCTCTTAGCTGATATAAAAAAGATTAGTAGCTTCTACAATTACTTTTCTAAATGGAAGCATTTAGAATTTGCAGTTGGTCTAATAGAAAAGAATGTATAAACTGATTAACACCATTGTAGTCATCTTTATGAAGACAAAATCCCTTCTCTTTGCCCCTTCACATTAGATACATCTTTAAGTAAATCCCACATCAATACACTGATTACTGCCACTGAGTAGTTACTTTACCTAAGGATTCTTAATGCATAAGGAATCACAGCTAATAATTAGAGCAAGAGTATTGCTTTCTCGTGTTGCCTCTCTAAGTTGCTACTGTAGAAAACTCATTCATTAAATCCAGAAAATTTCTGCTTTTATGTGAGTGGCCAATCCTTGAATTCCAGTCAATATCTGGAAAGTTAAATTCTCTCATTGCAAGACATTTTCATTTGCATGCCCACTCTGTATGTATTGTTACTCACAGTTAATGGGCTCAACATTTTACTGGCTGCCCATATCCACTGGGAGCATTGCCTTAGATTCTATGTGCTTAACCAAGAACATAACTTCCCCTCCCCCCCCCTTGTGTCCTCTGTTTTTACTGTATGCATTGTACTCATCATATTCAAATTCTGCAACCTGTATGTCTAAGTAGTAGTAGAGGGGCAAATGTTCAAGAAAGCAAGCTTATATAGTGTCAGCCAAAAAAAAAAAAAAAAAAAAAATTCATATGCCTAATATTTTTTTTGACGGCTAATAATACCTATACACTTCACTCATTCGTACCCTCCAAGAATTTGCCTAGATCTTCCTTGAATTTATTTAAACTATCCACTTCCACAACAACAGATGGAAGCTGTTTCAACAATCAACCACCCATTGGCTGAATGCAAACTTCCACATATCTATCCCTCAGCAATCCTTCCTGAACTTCAATTTATGCTCCCTTGTGTGTAGTCTCAGAAAGAGGGACAATGGCATTAACATTTAGCTTACTCAGTCTATTCAAGATCTTAAACACTTGATTTGGATCTCCTTGCATGTGCCTTGTCTCCAGATGCTTCAATTCACAGAACTGAAGCCTTTCTAGGTAAGTGCACCCTTTTGTTCCTTCCACCAATCTGGTTGCCCTTCTCTCCAGCAGTTCTACATCACTTCCTAAAGTGAGACCTCCAGACCTGTATACAGTACTCAAGATGTGGCCTAACCATGGCATTGTATAAGGGGATAATTACTTCCTTATCCCTGCTAGCAGTGCAGACATGCTTCCAGACTGCTCCCATGAGCTGTCCTGACAGCATGTCTGCACTGTTTAGAATTTCATATGACTGCACTATTATTCCCAGTCTTTCATTTTCCCACAACCCTCAGTGTAGTACCACACAGTTGATAACTTACTTTGGGATTACTGCTACCCATATGTAGTACTTTGATTTTGTGAATGTTAAACTTCAACCACCATTTCTCAGCCTGTTACCTTAATTTTTTTTTAGATCCTGTTGCAGTAGCATACCATCATTACTGTTATTAGTCACCTTGCCAACCTTTATATCATCTGCAAACCTAGATATTAAGCCCGATATACGTTTATCAATATTATTAATAAATATTGAAAGTCCCCCAGAGTTCAGTGGGCCAAGCACTGAACTCTGGGGGACTCCACTAATAACATTAGTACACATAGCAATAACTTGCCCTTAATGCCACGTTGCTCCAGTATGCACAGCAGTCTATGTGCAACATTATAAAAAACAATCATGAAATTCAAGTATAACATATGAAAATTATTTTTTGCATCCAGTTCCGTGGTCACGGCGTCATACTAACATATCAGCTTGGTTAAAAGACTGCTCCTTAACAAATCTTTTCTGTGACTGCAGTAAATTGCATTCCTGTCCAGATGATCCTGCATTACTTCTTGAACCAGTGATCCAATTATTTTCCCTGGAACAGATGATAGGCAAACAGGTTTGTAATTACTCCTGTGACCTTTTGATTCCCCCTTTACGAATTGGGAAAACATTCCACATCTCCAGACAAAAAAAAGGTCTCCACAGAATCCAAGGATGCCCTCATAATCATGACTAAAGGTTTGCTTACCTCCTTTGCAGCCTCCCTTAATATAATTGGAGAGATTCTATCTGCCCCAGGTGTCTTTTTTTTTTTTGTTTTGCTTGAACAATTTCTCTTCCGCTTTCCTTTCTGTTATCACAGTCATTTTACTCACCATTATAATTTAATAAACTTCTGGCATCCCCTTCACTAAGGAATTCCTCATGTGTGAAAGTAGATGCAGAATACCTATTCAGTTTGTCAGAAACCTGAGCAGGGCCTTCAACAGTTTACCCATTGACATCAAGTGGCCCAATGTGATTCTATCCCTTCCTTCTACTGTTAATATAAGCATAGAAATCTTTGCTGCTTTTCTTTGCATTCTTTGTCAGAGATTTCTGATAATCTGCCTTAGCTGGCCTGACATCTTTTTGATTTGATTACAGACTAATTTATATATATCATAAGCTTTCTGCATCACCTGATAATTTATATGCATCCTGTGCACTTTTTTTCTCTGCAACTTGTCTCAGTAGTTCATCTGATATCCATTTAGGTTTAAGCCTTGAACAGTATCCCTTCATTGGTATGAAAAGTCTAGTAGCTTTTATGATTACATTTAGCATTAGCATTAGTAGAGGCATATCATGCAAGAAAGCAAGCTTATGCAGCATCAGCCAAAAAAAAAAAAAAAAAAAAACTTCCACTTTAACCCCCCCCCCCCTTATTTCAAAATATCTGTTCAGCTGAGCCTTAAATTTATTTAGGTAATCAACTTCCACAACAACGGATGGAAGTCTGTTCCACCAACCAACTGCTCGCTATCTAAAGGCAAACTTCCGCACATCTATCCTACATCTGTATTTACTCAATTTCAGTTTATGCCCTCTCAGGGGATTATGCTGAGAAAGAGGAAGAATCCCATCAGCATTTAGCATGCTCAAACCATTCAAGGCTTTATACACCTCTATCAGATCACCTGGCCAGTGCCTAGTCTCCAGACACTGTAATTTGCAAAACTTAAGCCTTTCTTCATAAGAGCAACCCTTTGTTCCATTCACTAATCTTGTTGCCCTTCTCTGTACTTGTTCCAGCAGCTCTACATCATTCTTGAAATGAGGCCTCCAGACCTGTATACAGTACTCAAGGTGTGGCCTGACCATTGCCTTATACAAGGGAACAATCACCTCCTTATCCATGCTAGAAAAATTCCTAGATATGATTGACAAGACACCATGAGCTACTCTTGCAGACCGTCTGCACTGTTCAGAAAATTTCATATCTGCCTGCACAATTATCCCCAAGTCCCCTTCACTATTTACCACTGTCAGTGTAGTACCACAGAGTTGATACGTTACTCTGGGGTTACTGTTTCCCATATATACAGTACTTTACATTTGTCAATGTTAAACTTCGTTTGCCAACTCTCAGCCCATCTGCTCAACCTTTCCACATCCTGTTGCAGCAGCATACTGTCAGTAGTGTCCTTAACAACCCTGCTGATCTTTGTATCATCTACAAACTTGTGCATTAAGCTTGATATACCATCATCAGTATCATTTATAAATACAGAACACAACAATGGACTCAACACTTAACCCTGAGGGACTCCACTAATAACATTAGTCCATGATGAGCAGTGTCCATTGATTACCACTCTCTGCCTTCTCCCCTCAACCATACCTTTATCCATAGCAGCAATTTTCCTCCAATGCCACAGTGCTCCAATCTGTTCAGCAGTCTTCCATGTGCAACAGTATCAAAAGCCTTTCTAAGATCCAAATATATAATATCAAAGTTATTCCCTGCGTTCAGTTCTTTTGTGATTGCATCATAGTATCCAATCAGATTAGTCTGGCAAGACTTTCCCTTAACAAAACCACGCTGTGTCCGAGCTATATCTGAAGTCTTGTCTAGATGATCCTGCAGTGCTTCTTTAAACAGTGCCTCCATTAATTTTCCTGGAACAGAAATTAAACTCACAGGTCTATAATTACTTGTGTCAGCCTCTGATCCAACTTTGTGAATTGCGGTTACATTTGCACATCTCCAGTCTATGGGTACCTCCCCTGAGTCTAAAGAAGCTCTCATAATTATGGCCAAGGGTTTGCTTACTTCCTTTGCTGCCTCTTTTAATATAACTGGATATATCCCATCCACCCCAGGTGCCTTTTTTTTATGTTTATCCTCAACAATTTCTCCTCCACGTTCCTCTCAGTTATTACAAAATCGTCTAGCTCACTGCCAGAGTTATACTTCACCTCTGGCATTACCCTTCTGAATAACTCCTTGTGTGAATGTAGATGCGAAATACTTGTTTAGTTTGTTAGCCACCTGAGCAGGATCTTCAACTGTTGAAACCATCAATATCCAGTGGACCAATCTGATTCATCCCTTTCCTTCTAGAGTTTACATAGGTAAAGAACTCTTTTCTGTTTTTCTTTGCATACTTTGTGAAGGATTTCTCATAATCTGCCTTTGCCTGTCTAATCTCTATTGTGACTTGGTTACAGACCACCTTATATCTATCATAGGCTTCCATGTCACCCATTCATTTATATGTGTCCCATGCATTTTTCTTCTCGGCCATGTCTCATTAGTTCATCTGACATCCATTTAAGCCTAAATCTTGAACAATATTTCTTAGTTGGTATGTAAAGTCTAGTAACGTCTAAGATAAATTCTTTGAATGCTTCTCATTTTGAATTTGCTGTCGGTAGCATCATCAATTGGTCCCACCAAATAGAATTTAAATACTGTGTCAGACCACAGTAGTCGCCTTTACGAAAGCAAAAACCCTTCCCTGATGGTAGTTACCTCTTTGAGTAAATCCCACTTCGGCACACTGTGATCACTGCCACCTAGTGGTTCCTTTGTCTGCAGATTCTTAATGCACGAAGAATCACTACTGATAATCAGATCAAGAGTATTACTCCCTCAAGTTGCTTTCCAAACATGCTGATGTAGAAAACAGTCATCCAATAAATCCACAAAAGCCTTGCTAGTGTGTGAGTGACCAACCCACAAATTTCAGTCAATATCTGGGAAATTAAAATCCCTCATTATAAGACTCTGTGATTTACTGGCCCACTCTATTTCCCTGTACAGTTGCTTATTATACTCATCAGAGTCATTAGGCCTATAACACACTCCTACTCTAAATTTTGATCTCCCAATGCTTATGTCACACCAAACTGACTCGACACTGCACTGTCCAGTGATGTCAACTGGCTTCACTTCCTTGAATTTTATGTGTTTCTTAACTAATAGCATAACCTCTCCTCTCTTCCTATCCTGTCTATCCTTTCTGTACACATTGTACTCCCCAAATTCCAGTTCTGCATTCCTTATATCTGTGTGCCACCACGTCTCTGATATCCCAACAATATCTGCCTTTGATGTTTTGAGTAATACCTCAAATTCATCAAATTTATTTACCAAACTCCTAGCATTGGTATACACGCAAGTATATATGCACCTTTTCCTATTCTTAGCTATCCTAACACAACCCATGTGTTTTCTTGTACCGTAATGATTCCCAGCAGTCTCTGAAGTACCCTGCATCTTGTTTTTCAGGCTGCTGCTCATTCTAATAGAAGCAGTGCACGAATCACTTTCACCTCTGCCAGTGGCTACTGTTAATCTATTAATCCTTGTATCCTCTCAAGCTAGCAGTTTTCCGACCCACCTAACACTGTCTCGATAGCTTTAGGAAATATTCTTGCACCCTTTCTATTTAAGTGAATCCCATCTCTGTGGAAGCAGTCTCCCCTGTTAACAAGAGTCTCTCCTGTTTTATGTTTATCAACAGCAAATTCCATTTAGAATTTGCTGTT
Organism: Mastigoproctus giganteus; assembly: GCF_048544385.1. Classification (NCBI taxonomy): domain Eukaryota; kingdom Metazoa; phylum Arthropoda; class Arachnida; order Uropygi; family Thelyphonidae; genus Mastigoproctus; species Mastigoproctus giganteus. The sequence continues at coordinate 89,249,557 of NC_143583.1, read as the reverse complement.
GGTAACATCATCAATTGGTCCACTGCAAAAAATTTTAAAACTGTCTGACACCACTGTAGTCACCCTTATAAAAGCAAAAGCCTTTCCTTTTATCCTTGGGTTATATCTTTTAATTAAATTTCACATTAGTACACTGTGATCATTGCCACAGTGTACTAATGTAAGAATCACAGCTGATAACCAGATCAAGAATATTGCTTCCTTTTGTTGCCTCTCTAACATGCAGCTGTAGAAAACGGTCATCCAATAAATCCACAAAAGGTCGTGGTGTTTGCTGGTGTTTGAGTGACCAAAGCACAAATTCAGTCAACATCTGGAAAGTTAAAATCGCCCATTATAAGACATTCTGATTTACTGACCCATTCTCGTTCCCTGTATAGCTGTTTGGTATACTTATCACAGTCAATTATTCCTATAACACACTCCTACTGTAAATTTTGTTTTCCTAGTGCATGTCCTTGCCGTCCGTACAATATCTGCATTTGATGACTTAATCAATACTTCATATTCATTAAATTTATTTATAGTGCTCCTAGCATTAGGCAACGTTCAATTATACCTGTACATGTTCTTAGTTACCCTAACACATGTATTTACTTGTTGCCTAATGAACCACAGGAGGGCCTGAAATCCCTGACACCTCCTTTCCAGGCTGCTACATGTTCCAATCAGTAGCAGATTAAGGTCGGTTGAGGCCCTGGGCGCAGAAGAAAATATTGGGCCCCTTAAAAAAAAAAAGAGAGAGACAGGAAAAAAAAAAAAATACATGTTAACCATTTTTTCAAATAAATAAAAAATATTATGTACTATTAATGTTTTATTTCCAATAAAATTTGATTTGAATATAATATATGTATAATATAATTAATAATAGCATAATAATAATCACAAAGTTTTGAACTAATAGTTGAACATAGGTAAAAGTATAATTATAATTAATGATAGTATACGTATAATAGGAGTAACAATCAGAAATTTGAACAAAAACATCATAGAATTTTACTTGAAATTAAAATTAAAAATGTGAAAATATTTAAATAATTTTTTTTCTTTATTAATTTTATCTTAATATAATTTCTTAATTTTATCTTAATATAATTTCAACGATATATGCATATTTGCATATATCGTAGGTCTGCACTGCAGGAGAACCTTTGTAAGTACAAAGTAGCAAATACGATTTTATTGCTCCGATGAGTGGTAGCGCAGCCGCAAGGGGCCTATGCAGCATAGTATGTGTATAGTGGGCAGCGTAGTAATGAAATAATGAAAATAAGCGAATATAAACATACTATCAGGTTTTACCTCCGATTGTAAACTTGTACGTAGTTAAAATTGCACATATGAAACCAAACTTGGTGTCATTAGAAAAAAGTGTAAAGTTGGAGTTTTGCGGGGCCTTTCAGAAGTCGGGGCCCAGGGTGCGTACCCAGTGCGCCCGCCGTTAAACCCGCCTCTAGTTCCAACTGAAGAGTGCAAGAATCACTTTCAACTTTGCCTGTAGTTCTAGTTAATCTATTATTCTCTGTATCCCCCCCCCCTCCTAAGCTAGCCCACCTATCACTACCTACATTTTCAAATTTCAGATTCAAAGTGTTATCATGTTTCCAATATCTCTGCATTGGTGAATTAACTAATATTTTAAATTCATTAAATTTATTTACATACTTCTAGCATTAAGTTACAAGCAAGTACATATGTTTACCTTTGTACAAGTACATATATTTTTGTCTTTAGTAACCAAACATGACTCATATATTTGCTTATCCCACGAGAATCCCCCCTCACCCCACCCCAGAAGGATGTGATCCTGTCCACTTTGCTTTCCAAGCTACTGAATGTTCCAACATAAGTAGTATGTGGGCATTGGTCATATGTGAGCCCTTAAGCCGTACCATTATGTACTGCTTGAGAGAGAGAGAGAGAGAGAGAGAGAGAGAGAGAGAGATAATTTGTAAATAATAATGAATATGGAAATTTTGTAGATAATGATACTAAATTGTTTTATTTCATTTTAATTATTATTATTTTTTTATTTTTTTTTTTGTAAAAGGTTCTTTTTATTTGTAAACCAATATATTCAGCATAGGTGGACTTGGAAAATAATTTTTGCATTAATTTATCATAAAAACTACTGTTTTTTTTTCTTGTTAGTTGTTGGTACATTGGCTTCTGTGGCCATAATGCACCTCCCAAAGTTTTTGCATTATACTGTGATCCAAACCCGAGGCAGGATTCGAACTCGCAACCTTTGGGTTTCCAGGCAGGCACTTTACATACCTGGCTAGCCTGGTCGGCAAAAAACTACTTCATAGAAGACTTACAAAGCACTACTACCAATGGAAGTTGAGGGACTTAATTTTTGTTACAGCGAAACTTTCATTTTAATGTGTTAAGTGTAACAGGATTTTAGTGTATATGTATTTTTTATATTGCAGCATTGACTACATGAGATATATTGGAGAAATTTTAATAAATCTTTCTTTTAATATTTAGTCATTTCAGTGCCTGGATTTACTAGTCTCATTAATTAATCATTCTCAAGTGGATGGAGTGGCCACCCCTTGAGTAATTCAGGGTTTTCCAGCCTGTACAACATGCAAAATTGGCAAGCGGGTTAATCTGTTGTCTTTACTAAAAGTGTGGAATAGGCATGTGCATTGCCATGCAACAAGAATCAACTGCTTTTCTCTTGAAATTGCAGCCTCACTCAGGAAATATGTTTCAATATTCTTTGAAATACCTGTACATAGAATGCAGCATTGAGTCTCTCCTTCAGGTACAAATTCCTTGTGAATCAACATGCTGTTTGGCAAAAACATAATCGGCGTAATCTTGTTGCTGGACATTTTGAAATGAAACTTTTTGGGCCTTTGTGATGATTTTGAAGTTCACTGCATGATCTGTTGTTTCATCTATCGGCTGTACTAAAACAGTCATCCCCAGTGACAATACGGTTAAAGAAATTGAGATTGCCTTGAAACGTCTGGATGACGTCTTCACACAATGACACTCTTCATTGCTTCTGCTCATCTGTGAAGCTGAGCAGCACATATTTTGCAAAGACCTTCTTTTTCCCTAACTCTTCATGAACAATTTGGTGAATCATCTCTCTATTCGTATCCAACTCATCAGCCATCATTCTGAGGGACAGTGGCACATTATAATGAAGTTAGTGGTTAAAGATTCATTGCAGGATCATCTAGCAGCAATAATTCAAACAGCATGGGTTTGTTAAGTCTTGTCTGACAAATTTGATTGGATACTATGATGTGGTTACAAAGAAACTGGATGCAAAAAATAATTTTGATATAATATATTTGGATTTCCGGAAAGCTTTTGACACCGTTGTGCATGGAAGACTACTGTACAAATTGGAGCAGAATGGTATTAAGGGTAAGTTGCCACAATGGATAAAAGGGTGGTTGAGTGGGAGAAGAAAGAGGGTGGTAATCAATGGACACTGCTCTTCATGGACTAATGTTATTAGTGGAATTCCACAGGGTTCAGTGGAACTCCACTAATAATATTAGTTCCAACTGTTCAGCTCACTGTTGTTTTGTTTATTTATCAATGATATTGATGAAGGTATATCAGGCTTAGTGTCAAAGTTTGCAGTAATAGCAGAGTGCTACTGCAACAGGATCTAGAAAATTTGGGCAGATGTACTGAGGTGGCAACTGAAGATTAAGATTGACAAATGCAAAGTACTGCATATGGGCAGAAGTAACCCCAGAGGAATGTACCAACTGTGTTGTATACTATACTTAGGGTGGTAGAAAATGAAAAAGACCTGGGAATAATTGTGCATTCAGATATGAAGTTTTCTCAGCAATGCAGACGGGCAGCAAGAGCAGGTCATGAGGTTTTGTCAATGATATATATATGGAATTTTGCTAGCAGGGAAAAGGTGATTATGCCTTTGTATAAGGCAGTGGTCAGCCCATGCCTTGAGTACTGCATACAGGTCTGGAGGCCTCAATTTGGGAAGGATGTAGATTTGCTTGAGTGTGTACAGAGAAGGGCAACAAGATTGGTGAGGGGAATGAAGGGATCCTCTTACCAAGAGAGACTTAAGTTCTGCAAATTGCAGCAGCTGGAGAGTAGGCACCTGTATGGTGATCTGATTGAGGTGTATAAGGCCTTGATTGAGCACACTGAATTCTGATGGGATTCTTCCACTTGCTCAGATTATGAACCTAAGGGGGCATACATTCAATTTGAGAAAGACAGTTGTAGAATAGATGTGCAGAAATTTGCCTTTAGCCAGCCGTGGTTAATTGCTGGAATAAACTTGCATCTGTCGTGGAAGTTGATAGGTTAAATAAATTTAAGGAGGAACTGGACAAACATTTAGAGGGAATGGTTGTGTGAATTTTTTTTGGCTGATGCTACATAAGCCCATATGCTTGCTTTCTTGCATCACATGCCTCTATTACTATTATAGCCACAGATGCTAATGTGCCATAAAACTCTTAAACAAACAAATTTGAGTATCAACGATCTCTTGCCAACGTTCTTGCAGCTGTCTTTGAAATTCTTATACCCAAACCTGCTGGTTCTACTTAACATTTCATCACCATAAACAGTTTTTAATGTTTCATACATTTCTGTTGCAGACTTACCCATTTTAAAGCAAAATTTGATATTTGTTCATTGCTCCATTGCAAAATTGTGACATGGAAAATTAATGCTACTAACGAACAGGGCCGGCCTTACAGTTTTGGAGGCCACAGGCAAAAGTTATTTTTGGGCCTTAGACAAAATATTTTTCTATGAGTTGTAACATTTTTTTATATTTTCACTTATTGTATAAAATAAATAAAATAGTTAGGATTGAATTTATTAAAAATTTATTGAAATATTTTATAAAAAACAATTTATAATGTAAATGTCAATATAATTAATTTTAAATAGACAGCTTTCTTGCTTTTTTTGTTTGCAAATTCTGCTATTATTTCACTATAGTCTAAAGATTGACAAATTTCACTTTCAGTTGAAATGACTGATAGGTCTACCAATCTTTCTTGAGTCATTGTAGACCTCAGAACTGGTTTTATTAATTTTAACTTAGTAAAACTACGCTCACCAGAAGCAACTGTCGTAGGAATGGTCAATAGAATTTGTAGAGTGATAGAGGTATTTGGCAATACCTCATTCAATCTATTGTTATGTATGTATTTCAGTACTTCTAAAGGTGATAATTGTGAAGTAAAACATTTGACAGAGTCCTAAGCTCAGTAAGAAGATTTTGGCCATCCAAGTCACTCTCAGCTCCGCTTTCTGTATCAGATAGAAACAATTGCAAATGATTACAAAACTTTAGCAGTTTTTCATCGCTTAAAACTTTTAAACTGTGAATATCAAATAAAAATCGAAATGATTCTTTAAATTTTTCCAGCTCTTGAAATCGTTCAGTAATTGACATTATTGCTTGATCTAACAGTACGTTAAAGAATTCTACCTGAAACCGTTTTTTAGAATCACAGATTATTTCATCTTCTGCCTCAAAAGAGAATTGATTTTGATATGTCTACATCGGACTGACTCGGCAGAAGGGAAAACAACTTCTTCAGGAGACATTTCTAATTCATTAGCTAATTGTTTGGCTATTCTCTGTGAAGTTTGAAACCCATTTTCCTTATAACATGTTAAAAATTTCTTTGTCCTTTCCAAAAGTACCAACACTGTCTCTAATTGCACGTGCTCCCCTTGAAAAATTTTGCTCACAAGATTCACCTGAGTTAGAATATCATACCAAATACATAGCATCACGAGAAATTAAACTTTCAAGTTCTCTTGCCAGGGAAAGAGCTTCTGTTCGGTATTTGAAATCAACGGTTGTTTCAGAAACATCAATTAGTGTGACATAAATGTCACCTATTTGGAATCTAAGAGCTTTGACACTTTCAACTCTGCATTCCCATCTTGTTTCCAATAGTTCCTTGATTGTAAGATGTTTTACATGTACCTTTAAAAGATTCCATCTTTGTGTAGATGCGGAAAATAATACGTAGATTTGTTGTATAACACCAAATAATGACTTTGCAGAATTTGATGACCCAGCTGTGTCACATAAAATCAAATTCAAATTGTGGCATCCACAAGAAACATAAAATGCCCTCTGATTGATTTTTCTTACTCTTGCTTGTACCCCTTTGTTACAACCTTTCAACCGACCGGGCTAGCCAGGTGGGTAAAGTGCCTGCCTAGCAACCCAAAGGTTGCAGGTTCGAATCCCACCTCAGGCTTGGATCAAAGTGCTTGTTGTTGTTATTTGGTTTTTAGGAGCATTAGCAACTAAGGCCATATTGCTCCAGGATATGCGGTGGTCATTCCCTGACCTTTCCGTTAGTTAGTTAGTTAGTTAGTTAGTTATTTGGTTTTTAGGAGCATTAGCAACTAAGGCCATATTGCTCCGGGATATGCGGTGGTCATTCCCTGACCTTTCCACATCCTCTGTATTTGGTGGTGACGGGCTCGAACCCCGGTCTAATCAAGAAGTGTGTGCTACGCACTGTTGCTCCTTCCCACCTGGCTATGGAGGCGCCCTGATCAAAGTACTGCAAAAACCTTGGGAGGTGCATTATAGCCACAGAAGCCGATGTGCCAACAACTACCAAAAAAAAAAAAAATAAATAAAACAACCTTTCATATTAGAACCATTATCATAAGCTTGACCGTGACAATCGGAAATTTGTACCTAGTTTTTTCAACTTTTCCAAGAAAACTTCTGTTAAAACAAATCCCGTTATCCCGTTCAACGATTTCTACAGATTTCCCAATTATTTCAACAAAACATATTACTACAGTCATCTGCTCTTGATGGCTAACATCTGGAGTGCAGTCTAAAATCATGGAGTAATATTTTGATTTATTTATACTAGCTGTTATTTTTTCTAAGACGTTTTTGCTAATTAGATGAATAAATTCATTTTGCATTCTTTTACGTAAGTAATGATCATGAATTTCAGAATTGTTGATTCTCCGAATGTGTTCACCTAAAACAAGATCAAACTTCACAACTAATTCCACCAGTCCCAAAAAATTCCCCGTTGTTACGAGCATGCAGCTTTTCCTTGCTACCACGGAAAGCCATGTTTTTCTGTGCCAGAAACTGTACGATAGCTAAAATACATTCTAGTACACCCGCCAATGTAATTTTTCTTTCGCAATTGATTTTTGCAATTCCTTATCAAGTGTTTGATTTTTGTTTAAACGATTTTCAAACTAGTCCATTTCCTTTGTGACTCTGTATTTTGTTGAAAATCCGTGTTCTCTTATCAGTGTAGAAAGGTTCTTCCAGTCTTTAAATCCAATACTTGAAAATTTGTTTTCTGAATCAGAAAACAACTTGCAACAGAAGCAAAAAACACAGTCAAGATTTTTAAAATAAACCAGCCCACGACGGTCGATTAATTCACCATTTAAAAGTTTCCGAGTGTAGTATGACACAGAAAAGTGCCTTATTCTCATCCAGAGGAAAATCAAAGTTAATAACTCTATTTGGACCTTTATCAATCACAAAGACTAGTTGACTATTATTCAGAGGTACCGAATTATAGTCAACTAGTCTTTGTGATTGATAAAGGGCCAAATAGGGTTATTAACTTTGATTAGGACATTTAAGGGTGTGTTAAATTAAAGGAATCCTGCAAAGAAAGCATGTTTAATCTAATAGAATTAAAATATACTCTTGTTAAAATTTATATAATAAAAACATTTCATCAAATACCATTGTTTACTTGCAAGAAGTCTTGTTTATAATTATTTTATCCCCATTTTTTATTAAATATTATTGAAATATTTCTTTACTTTTCCTTGCTAATAAATTTAATTCATTTCAAAATCCAGTAAAATTGTTTTAAAACAGGATATTATATGAATATTTTGAATTCCTAATCTTTTTCCGTAGTTATTGATTTTATAAGAATATAAATGGTAAATATTCACGCCCAAAAAATTCTATTACAATTTTTTTTAAAGAAATGAGTGATTTCTAGGTAATAATAAACTTAGGAGAAATTTCAGTATTAATTATAAGTTATTTTTATTTAAAATAACATTACGAGGAATTTTATAAATATTTTATAAGTTTAGTTTCTTCAAACTGTTCATTGACACATAGGTAGGTGTTCCTTTCTCTTGCAGGACTTTATTATTAATAAGGAAATTAAATTGATATTCGGACCTTCCCTTAAACTACAAATTGATCTTTCTGGGTCTTTCAAGGAGTATCTTGCCACTGATGAATGCAGATTTGCGATTGAAATGTAATTAGATTTATTTAAAAAATTGTGTCTCAGAAAGAAGACTGAATCATTAATTTTATTTTAACTATATGAATAGCTCGTCATTCCTAGATGATTGTATCATCTCGAATTACCAACAAAGCCACATTTACCGTAAGGCACAAGCTGGTGTCCTCACTCTCCACGGGGCCTCGCTTTAAAGCGCTCGATAACATCTTTATGAAAAACAGTCTAGTTACCAGTGGTATAACTGTCGTTGTGCAGGGGGGTGCAATGTACCTGGGCCCACAAAAGGGTAGTTACGCCACTGCTAATTACAGTTTTGTTTAAGATTCTTATTCATAGATATTTAATGAATTAATTTACTACGAATTTTTATATAAATGTCGACTTTTACTTTCAATAAATTCAAAAATACCTATAATTTTATTAACCGAAATAAATGTCTGAACCAACTGTTTTACATCATATTGTTTTGAACTGACCTTTTGGGTCCTCATACTGATGTTGCGCTTAAGGCCTCCAAAAGTATAAATGCGGATCTGATTACCAAAGTACGAAAATTAAACAAAATTTTGTAACATAAAAATTAGATTCACTTACCAAATACTGCTAATAGGGTGGCGTAGAAAGCATTCTTTTTAGAAAAGTTGCCGGGAAGAGAAATTTATCGATGACGAAGAACTCTTAAAACTGTTACCTTTGTCTGGAGAAAATTTCTTACAATAAATGCAAAATATTGAGGTAAAAGCTCGAAATTCAGTTATTTCAGAAGAATTTGAATTTCTTTACGTCTTCTTAAACCAGTTATCCAAAGACTGATGTATACAAAATGCAAGAAATAGAACTGTCGATGTTACGACAAAGAACAGTAAAACGAGACTGATCATCTGAAACAACCTCCTTTTTCAAGAAGGGTTTGGGAAATATTCTTAGAAATGTATTTATGAGAAACTCTTACACAAGCCTTTTGATACATTGTTTCACACTTTATGAAACAATGTATCAGTGATATCTGGAAACTATTAAACGGACCTATCCTCTTACCCTTCATGTGGCGAAAAGGGAAAGGTTCTAAAGAGCCCTTAAAGTAACCAGAGATTCTATCTCTATACCTATGGTCACCATTTTTGTGAATTTGGAAAGGGGGCAGTAAAACAAATGAGGGAACGTGAGAGAAAAGAAATGTTAGAATTTTTGTGAAAAGAAAGTGTGGCAAAGTTAACAGTAATTCCATTCATCCGAACACTGTTATTACTTGGTCATCATTATTTAACCCAAGAACTTGCATTTGCCTCTGTGACTGGGGCCCCCCTTGAATTGGAGGCCCCAGGCAGCTGCCTAGCTGGCCTATGCCTAAGGCCGGGCCTGCTAACAAAACTGATTGTTACTTGCAATCTATTAGTCTTCTGCAAAATCTCTCTACCACTATCTGTTGGAAGAAGTTTGAAGTGCAACATACTGCTTCCGTTTATTTTCCAACTCATTGAACTTAACTGCACCAGTCTGAGAACTCTATTGTGACCCATTGTACACTATTCCAGTAAAATCATCTTTAGTTAGATGATGGACAAAATTTCAGTCATTAACCTTGAATTTACAATCGGACAAAGATTCCTTTTGTGAAGCACCTCTGAGGTTTTTTGCTACCATTGCATGAGTAATGTTAAGTTCTGTGTACCAGCCATACAGGTATCTTGTGCAGTTTGATTAGAAATTAAAAAAATAGCAGGTCTTCACTTTTTCTATAGTTCAAATTTAATTTAGAAGACAGTTTTTACTATAATTTATTTGTACTTGATTTTAAATTGGTATTTTCACTTTTTCATGCATTTATATTCTCTTTTTACAGGTTATTCATTAAGGAAGAGACAAATTTTAGTTAAGCCAACTCCAGGTTTAGAATGTCCATTTTTAGAGGAAGTTGATATATGTGATGATGTGGAATTGTTTAAATGGGATTATGGTGATTGGAATGAGTGTCAGGCTACAAATGGAAACTGTGGTGAAGGACAAAAAAGAAGGGAAGTGTTTTGTAGAAGAGTTGATGGGGTAAGTTTTCTTTTATTGTTTTACTAGTTCCTTAGTTGTTAATAATTGTCACTTTTTTTTTTTTTTTTTTTTTTTTTTTAACTGAGTACAACAGTTTCCACTTCTAATGAAACATTTCTTTTAACCCTTTGGAGCTGAGATGGCATATAATATGACTTAAATCTAAAGAATAAAAGATTCTTTAAATTTTTATTTTTATTTCTTTTATTCTTTAAATTTTAAAGAATAAAAGAAATGGTTTTATGTTTTCAGTGTTTATTGTAAATTCAGATTCTTAAGTTCAGGAGTACATAAATTTTTGGAACCTGCTTAATTATTGTAATTGTTTTTCCTGGCTAACTGGCAGGTCACATAAGAGATTCCCCTTGAATGTTCCCAGATTTTTAATCAATGATTAAAAATCTGAAAGTTTTATACTTTCCTAAATATAGTCAAACTTTTACTGCAATAGTGTCTGAAGTGATTTTCTTAGTTTTCATATATAAATTTGGTGCAAGGACCTGCAAAGTGCCCTGCCACCATTTTTGCAATTATTTGGATTTTGCTTGAAGAATGGCATGGTACCAGAAAGTGCCAAGACCCTATTTGTTTAAAATTTCAGGTTAGCATTAGTTTAGGCATGTGATGCAAGAAAGCAAGAGTACACTACAGCATCAGAAAAAAAAAAAAAAAAAACCTTTCCATTTTGCCCATCTGATCACTACAAATGTTTGTCTAGTTCAGCCTTAAATTTATTTAAGCTATCAACTTCCACAACAACAGATTAGAATTAGCAGAGGCACATGATGCAAGAAAGCAAGCTTATATAGTATCAGCCAAAAAAAAAAAAAAAAAACCCTTATTTCACCCATCCACTTGCTCCAAATGTTTGTCAAGTTCTGCCTTGAATCTGTTTAAGCTATCAACTTCTACAACGACAAATGGAAGTTTGTTCCAGCAATCAACCACCCGCTGGCTAAAGGCAAACTTCCGCAAATCTATTCTACACCCATCTTTCCTCAATTTGAATTTGTCCTCTCAGGCGATTATTCTGAGCAAGAGGAAGCATCCCATCAGCATTGAGCATGCTCAAACCATTCAAGGCTTTATACACCTCAAACAGATCACCTCGCATGTGCCTAGTCTCCAGACACTGTAATTTGCAAAATTTAAGCCTTTCTTCGTAAGTGCAACCCTTTGTTCCATTCACTAATCTTGTTGCCCTTCTCTGTACTCATTCCAAAGCTCTACATCCTTCTTAAAATGAGGCCTCCAGACCTGTATACAGTAGTCAAGGTGTGGCCTGATTTCCAAAGAGATGATGCCAAACCTTTTGAAATTAATTTCTCCCTTATGAAGCGATATTGCAAATTTTTTTTCCAAATGTGATGTCAACAATCTTGCCCTTTTTTTGTTTTTGATATTGTTCATTAATGAAAAAGCATTTTCACATGTGTATGTTGATTCAAACATAGAAAGTACTTTGAATGTTTCTCTTTTTTTTTAAAAAAAAGGAACTTTTTTTTGCAGTTGGATCAGAACCCCCAGAATTTTAAAATAGTTTGTTGTTGGTAAAGATATTTCAGAACTAAAGATGACTGCATATGAACAAGTTCTAACACAGCAGTTGCTATATCATTTTGATTGAAAATTTGTTCCAAGTTATTGATTTTAAAATTTCTGTAATTTATTGTTAATTCAAATTTTGGGAGGTTGCTCTTTCAACTATTTAAATCTTTCTTGGAATTGGTCACTAAGGTGTTTGATTACATTCATTACAAACGATGGGCAATCCCCAGCAGTTTCCTCAAGGCATTTTTTAAGAGTAGTAGAATGAAGCAAATTTCATTTTAAAACTTGATTCTGAAACTCTTGAAGTTTTCTCAAATGCAATAATCTCCTCATATAAAACTACCACAAATTTATCTTTTCTCTGTACCCCCAAATTTAACTCATTTAAATAGCTGAAGATGTCAACAATGAATGAAAGTGTAATCTTGAAATCTTCAGTAAACATTTCATTAAAAAAGTTTTCTTTATTATTTTCTATTAGAAAAGCTTTTGCTTCTTCACACACCTCCCAAATTCTGGAAAGAACTTTCTATGACTGAGCTAACAAGGTGTATGGGTAATAAGATCAGAATGTGGTGCGAAGATCTTCCAAAAATATTTTTAGAAGTTGCTTATTTAGGGATTTAGCAATAAAATGGTTGATGACTTTGACAATGACTTTAAGACATCCTATAATTTCTTTTTGATCTTTCATATTCCCAGGGGCTCACATCTCGGGAGTATGGGCTTGGCACACCCAGGGTCCTGAGCTGGATATCATCATTCTTCTCTTTCTTGGTGATTTCCTTCTACTTTTGTCTCTCTCTCTCTCTCTCTCTCTCTCAGGGTAACTCGGGAATTTTTTTTTTGGCTGGTGCAGCATAAGCCTTAGGCTTCCCTGCACCACATAGCTAATAATAATAATAATTCACGAACATAAGGCCTCAATATGAATCACACAGCAATAATGCACAAAATTCGGTATCCTTTAGTCTCTATTAAGATAAGCAATAAAGCCTTAGTTTTTTTACCAATCATGGAAGGCGCACCATTGATAACATTTGATATAATTATATTCAGATCAAATTTGCTCACTGTGAGGAATTTCATGTGCATCATATACATCTTTTCCAGTTGTATGACCATTAAGCAGCAGAATAGCCAAAAAATTTTCTTCACAGCTGCCCTCATGTTGAATCAAATGAACAAAGCACATGAGTTGTGATATGTCTGAAACATGTGATATGCCTCAAACAGGCCTTTGATACTGTTGCACATGGAAGACTGCTGCACAAATTGGAGCAGTGTGACATTGGCGGCAAATTGCTGCTATGGATAAAGGGATGGTTTAGTGGAAGAAGACAGAGTGGTAATCAATGGATGCTGCTCTCTGTTTACTAATGTTATTAGTGGAGTCCCTCAGGGTTCAGTGTTGGGTCCATTGTTGTTTTCTGTATTTATAAATGATATTGATGATGGTATATCAGGCTTAATGTCCAAGTTTGCAGATGATACGAAGGTTGGCAGGGTTGTTAATGACAGTATGCTGCTGCAACAGGATCTAGAAAAGTTGAGCAGATGACCTTGAGAGGTGGCAAATGAAGTTTAACATTGACAAATGTAAAGTACTACATATGGGAAGCAGTAACCCCAGAGTAATGTATCAACTCTATGGTACTACACTGGCAGAGAATGAAAAGGACCTGGGGGTAATTGTGGAGGCAGATATGAAGTTTTCTGAGCAGTGCAGTCAGGCTGCAATAGTAGCTCATGGTGTCTTGTCAATGATATACAGGAATTTTTCTAGCAGGGATAAGGAGGTGATTATTCCCTTGTATAAGGCAATGGTCAGGCCACACTTTGAGTACTGTATATAGGTTTGGAGGCCTCATTTTAAGAAGGATGTAGAGCTGTTGGAATGAGTACAGAGAAGGGCAACAAGATTAGAACAAAGGGTTGCTCTTACAAAGAAAGGCTTACGTTTTGCAAATTACAGTGTCTGGAGACTAGGCACCTGCGAGGTGATCTGATTGAGGCGTATAAAGCCTTGAATGGTTTGAGCATGCTCAATGCTGATGGGATGCTTCCTCTTGCTCAGAATAATCACCTGAGATGGCATAAATTCAAATTGAGGAAAGACGGTTGTAGGATAGATGTGCGGAAGTTTGCCTTTAGTCAGTGGGTTGTTGATTGCTGGAACAAACTTCCATCTGTTGTTGTAGAAGTTGATAGCTTAAATAGATTCAAGGCAGAACTTGACAAACATTTGAAGCGAGTGAATGGGTGAATAAGTTTTTTTTTTTTTTTTTTTTTTTGGCTGATGCTATATAAGCTTGCTTTCTTGCATCATGTGCCTTTGCTAGTGCTAATGCTAACATCAGTTGACTCATCAGGTGCCAGTGGAAAAAATACACAACTTTCAGTTCTACCTAATAATTTATTGAATATTACATCTGCCCTTTTAAGAACTCGATTTGAAACTGCATTATTACTTAAAGGAATATTTTTGGTCAAGCTAATCAAAGTAGCTCTTTGTTTTTCTGGTAAGATGCTTGCAAGCACTTCTAATGATCACACTACACTTTTTTTTATTATTTCACCACTAGTGTAGGACAATGAATTCTTTGCAATTATATTTGATAAAATAAATGAAACTTCATTCACTAACCCTTTACTACTATTAGCTTGACCTAAATTTAAAATATTTTTCTCTTTCAAGTTTCATTTTTTTTCTTGAAGTTTAGCTTTTCTAATATCACCAAATTTGGGAAAAGTTAATGAAAATTGCTATGGCATGTTTGGTAATAGCTTTCACAATTTAACTTCCAATAGCTAGCCAAACATGCCTGACATAATAAGAAATTTACACCAGTTCTGCTACTATTATATATTACAAAATAATCGTATTCCCAAGAGGAGAGAAATACATACTATTTAATTTTTTGTTCTTTGCATTTGAAAAATGTAGGTCTAAATCAGACAACTGTGAATGTAGTGGTAATGTATCATTTTTTTCCCCATATGTTCATTTTGGTTCATTTTTAAAAACTTATCCATTTTGAAAGGGTTTAGTAACTCGATAGCTGATGCTATCGGGGCACTGTTAGGATGGTCGGAAAACTGCTAGTTTGGGGGAGGGGGAATTCACAGACTAAAAGATTAAAGTTTGCTGCAGGCAGAGGCTAAAGGTGATTCTTGCACTGCTTCTATTGTAATGAGCAGCAGCCTAGAGAACAAGTTGCTAGGGACATAAAGAGCTGCTGGGAGACATCATGGAACAAATAAATACGTGGTGTGTTAGGGTAACTAAGAGTAAGAACAAGTGCATGTATACTTGCACATAGTTGCCTGGCAACCCAAAGGTCGCGGGTTCAATTCCCGCCTTGGGCTTGGATCAAAGTACTGCAAAAACCTTGGGAGGTGCATTATGGCCACAGAAGCCTATGCGCCAACAATTACCAAAAAAATAAAATAAATAATTGCACGTACACTAATGCTAAATATAGAAAAATGAGAGTAGGTGTGTGTTATATGCCTAATGAGAGAAATAGAGTGGGCCAGTAAATCAGAATTTCTAATAATGGAGGATTTTAACTTTTCAGATATTGGCCAGAGCTTGTGGTTTGTTCACTCCCACACTAGCAAGACATTTGTGGATTTATGGGATGACATCTTTTCTACAACAACATGTTCAAGAGGCAAACAGAGGACCTTTTGCTTTCGTAAAGGTGACTATAGAGGTCTCAGACAGTTTTTTTAAATTCTGTACAGTGGGATGAACTGATGATGTTACCAACGTTGAATTCTAAATGGGAAGCCTTCGGGGACTTAATTTTGGAAGCTACTAGGCTTTTCATTCCAGATAAGAAATACTGTTCAGGGTTTAGGCCTAAATGGATATCAGATGAATTAATAGGCTTGTGGCAGAGAAGAAAAATGTATGGGATGCATATAAATTATCAGGTAGTAGTAGTAGTAGTGGCATGTGATGCAAGAAAGCAAGTGTATGAGCTTATGGCGCATAAGCCAAAAAAAAATCACACCATTCCCTCCAAATGCCTGTCCAGTTCCTCCTTAAATTTATTTAACCTGTCAACTTCCACAACGACAGATGGAAGTTTGTTCCCGCAATTAACCACCTGCTGGCTAAAGGCAAATTTCCGCACATCTATTCTACATCTGTCTTTTCTTAATTTGAATTTATGCCCCCTTAGGTTCGTAATCTGAACAAGTGGAAGGATCCCATCAGAATTCAGCATGCTCAACCCATTCAAGGTCTTATACACCTCAATCAGATCACCGTGCAGGTGCCTAGTCTCCAGCCACTGCAATTTGCAGAACTTAAGCCTCTCTTGGTAAGAGGATCCCTTCATTCCCCTCACCAATCTTGTTGCCCTTCTCTGTACATGCTCAAGCAAATCTACATCGTTCCTAAAATGAGGCCTCCAGACCTGTACGCAGTACTCAAGGTGTGGCCTGACCATTGCCTTATACAGAGGGACAATCACCTCCTTCTCCCTGCTAGCAAAATTCATATATATCATTGACAAAACCCCATGACCTGCCCTGGCAGCCTATCTGCATTGCTCAGAAAACTTCATATCTGACTGCACAATTACTCCCAGGTCTTTTTCATTTTCTACCACCTTAAGTGTAGTACCACACAGTTGGTACATTATCTGTGGTTACTTCTACCCATATGCAGTACTTTGCATTTGTCAAGGTTAATCTTCAGTTGACATTTCTTAGCCCATCTGCCCAAATTATCTAGATCCTGTTGCAGTAGCACACTGCCATTACTCTCTTTAACAACCCTGCCAACCTTTGTATCATCTGCAAACTTCGACATTAAGCCTGATATACCTTCATCAATATCATTGATAAATATTTAACCCCAGGGGCTCACATCTGGTGAATATGGGCTTGGCACCCCCAGGGTCCTGAGCTGGATATCATCATTCTTGTCTTTCTTGGTGATTCCCTTCTCTCTTTCTCTCTGTCTCTCTCTCTCTCTCTATCTCTCTCTCTCTCTCTGTCTCTCTCTCTCTCTCTCTCTCTCTCTCTCTCTCTCTCTCTCTCTCTCTCTCAGGGTAATTCAGAAATTTTTTTTTGGCTGGTGCAGCATAAGCCTCATGCTTCCTTGCACTATATAGCTAATAATAATAATAATATACGAAACAACACCGAACCCTGTGGGACTCCACTGATAACATTAGTCCATGAAGAGCAGCACCCATTGATTACCACCCTCTGTCTTCGCCAACTTAACCATCCTTTTATCCATTGTAGCAACTTACCCTTAATACCATTCTGCTCCAATTTGTACAATAGTCTTCCATGCACAACAGTGTCAAAAGCTTTCCTGAAATCCAAATATATGATATCAAAATTATTTTTTGATCCAGTTCCTTTGTAACCACATCATGATATCCTATCAGATTTGTCAGACAAGACTTTCTCTTAACAAACCAATGCTGTGAGTGAATTATTGCTGCAGTCTTGTCTAGATGATCCTGCAATGCATCTTTAACCAGCGACACCATTATTTTACCCAGAACAGAAGTTAAACTAACTGGTCTGTAATTACTCGTGTCACCCATCGATCCCCCTTTGTGAATTGGGGATACATTTGCACATCTCCAGTACGTGGGAACCTCCCCTGAGTCCAAGGATGCTCTCATAATTATGGTAAGAGTTTGCTTAGTTGCTTTGCCGCCTCCTTTAATATAACTGGATGGATCCCATCCACCCCAGGTGCTTTACTTATGTTTAACTTCAACAATTTTTCCTCCACTTTGCTCTCAGTTATTACAAAATCATTAAGTATCGTGCTACAATTTGATAACCTTCTGCCATTTTCAAATCTTAATAATTCCTCATATGTGAATGTAGATGCAAAATACTCATTCAGTTTGTTTGCTATCTGAGCAGGATCATCAACAGTCATACCATTTATGTCAAGTGGACCAATCAGATTCAACCCCTTCCTTTTAGAGTTTATATAAGTAAAGAAATCCTTGCTGTTTTTCTTAGCATCTTTTGCCAAGGATTTCTCGTAATCTGCCTTCGCCTGCCTAACCTCCTTTGTGACCTGATTACAGACTAGCTTATATCTGCCATAGGCTTCTGAGTCGCTTGATAATTTATATCTATCCCATGCATTTTTCTTTTCTGTTACGAGTCTCATTAGTTCATTAGATAACAATTTAAGCTTAACCTTGAACAATATTTCTTAATAGGTATGAAACTTTTAGTAGCATCCACGATTAATTCCTTGAATGGTAACATTGTCAGTTGATCCCACTGTACAGAATTTAAAAACTGTCGGAGACCACTGTACTCCCCCTTACGGAAGCAAAAACCCTGTCTTTTACCCCCGATGGTAATTAAATCTTTAAGTAAATCCCACATCAGTACACTGTGATCACTGCCACCTAGTGGTTCCTTTATCTGCAAATTCTTAATACACGATGATCTGCTGATAACCAGATCCAGATATTACCTTCTTTGGTTGCCTCTCGAACATGCTGCTGCAGAAAACAATCATCCAATAAATCCACAAGTCTGACTAGTGTGTGAGTGACCAACCCACACGTTGCAGTGGTGCCTCCGTAGCCAGGTGGGAAGGAGCAGCAGTGCGCAGCACACACTTCTTGATTAGACGAGGGTTCGAGCCCGTCACCACCAAATACGGAGGATGCGGAAAGGTCAAGGAATGACCACCGCATATCCCGGAGCAATATGGCATTAGTTGCTAATGCTCCTTAGAATCAAACACGTTGCAGTCAATATCTGGGAAGTTAAAATTCCCCATTATAAGACATTCCGATTTACTAGCCTACTCTATTTTTCTGTACAATTGTTCATTGTACTCATTCGAGTCATTAGGCCTATAACACACTCCTACTCTTATTTTTGCTTTCGCAGTGCTTATGTCACACCAAACTGAATCAACAGTGCACTGTTCATCTATATCAACTGGATGCACTTCTTTTGATTTTATGTTTTTCTTAATTAACAGCATAACACCTCCTCCCTTTCTATCCTGTCTATCCTTTCTGTACACATTGTACTCTCCAAATTCCAGTTCAGCATTCCTTATATCTGTGTGACACCACGTCTCTGCTATCCCAACAATATCCGCCTTTGATGTCTTGACCAACACTTCAAATTCATCAAATTTATTTACTATACTTCTAGCATTGGTATACATGCAAGCATACATGCTCCTACTCCTATTCTTAGTTACCCTAACACATCCCATATACCCACCTATTTCAGGATGACTGCCATCCGTGCCTGAAACCCCCAACACCGCATGCTCCAGGTCGCTACTTATTCTAATAGAAGTTGTGCAAGAATCACCTTCACCTTTGCCTATGGCTACTGTTAAACTATTAGTCCTTGTATCCCCCCAATCCATCAGTTTTCCGACCCAACTAACACTGCCTCGATAGCATCAGCAAATATTCTTGCTCCCTTTCTATATTAAGTGTATCCCATTCCTATAGAAGCAGTCTCTCCTGTTAACAAGTACAGTTCAGGCTGAAAAAAATTCTACCCCTTGAGCCTTGTACATTCTTTCCAGTGCCGAATTGAACGACAAGGCTCTCATCATCATTGGGCAGAATTGCAGACACTTTCAAATTCAACCCTAACTCTCAGCTTTTGTTCAACAGTGACCTGTACTTGTTAAGTAATTCTGCCGGTCTCCTACTCTTAATATCATTAGTGCCAACGTGTACAACTATATCACCTTTTGTGCCCTTAAAAGGTGATATCCACTCTACAACCTCATCAGCCTTTGCCCCTGGTAGACATATCCCTGTTCCATCTATCCTTTTTACAAAGCATGTTTCCCGTTTCCCTGACAATAGAGTCACCAACAAGTACTAGTTCCTGTGGGACCAGCACATTCTGCTTTGGGGGTTGCTGCTGTGTTGCGTGATGACCAAGTGCAAGCTCTGGCGTTGATGTGGGCAGCTGAGAGCTTGATGGGCCCCTCAATTTAGATCTTTCGAGGGCATCCACCCTGTCCTTCAAACTCTCATATAGGCCCATAACAACACTGAGTTGTCGCCTGATTTCCTTACATCGCGCACACACAAAGACATCCCCCATGGCAATATCATGTTCCGTTCCCGAGAGTTCGGCAAACATTTCACAAGTCGCACATTTTTTTAGGCTCTGATGTGTTGGAGAATCGCCCCCCCCCTCAGTTCTCCCCCGAGTCACAGCACTCCTGCCACTTTGTGCCCATTGCTTTGCTGCTGTAGTTTGGGGCATGATACTTTAAATTAATAAAATCAATAAATTAATTAATTAAATATCAATACTACGCTATCTATTAGAAACATTGAAGCGTATTACTCTATAAATTATACATTAGAGCTACCTAACTACCTCAATTAATTTGAATTCCCTACCACTATATACAAAAACAATGGCTGCAAGATTCGAACGAAATAACGGTTTTACGTATATTAAGTATTATGTATATCTACAAAAACTGTTTATCTAAATTAAAATAAAAATAACCAGCGTAACTATAAGACTACCTATTAAGTACAATATAAAATAACAATTATGTAAATAAAAAGGCAAACACTTATGTCACCTGGAGAGGACTCAGTGTCCTCTCCAGGTGACACAGAAGCCTATGGCAGGTATAAACTAGTCTGTAATCAAGTCACAAAGGAGGTTAGGCAGTCAAATGCAGATTATGAGAAATCTTTGGCAAAGGATGCAAAGAAAAACAGCAAAGAGTTCTTTACTTATGTAAATTCTAGAAGGAAAGGAATGAATCAGATTGGCCCACTTAACATAGATGGGTTGACTATTGATGATCATGCTCAGGTAGCTGATAAACTGAATGAGTATTTTGCATCTACATTCACACACGAGGAGTTATTCAATGAGAGGAGTGCCAGAAGTTTATCAAACGCTAATAGGGAGCTAAGTGACTTTATAATAACTGAGAGCAAAGTGGAGGAGAAATTGTTGAAGTTAAACATAAGGAAGGCACCTGGGGTGGATGGGATCTGTCCAGTTATATTAAAGGAGGCAGCAGAGGAAGTAAGCAAAACTTTAGCCATAATTATGAGAGCTTTCTTGGACTCAGTTGATATAGATGAACAGTGCACTGTTGAGTCAGTTTGGTGTGACATAAGCACTGCGAAAGCAAAAATAACAGGAGTGTGTTATAGGACTAATGACTCGAATGAGTACAGTGAACAATTGTACAGAGAAATAGAATGGGCTAGTAAATCGGAATGCCTTATAATGGGGGATTTTAACTTCCCAGATATTGACTGGAACTTGTGGGTTGGTCACTCACACACTAGTCAGACTTTTGTGGATTTATTGGATGATTGTTTTCTGCAGCAGCATGTTGGAGAGGCAACCAGAGAGAGTAATACTCTTGATCTGGTTATCAGCAGTTACCATTCGTGTATTAAGAATTTGCAGATAAAGGAACCACTAGGTGGCAGTGATCACAGTGTACTGATGTGGGATTTACTTAAAGATTTAATTACCATCAGGGGTAAAGGAAAGGGTTTTTGCTTCCGTAAAGGAGAGTACAGTGGTCTCACAGTTTTTAAATTCTGTACAGTGGGATCAACTTACGATGTTACCAACAGTAAATTCTAAGTGGGAAGCATTCAAGGAATGAATTCTGGAAGCTATTAAAAGTTTCATACCTATTAAGAAATATTGTTCAAGGTTTAGGCCTAAATGGTTATCAAATGAACTAATGAGACTCGTAACAGGGTAGAAAAATGCATGGGATGCATATAAATTATTAAGCGACTCAGACGCCTATGGCAGATATAAGCTAGTGTGTAATCAGGTCACAAAGGAGGTTCGGCAGGCGAAGGCAGATTATGAGAAATCCTTGGCAAAAGATGCTAAGAAAAACAGCAAGGATTTCTTTATTTATATAAACTCTAAAAGGAAGGGGATGAATCTGATTGGTCCACTTGACATCGATGGTTCAACTGTTGATGATTCTGGTCAGATAGCAAACAAACTGAATGAAAATCTCAGAAGGTTATCAAATTTTAGCAGGATACTTAATGATTTTATAATAACTGAGGGTAAAGTGGAGGAGAAATTGTTGAAATTAAACATAAGAAAAGCACCTGGGGTGGATGGGATCTATCTAGTTATATTAAAGGAGGCGGCAAAGCAACTAAGCAAACACTTATCCATAATTATGAGAGCATCCTTGGACTCAGGGGAGGTTCCCCACGGATTGGAGATGTGCAAATGTATCCCCAATTCACAAAGGGGGATCGACGGGTGACACGAGTAATTACAGACCAGTTAGTTTAACTTCTGTTCCGGGTAAAATAATGGAGTCACTGGTTAAAGATGCATTGCAGGATCTTCTAGACAAGACTGCAGCAGTAATTCACACACAGCATGGGTTTGTTAAGAGAAAGTCTTGTCTGACAAATTTGATAGGATATTATGATGTGGTTACAAAGGAACTGGATGCAAAAAATAATTTTGATATCATATATTTGGATTTCAGGAAAGCTTTTGACACTGTTGTGCATGGAAGACTATTGTACAAATTGGAGCAGAATGGTATTAAGGGTAAGTTACTACAATGGATAAAAGGATGGTTAAGTGGGAGAAGACAGAGGGTGGTAATCAATGGGTGCTGCTCTTTGTGGATTGTTATTAGTGGAGTCCCACATGGTTCGTTGTCAGGTCCACTGCTGTTTTGTATATTTATCAATGATATTGATGAAGGTATATCAGGCTTAATGTCGAAGTTTGCAGATGGTACAAAGATTGGCAGGGTTGTTAATAACAGTAATGGCAGTGTGCTACTGCAACAGGATCTAGATAATTTGGGCAGATGGGCAAAGAAGTGGCAACTGAAGTTTAACCTTGACAAATGCAAAGTACTGCATACGGGTAGAAGTAACCCCAGAGAAACGTACCAACTATGTGGTAGAAAATGAAAAAGACATGGGAGTAATTGTGCAGTCAGATATGAAGTTTTCTGAGCAATGCAGACAGGATGCAAGGGCAGGTCATGGGGTTTTGTCAATGATATATAGGAATTTTGCTAGCAGGAAAAGGAGGTGATTGTCCCTCTGTATAAGGCAATGGTCAAGCCACACCTTGAGTACTGCATACAGGTCTGGAGGCCTCATTTTAGGAAGGATGTAGATTTACTTGAGCGTGTACAGAGAAGGGCAACAAGATTGGTGAGGGGAATGAAGGGATCCTCTTACCAAGAGAGGCTTAATTTCTGCAAATTGCAGTGGCTGGAGACTAGGCACCTACGCGGTGATCTGATCGAGGTGTATAAGGCCTTGAATGGGTTGAGCACGTTGAATTCTGATGGGATCCTTCCACTTGTTCAGATTACGAACCTAAAAGGGGGCATAAATTCAAATTAAGAAAGGACAGATGTAGAATAGATGTGCAGAAATTTGCCTTTAGCCAGCTTGTGGTTAATTGCTGGAACAAACTTCCATCTGTCGTTGTGGAAGTTGATAGGTTGAATAAATTTAAGAAGGAACTGGACAGGCATTTGGAGGGAATGGTGTGATTTTTTTTTTTTTTTTTTTTTTGCCTGATGCTGCATAAGCTCATACACTTGCTTTCTTGCATCACATTCTACTACTACTACTACTCAGGTGAGGTCCCCATGGACTGGAGGTGTGCAAATGTATCACCAATTCACAAAGGGATTTTAAAAGTTGACACAAGTAACTATAGACCTGTTAGTTTAACTTGGGTACCGTACAAAATAATGGAATCGCTGGTTAAAGAAGCATTGCAGGATCATCTAGACAAGACTGCAGTAATAGTTAAGACACAGCATGGGTTTGTTAAAGGGATGTCTTGTCTGATCAATT
Source organism: Mastigoproctus giganteus (assembly GCF_048544385.1). Taxonomy (NCBI): domain Eukaryota; kingdom Metazoa; phylum Arthropoda; class Arachnida; order Uropygi; family Thelyphonidae; genus Mastigoproctus; species Mastigoproctus giganteus. Next base: position 89,225,841 of record NC_143583.1, on the reverse strand, counting down.
TGATTGGATACTATGATGTTGTCACAAAGGAACTGAATGCCAAAAATAATTTTGATATCATATACTTGGATTTCGGGAAAGCTTTTGATACTGTTGCCCATGAAAGACTTCTGTACAATTGGAGAGGTATGGCATTAAGGGTAAGTTGCTACAATGGACAAAGCATTAGCATTAGCAGAGGCATATGATGCAAGAAAGCAAGCTTATTCAGCATCAGCCAAAAAAAAAAAAAAAACACCACTACTCCCATTTCACCCCTCCTTTCGTTCGAAATACCTGTCCAGCTGAGCCTTAAATTTGTTTAGGCTATCAACTTCAACAACAAGCAATGGAAGTCTATTCCACAAACCAACTGCCCGCTGGCTAAAGGCAAATTTCCGCACATCTATCCGACATCCGTCCTTCCTCAATTTGAATTTATGCCCTCTCAGGTGATTATTCTGAGCAAGAGGAAGAATCCCATCGGCATTGAGCATGCTCAAGCCATTCAAAGCCTTATACACCTCTATCAGATCACCTCGCCAATGCCTAGTCTCCAGGCTCTGTAATTTGCAAAACTTAAGCCTTTCTTCGTAAGAGCAACGGATGTTTGAGTGGGAGATGATAGAGAATGGTAATCAATGGACACTGGTCTTTGTGGACAAATGTTATTAGTGGAGTACCCCATGGTTTGGTATTGGGCCCATTGTTGTTTTGTATTTTTATCATGATATTGATGATAGTATATCCGGTTTAATGTCCGAGTTTGCAGATGATACAAAGGTTGCAGGGTTGTTAACGACAGTAAAGACATTATGCTACTCCAACTGGATCTAGATAAGTTGGGAAAATGGGCTGAGAAGTGGCAACTGAAGCTTAACATTGACAGATGCAAAATACTACATATGGTTACAATAACTGAAGAGAAATGTACCAACTATGTGGTACTACACTCAGGGAAGTGGAAAGTGAAAAAGACCTGGGGGTAATTGTGCAGTCAAATGTGATGTTCACTGAGCAGTGCAGATGGGCTGCCAGGGTAGATCGTGGAGTCTTGTCAATGATATATAGGAATTTTGGTAGCAGGTAGGGGATTATCCCATTATACAAGGCAATGGTCAGGCCACACCTAGAGTACTGTGTACAGGTTTGTAGGTCTCATTTTAGGAAGGATGTAGAGTTGCTAGAACGAGTACAAAGAAGGGCAACAAGATTGTGAGGGGGAACAAAGGGGTGCTCTTACCAGGAAAGGCTTAACTTCTGCAAATTGCAGTGCCTGGAGAGTAGGCACCTGTGACGAGATCTGATTGAGGTGTATAAGGCCTTAAATGGGTTGAGCAAGCTGAATGCTGATGGAATTCTTTCTCTTGCTCAAACTAAGAACCTGAGGGGGCACAGTTTCAAATTGAGAAAAGATGGTTGTAGAATAGATGTACAGAAATTTTCCTTTAACCAGCGAGTAGATGATGGGTGAACAAGCTTCCACCTTTTTTTGTGGAAGCTAACAGGCTACATAAATTTAAGGCTGAGCCAGACAGGCATTTGGAACGAATGGAGGGTTGAAATGGGATAGGGTGTGTGTTTTTTTTTTTTGGCTGATGCTGCATAAGCTTGCTTTCTTGCATCATATGTGTCTACGCTAATAGAAAATAACATTGATGAATTTGAAGTGCTGATCAAGAAATTAAAGGCAAATATTGTTGGGATATCAGAGACACGGTGTCATACAGATATAAGCAGTGCAGAATTGCAATTTGTGGAGTACAATGTGTACAGAAAGGACAGACAAGGGAGGAGGGGTTATGCTGTTAGTTAAGAAACACATAAATCTAAGGAAGTGCATCCAGTTGACACAGGTGGACAGTACAATGTTGATTCTGGTTTGGCAACATAAACACTTGCAAAGGGAAAATGAGAGCAGGAGTATGTTATAGGCCTAATGTCTCCGATGAGTATAATGAACGGTTGCGCAGAGAAATAGAACGAGCCAGTAAATCAGAATGTCTTGTAATGGGGGACTGGAACTTGTGGGTTGATCACTCGCATGCTAGCAAGACTTTTCTGGATTTATTGGAGGATTGTTTTCTACAGCAACATAATATCCACAATCTGATAATCGGCAGTGATTATTCATGCATTAAGAATTTGCAGATAAAGGAACCACTAGGTGGCAGTGAGGATGAGAGTTTCCTGTGCGGACGTGCCTTTCTGCCGCTCTTGGAACAGAGAAGTTTTTTCTGATTTATTTTCTGCTTTATTAGTTTAAATTGACATATTAACTTATTTCTAGAGTAGCTTTATATTCCTATTTACGGTACTTAAAGTTAAAGTAACTTAGATAGAGATTTGTAGGTATTACTTAGTATCGGAAAGGGTATCAAATCCACGTGTTTACCGTTCATAAACAGCTGCCATTGTTACGTGAAAATTAATCAGTAAAATCTATTAATCTTGTCGAACTTCATTGGCAATTAAATTGTACTTTTAACTATACATATAACCACTTAGGTTACGGAAAGGCGCCTCCGTAGCCAGGTGGGAAGAAGCAGCAGTGCGTAATGCACGCTTCTTGATTAGACCGGGGTTCGATCCCGTCACCACCAAATACGGGGATGCGGAAAGATCAGGGAATGATCACCGCATATTCCCAGAGCAATATGGCCTTAGTTGCTAATGCTCCTAAAAACCAAATAACAAATAACAAACAGGTTACGGAACATAAATAATTAGTAAAAATAAATAATTAATACATAACTTGATACGGAAGTTATATAAAGGGATTTTGTAGATAACACTCGTTACTGAAACGCGATACAGCATATCCAGAATTCGATAGCATTAGCTTTGTATAGTATAGTGCATAATATAATATTGTCAATTAATCAGTAGATCTATTAATCTTGTTAAACTTTATTGTCAATTAAATTGTACTTTTAACTATATATATATAACGACTTAGAGTACAAACGTAACAAATAATTAATACATACTTGATACGGAAGTTATATAAAGGGAACTTGTAGATAACACTCGATACTGAAAAATAAATATAGCGTTATAACTGTGTTAAGATACAAGTTTAAGGTTTTAATTTTGTTCTGAAATTGTAATTGTATTGACATTTAAATCGAAATCATGACTCTGACCAGAGCAGCAAAGCAAAAGGCTCAAGCTAATGGGCGTGCTGTGACTCAGGGAAGAACTGAGGGGGGCAGTTGCCCTCTGAATCACAGCCTTTTAAGATGCACTGTTTGCTTGATGTTTGCGGAGCAATCGGGTACGGGACATGATACTGCCATGGGGGATGTCTTTGTGTGTGCACGATGCAAGGAGTGCAAGGAAATTAGGCGACAACTCGGCATTGTTATGGGCCTATATGAGACCTTGAAGGACAGGGTGGATGCCCTCGAAGGAAATAAATTGAGGGGCCCATCAAGCTCTCAGCTGCCCACATCAACGCCAGAGCTTGCACTTGGTCATCTTACAACACAGAGGCAGCCCCCAAGGCAGAATGCGCTGGTCCCACAGGAACTAGTAGTTGTTGGTGACTCTATTGTCAGGGAAACGGGGAACATGCTTTGTAAAAAGGATAGGTGGAACAGGACCAGGGTATGTCTGCCAGGGGCAAAGGTTGATGACGTTGTAGAGCAGATATCATCTTTTAAGGGCACAAAAGGAGATATAGTTGTACACTTTGGCACTAATGATATTAAGAGTAGGAGACCAGCGGAATTACTTAACAAGTACAGGTCACTGTTGAAAAAAAGCCGTGAAGTAGGGTTGAATTTGAAAGTGTCTGCAATTCTGCCCAGACACGATAGGAGGAAGTATATGATGAGAGCCTTGTCGATCAATTCGGCCCTGGAAAGAATGTGCAAGGCTCAAGGGGTAGAATTTTTTTCAGCCTGGAATGTACTTGTTAACAGGAGAGATTGCTTCTACAGGGATGGGATACACTTAAATAGAAAGGGTGCAAGAATATTTGCCGATGCTATCGAGGCAGTGTTAGGTGGGTCGGAAAACTGCTAGCTTGGGCGGAGACAAAGACTAATGGATTAACAGTAGCCACTGGCAGAGGTGAAAGAGATTCTTGCACTGCTTCTATTAGAATGAGCAGAAGCCTGAAAAACAAGATGCAGGATATTTCAGAGACTGCTGGAAGTCATTGCGGTACAAGTAAACACATGGGTTGTGTTAGGGTAGCTAAGAATAGAAACAGGTGCATGTATACTTGCGTGTACACCAATGCTAGGAGTTTAGTAAATAAATTTGATGAATTTGAGGTATTGCTCAAAACATCAAAGGCAGATATTGTTGGGATATCAGAGATGTGGTGTCACACAGATATAAGGAATGAGAACTGGAATTTGGGGAGTACAATGTGTATAGAAAGGATAGACAGGACAGGAGGGGAGGAGGGGTTATGCTATTAGTTAAAAAACACATTAAATCCAAGGAAGTGAAGCCAGTCGACATTGATGGACAGGGCAGTGTCGAGTCAGTTTGGTGTGACATAAGCATAGGTAAATCAAAATTGAGAGAAGGAGTCTGCTGTAGGCCTAATGACTCTGATGAGTATAATAAGATACTGTACAGGGAAATAGAATGGGCCAGTAAATCAGAGAGTCTTATAATGGGGGATTTTAATTTCCCAGATATTGACTGGAATTTGTGGGTTGGTCACTCGCACACTAGCAAGGCTTTTGTGGATTTATTGGATGATTGTTTTCTACACCAGCATGTTCGGGAGGCAACTAGAGGGAGTAATACTCTTGATCTGATTATCAGTAGTGATTCTTCATACATTAGGAATCTGCAGATAAAGGAACCACTGGGTGGCAGTGATCACAGTGTGCTGAAGTGGGATTTACTCAAGGAGGTAACTACCATCAGAGGTAAAGGGAAGGGTTTTTGCTTTTGTAAAGGCGACTATGATGGTCTGAGACAGTATTTAAATTCTATACAGTGGGACCAGCTGATGATGTTACCAACAGCAAATTCAAAATGGGAAGCATTCAAGGAACTAATCTTGGAAGCTACTGGGCTTTACATACCAACCAAGAAATATTGTTCAAGGTTCAGGCCTAAATGGTTGTCAGATGAACTAATGAGACATATGGCAGAGAAGAAAAATGTATGGGTGACGTGGAAACCTATGATAGATATAAGCTGGTCTGTAATCAAGTCACAAAGGAGATTAGGCAGGCAAAGGCAGATTATGAGAAATCCTTGGCAAAGGATGCAAAGAAAAACAGAAAAGAGTTTTTTACCTATTTAAACTCAAGAAGGAAAGGGATGAATCAGATTGGTCCACTGGATGTTGATGGTTCAACAGTTGAGGATTAAGCTCAGGTGGCTAACAATCTAAACGAGTATTTTGCATCTACATTCACACATGAGGAGTTATTCAGGAAGGGGAATGTCGTAGGTGAAGTAAACATTGGCAGTGAGCTAGATTATTTTCTAATAACTGAGAGGAAAGTGGAGGAGAAATTGTTGAGGATAAACATAAAAAAGGCACCCGGGGTGGATGGGATCTATCCAGTTATATTAAAGGAGGCAGCAAAGGAAGTAAGCAAACCCCTAGCCATAATTATGAGAGCTTCTTTGGACTCAGGGGAGGTACCCATGGACTGGAGATGTGCAAATGTAACCCCAATTCACAAAGGAGGATCAAAGGCTGACACAAGTAATTATAGACCTGTTAGTTTAACTTCGGTTCCAGGAAAATTAATGGAGGCACTGGTTAAAGAAGCACTGCAGGATCATCTGGACAAGAATTCAGTTATAGCTCAGACACAGCATGGTTTTGTTAAGGGCAGGTCTTGTCTGACCAATTTGATTGGATACTATGATGTAGTCACAAAAGAACTGGATGCAGGGAATAACTTTGATATTATATATTTGGATCTTAGAAAGGCTTTTGATACTGTTGCGCATGGAAAACTGCTGCACAAATTGGAGAAGTGTGGCATTGGAGGCAAATTGCTGCTATGGATAAAGGGATGGTTGTGTGGCAGAAAACAGAGAGTGGTAATCAATGGACACTGCTCAACGTAGACTAATGTTATTAGTGGAGTTCCTCAGGGTTCAGTGTTGGGTCCATTGTTGTTTTCTGTATTTATAAATGATATTGATGATGGTGTATCAGGCTTAATGTCCAAGTTTGCAGACGATGCCAAGGTTGGCAGGGTTGTTAAGGACACTACTGATACTATGCTGCTGCAACAGGATCTGGAAAGGTTGAGCAGATGGGCTGAGAGTTGGCAAATGAAGTTTAACATTGACAAATGTAAAGTACTACATATGGGAAACAGTAACCCCAGATCAACGTATCAACTCTGTGGTACTACGCTGACAGTGGTAGAGAATGAAAAGGACCTGGGGGTAATTGTGCAGGCAGATATGAAGTTCTCTGAGCAGTGCAGACGAGCTGCAAAAGTAGCTCATGGTGTCTTGTCAATGATATACAGGAATTTTTCTAGCAGGGACAGGGATGTGATTATTCCCTTGTATAAGGCATTGGTCAGGCCACACCTTGAGTACTGTATACAGGTCTGGAGGCCTCATTTCAAGAAGGATGTAGAGCTGCTGGAACGAGTACAGAGAAGGGCAACAAGATTAGTGAATGGAACAAAGGGTTGCTCTTACGAAGAAAGGCTTAAGTTTTGCAAATTACAGAGCCTGGAGACTAGGCATCGGCGAGGTGATCTGATAGAGGTGTATAAGGCTTTGAATGGCTTGAGCATGCTCAATGCCGATGGGATTCTTCCTCTTGCTGAGAATAATCACCTGAGAGGGCATAAATTCAAATTGAGGAAGGACGGATGTCGGATAGATGTGCGGAAATTTGGCTTTAGCCAGCGGGCAGTTGGTTTGTGGAATAGACTCCCATCGCTTGTTGTTGAAGTTGATAGCCTAAACAAATTTAAGGCTCAGCTGGACAGGTATTTCGAACGAACGGAGGGGTGAAATGGGAGTAGTGGTGTTTTTTTTTTTTTTTTTGGCTGATGCTGAATAAGCTTGCTTTCTTGCATCATATGCTAATGCTAACGTGGGATTTACTTAAAGATGTAACTACCATTAAGGGTAAAGGGAATGGTTTTTGTAAAGGTGACTACAGTGGTCTCAGACAGTTTTTAAATTCTATACAGTGGGATCAACTGATGATGTTACCAATGGTGAATTCTAAATGAGAAGCCTCTAGAGACTTCATCTTGGAGGCTACTACGCTTTTCATACCAATTAAGAAATACTGTTCAATGTTCAGACCTAAGTGGATTTTGGATGAATTAATGAGGCTCGTGGCAGAGAAGAAAAATGCATGGGATGCATATAAATTAGCAGGCGACACAAGCCACGGGAGATATAAGTTAGTCTGTAATCAAGTCACAAAGGAGGTTAGGCAGGTGGAGGCAGATTACAAGAAATCTTTGGCAAACGACACAAAGAAAAACAGCAAACAGGTCTTTACTTATGTAAACTCTAGAACAAAGGGGATGAATCGGATTGGTCCACTTAACATAGATAGTTCGACAGTTGATGATCCTGCTCAAGTAGCTGATAAATTGAATGAGTATTTTGCATCTACATTCACACATGAGGAGTTATTCAAGGAGGCAAATGCCAGAAGTTTATCAAACTCTATCAGGGAGCCAAGTGATTTTGTAATAACTGAGAGCAAAGTGGAGGAGAAATTGTTGAAATTAAACATAAAAAAGGCACCTGGAGCAGATGGAATATAACCAGTTATAATGAAGGAGACAGCAAGGGAAGTAAGCAAACCCTTAGCCATAATTATGAGAGCATCCTTAGAGGCAGGGACTGGAAATGTGCAAATGTATCCATAATTCACAAAGGCATTCAAAGGGTGACACAAATAATTATAGACCTGTTTGTTTAACTACTGTTCTTGTAAAAATAATGGAGTCACTGGTCAAAGAGGTGATACAGGATTACCTAGAGAAGAAAGGAGTAATAGCTCAGACAGCATGGGTTTATTAAGGGGAAGTATTGTCTGACCAATTTGATTGTATACTATTATGTGGCCACAAAGGAAAATAATTTTGATATCACATTCTTGGATTTCAGTAAAGATTTTGATACTGTTGCCCACGGAAGACTGCTGTACAAATTGGAGCAGTATGGTATTAAGGGAAAATTGCTGCAATGGATAAAGGGATGGTTGAATAGGAGATGGCAGAGACTTGTAATAAATTGACCCTGCTCTATTTGGATTAATGTTATTAGCGGAGTTCCCCAGTGTTTGGTGCTGCGTCCATTGTCGTTTTGTGTATTTATCAATGAAGATATATCAAGCTTAATGTCCAAATTTGCAGATAATACAAAGGTTGGCAGGATTGTTAATGACAGTAAAGACAGTATGCTGCTGCAACAGAATCTAGAAAAGTTTGGCGGAAAAGTTAAGTTGAGAAGTGGCAACTGAAGTTTAACATTTACAAAGGCAAAGTACTGCATATATGGGTAGTATTAACCCAAGAGAAACATACCAACTGTGTGGTACTACACTCAGGGATGCGGAGAATGAAAAAGACCTGGGGATAATTGTGTAGTCAGATATGAAGTTCTCTGAGAAGTGCAGACGGGCTGCCAGAGCAGGTTATGGAGTTTTGTCAATGATATATAGGAATTTTTCTAGCAGAGACAAGGAGGTGATTATCCCTTTGTATAAATAAATGGTCAGGCCACACCTTGAGTACTGTATACATGTCTGGAGGCCTCATTTCAGGAAGGATGTAGAGTTGCTAGAACGAGTACAGAGAAGGGCAACAAGATTGGTAAGAGGGACAAAGGGGTGCACTTACGGAGAAAGGCTTAAGTTCTACAAGTTGCAGCATCTGCAGACTAGGCTCTTGCGAGGTGATCTGATCTGATTGAGGTGTATAAGGCCTTGAATGGTTTGAGCAGGCTCAATGCTGATGGGAAACTTCGGCTTGCTCAGATTAAGAACCTGAGGGGCATAGATTCAAATTGAGGAAAGATAGTTGTAGAATAGATATGTGGAAGTTTGTCTTTAGCCAATGGGTAATTGATTTCTGCAACAGACTTCCATTTATTGTTGTGGAAGTTGATAGCTTAAATAAATTCAAGGCTGAACTAGACAAACATTTGGAGTGACTGGATGGGTGAAATGGAAGGTTTTTTTTTTTTTATATGTCATATACTGCTATGGATAAAACAACATTTGAGATTGCTTTCTTGCATCATATGCCTCAACTAATGTTAATGCTAACTTTAGTTACTGTTAAAAGAAAATACATTTAAGCATTTGCACACAAAGGATTTCTTACTATAACATTACCTTTAAAATCAGCACTAACATATACGGTTCCTATTGCAGCAGTGCAACTGAGCGAAATCTGTCAGCAACCTGTTAAAACCAGAAACTGAGAATCACATGAGGCAGTATCCTTGGTCTGTAGTGACACTACAGCAACAATGATCATACTCTCAATAAAGCATTTTGTAAAAATTTTTCTTACTTAAATAAATATCAAATTAACAATAATTAATAAGAAAAAAATTTAAGAATATCATCAAAGTGTCAAACCTTGACTGTTTTTTGCAATTAAAACATCGTGAAATATATAATTTTCCTCCTATCACTAACAAAAGAAAGGATTTTCTAGCAAAGGTTGGTATGGATTTGTGTAGAATATTGCAGAAAGTTGAGAAATAGAAAGCATCTTTTTTAAATACAAAGATTTATACTGTATATACATTTTTTAGCTTAAGCGAAGGTGCTCGCAAGCATTCATTTTAGGATCGGTTGCAAGCAAAATTTATTTTTTAAAGAGCAAATTGGTACTTGCGAACACCAGCTAAAGAGCCCCTGATCTAGACAGGAATATAATTGTACTGCATTAAGAGCATGGATTTGTTACATGACAACCTTGTCTGGCCAATTTGATTGGATACTATAATGCAGGAGCCGCCTCCACAGCCAGGTGGGAAGGAGCAGCAGTGTGTAGCACACGCTTCTTGATTAGACCAGGGTTCGACCCCGTCACCACCAAATACGGAGGATGCGGAAAGGTCAGGGAATGACCACCGCATATCCCGGAGAAACGTGGCCTTAGTTGCTAATGCTCCTAAAAACCAAATAACAAACAAACAAAAAAAAACTATAATGCAGTAACAAAGGAACTGGATGCAAAAAATAGTTTTGATATCGTATACTTCGATTTCAGGAAAGCTTGTAATACATTTGCACATAAGACTGCTGTGCAAATTGGAGCAGTGTGGCATTAAGGGCAATTACTGCTGTGGAAAAAGGAACATTTGAGTGGGAGAAGACAGAGTGGTTATCAGTGGACACTAATCTTCTTGGACCAATGTTATTAGCAGAATCCCTCGGTGCTAGGCTCATTCTTGTTTTCTGTGTTTAGTATTGGGCTTTATGTCTAAGTTTGCTGCCAAGAGATTGGTGAAGGGAACGAAAGGGTGTTTTTACGAAGAAAGGCTTCAGTTCTGCAAATTGCCGTGTCTGGAAACTAGATACCTGTGATGTGATCTGCTTGATGATGTGTTTAAGGCATTAACTTCATTGAGCAAGCTTAGTTCTGATGGCATTTTTCCTCCTGCTCATACTACACACAAGGGGGTATAAATACAAATTGAGTAACAATGGTTGCAGGATCAATGTGCAGAGGTTTGCCTTCAGCCAGTAGATGGTTGATTGTTGGAACAGAATTGTATCTGTTATTGTGAAAGTGGGTAACTTGAATATATTCAAGGAAGAACTAGACAAATTATTGGAGTGGCTGGATAGGTGATGTGGAATTTTTTTTTTTTTTTTTTTTTTTTTTGCTAATGCTTTATAAGTTTGCTTTCTTGCATCATATGCCATTGTTACTACTAATAATATTAATAAATAACTAGGTGACTCTGTCCCCTGCTTGCCAACCCCCGCACATGCTTTTCTACATAAAATGTAGAGGCATGATGGAGTAAGTCAAAGCTTTTCTACATAAGACCACCTGTCGAAATGTACTGTCGATATCTAATCAGGAAATGACCTATCAATTATTTACCTGTGCATTTTTAGTGACGTAATTGCCCCGACCACTTGTGCCATGTGACCCACATCCCTCTTCTCCCATTGGCTACCCAACCACACAGCATTCTTAAGGTCGAATAAATATCACTATGTAATTATTTACCTGCATTTACATAAGCCACTTAGGAAAAAGCCTATTACTTCGGGGAATACTGATTGCATCTGAAAGAGCAGGACTAAAATATTTACAAACTATACAAATATTTAAAATATTTACAAAATACTAAACTGTTTACAAAACTACAAACTATTGGGTTCTTTCATCAGCTGACTTTCATAAGCATTTCATACTGTAATAGGATCAATAGGATAATTTGATGCCAAGCATGGTCATGTATTAGATAGTGAAGCATGTGCACATGGTTGGTAAATGTTATGGAGGCAGTTGTCTCTTAATGCAACGAACATTGGCATGCATCTCATGTACGCACTCTACATTGCCAACAGTAAGTGTCTTATTATGCCCAGTAACCCATTTGTGTTCCTTCCATGTAGCGTTCACCAATCTCATCCATAGGCTTCACTGTCTAATACCTGACCATGCCCGGCATCATTTGCTGTTTCATTGTAACATTTTTTGTATATTAATGTCAGCTGATGAAGGGAACCATTGTCCTGATATAGTAGCGGTATCATTGTAAATAATTTTAGTTTTCTGTAAATATTTGTATACTATTGTATTGCATAATGTTATTTATATAATAATAGCATTATACTAACATTATAATGCACTAATCGAAATCTGATCAGGAAATAACCTATGCAATTATTTACCTGCTCATTTGTAGTGATGTAATTGACCTGCTTCTTCTCCCATTGGCTTGAATAAATATCACTAGGAATCGGGTAGATAATTTTCTCAGAATCCTTAGGAACAAAAAAGAAAGTAATTGAAATTATTGTCATAATCTCTTGGAACTTAAAGCAATGCTTTATTAATTTGCAGTTAAAAGAAAAATGTCCATTTATGAAATGGTCTGGTGCCAATGATATTTGCTTCAAAAGTTTGACCACTTCTTGAATTTATTTAAGCTATCAACTTCCACAATGACAGATGGAAGTTTGTTCTAGCAATCCACTACTCGCTGGCTAAAGGCAAATTTCCGCACATCTATTCGACAACTGTCTTTCCTGAATTTCAGTTTACGCCTGCTCAGGTTTGTAATCTGAGCAAGAGGAAGAATCCCATCAGCATTGATGGGATTCTTCCTGCTCAATCCATTCAAGACCTTGTACACCTCAATCAGATCACCTCGCAGGTGCCTAGTCTCCAGACACTGAAATTTGCAGAACTTAAGCATTTCTTCATAAGAATACTGCTTTCTTCCCCTCACCAGCCTTGATTTCTTCTCAGTACTAGTTCTAGTAACTCTACATCCTCCCTAAAATAAAGCTTCCAGATCTGTATGCAGTACTTGTGGTGTGGCCTGACCATTGCCTTATATGAGGGGATAATCACCTGCTTATCCCTGCTAGCAAAATTCCTGTATATCATTGACAAGACCCCATGGCCTATTCTGGCAGCCTGTCTGCTCTGCTCAGAAAACTTCATGTCTGACTGCACAATTGTCCCCTGGTTTCTTACATTCTCCACTACCCTGAGTGTAACACCATGCAGCTGGTATATTTCTCTGGGGTTGCTGCTACCCATATGCAGTAGTTTACATTTGTCAATGTTAAACTTTAGTTGCCACTTCTCAGCCCATTTCCCCAACCTTTCCATATCCTGTTGCAGTAGCATACTGTCATTAACAACCCTGCAAACCTTTGTATCATCTGCCAACTTTGACATTAAGGCTGATATACCTTCATCAGTGTCATTGATAAATTTACAAAACAATGGGCCCAACACTGAACCCCAAGGGACTCCACTAATAATTTTAGTCTACGAAGAGCAGTGTCCATTGATTGCCACTCTCTGTCTTGTCCCACTCAACCATCATTGTATCTATTGTAGCAACTTACCTTTAATGCCATACTGCTCCAATTTGTACAGTAGTCTTCCACATGCAACAATATCAAAAGCTTTGCTGAAATCCAAGTATATGATATCAAAATTATTTTTTGCATCCAATTCCTTAGCGACCAGTTCCGTAGTATCCTGTCAAATTGGTCAGATAAGGCTTTCCCTTAGCAAACCTATGCTGTGTCTTCTGAATTATTACTGCAGTCTTGTCTAGATGATCCTGCAATGCTTCTTTAACCAGTGAATCCATTATTTTCCCTGGAACAGAAGTCAAACTAACAGGTTTGTAATTGCTTGTGTCACCCTTTGTCCACCTTTGTGAATTGGAGATACATATGCACATTTGCAGTCAGTGGGGACTTCCCCTGAGTCCAAGGATGCTCTCATAATTATGGCTGAAGTTTTCCTTACTTCCTTTAATATAACTGGATAGATCCCATCTGCCTCATGTCCCTTTCTTATGTTTAATTTCAACAATTTCTCTTGCACTTTGCTCTGTTATTCGCTAGAGCAAGAGCGAGATATGTTAGACGCTGCAATAAAAAGGCTGCTTGGATCCGGTTTACTTCGACTATTAATCAAGCAACGCCTACACATGAAATTTGGAAAGCAATCAGAAAAATGAGTGGCAAATATAAAACGATACCTCTACCCATCATGGAATGGAGAGGGCAGAATGTAAATGATCCTGCTGGAATTGCCAATATACTAGGTGAAACCTTTGCAAAAACATCAGCAATAGAAAGTTATACACCGACTTTCAGAAGATTAAAAACAAGTTTAGAGAAACAAAAGTTAAACTTCTCTTCAAAAGGAGATGAACAATACAACTTACCTTTTACCATTCACGAATTACATAGAGCTTTGTCAACATCTAGACGCAGTGCTGTAGGACCAGATAATATTCACTATTCCATGATTCAGAAACTAAGTACCGAATCATTACAGTTACTTCTTCATCTATTCAATAGACTCTTCCTGGAAGATAAATTCCCTAATCAATGGCATCATGCTACGGTCCTTGCCTTCCCTAAACCTGGTAAAGACCCTACAAATCCCACTCATTACAGACCAGTTGCCTTGACCAGTTGCATTTGCAAAATTCTCGAAAAGATGGTGAACCGCCGACTGATCTGGTACCTTGAAAATCTCAATCTCCTACATTCTGCACAATACGGTGTCCAACAAAACAGATCTACAATAGATATACTAGTCAGACTCGAAAATTCCATTCGAAATGCATTCCTCAGATCGGAACACCATGTGTTAGTCTGCTTTGATATCAGTAAGGCCTATGATTCCACGTGGAAGTATGGAATACTCCGTGAACTGCATCGCCATGGACTTCGGGGTCACCTCCCGATTTTCATACAGAATTTCTTATGCAAGCGTACATTCCAGGTTCGATTCAAAACCTCACTGTCCCAAGTATTTTCCCAAGAAGAAGGAGTTCCTCAAGGCTCTGTACTCAGTGCTTCACTTTTTATAATTGCAATAAACACCATTGCCGGACAAATTCCAAACACTATTGATAAAGCACTGTTTGTAGACGACCTGAGTATTTGGTGTCATGCAAAAAACATGAATACTATTGAGAGACAGTTGCAAGGGGCAATAAATAAGATCTGTTCATGGGCTCAGACTAATGGATTTCAACTTTGTCCGGAAAAAACATTTTGCATCCATTTTTGCCGCCAACGCAAACTCCATCCCAATCCAGAGCTAGAACTGAATCGCCAACCAATAGCAGTTCATCCGAGCATATGGTTCTTAGGAATCACTTTAGACCAGAAACTCACTTTTGTTGAGCATATCAAAAGACTAAGAAACTCATGTCAACAAAAACTAAATATCATCCGGGTTCTCTCTGCAACTAATTGGGGAGCTGATCGCCTTACTTTGTTACGGCTATATAGAGCATTAATAAGATCAAAACTTGACTACGGAGCACCAGTCTATAGTTCAGCAAGACCTAGTGCCCTTCGCTGGCTTGACCCTATCCATCATAGTGAAATACGCGTTGCATTAGGAGCATATCGCACATCACCAATACATAGCTTATATGCTGAAGCACACGAACCTCCTCTCTCGATCAGGCGACAACAACTGATACTACGTTACGCCTATAAAATTAGATCTATGCCAGAACACTCAAATTGGCAGATACTTTTCTCATCACAGCACACCAGGTTATACCAAAACTGCCCTAATGCTAATCGTCCTTTGGGTATGAGAATAAAACGCCTCTTAGAAGAACTAAATCTAACCTTAGACAATGTGGCACATAGCCTCCCATCCTCTCTTGCTCCTTGGAATATCATTCCGCCCTCATGTGATTTACATCTGCATGAATGGAATAAATCTACATTGCATAGAGAAAACTTCTTGCAGCTATACCATGCAGTAGTGAACCAGTTTCCTAGCTTTTCCATAGTACATACTGATGGATCAAAGAATGATGTCCACGTTGGAATCGCCGCAGTTTTCCCAAACATCACATTAGCTTATCAGTTATCACCTGAGTTCAGTATATTTTCCGCAGAACTAATAGCAATTCAGGTTGCACTGAATCATATCGAGTCTTCCGATATTAACAACAGCATAATTTTCACAGATTCCTTAAGTGCCCTTCAAGCACTAAAAAACACAATGAACATCACCCACCCAGTCGTGAAAAGAATAGTCAGCTCTCTGCATACCTTATCAGTACTTGGGAAAAACATACACTTCTGTTGGGTCCCAGGACATATGGCAATTCCTGGAAATGAACTAGCGGACAATGCTGCCAAATTAGCTCACCTTCCACCCGAGAACAAGTGGAAAGTGCTTCATCAAGACTGTCGACCAATAATCCAGGAAAAATGCACGTGCCAATGGCAGTTATTATGGGAAAATCAGCCAAACAATAAACTTCGAAGTATCAAGCCAAACCTTGAGCGATGGCCTTCCAGCTTCAGTTCAATCCGACACTAGGAGGTAATATTGGCTCATCTGCGAATAGGACATACAGATGTAATTCATGGTTATCTTTTAAGAGGAGAGATACCCCCTCAATGTCATCACTGTAATACAATGCTCACAGTGAAACACATTCTGGTTGAATGCACAAAATATACAAGAGAACGCCAGAATCTTTACACTTCAGCCACGGCCCCGGGTGCCAAGCGTTTCCGTGGCCAAGCGATTCTCGTGTGATTGAAAAGCGTTTTTCTCTAAGCGACTAGGTTCTCTTTTGTTTTCTCCCTTGATTATTAAACTTTTTCGTTAAGTAGCCCTTTTTCTTAAAAGCACTAAGAAGAGAGCCCAGAAGAAGGAAAGAACCTTTTTCTTTAATTAAATTAGTCTTACTAATTGTACTAACCTATACGCTTGGCCACAAGCGGCACTGCTCCTGCCTCCCCGTGGCGGGGCCGGTAATCTGGGTGGTAAAAATATACCCCCAGGGCCAAAAGGAGCTAACATGGATACGAGTAATTATCCACCTTTAGAGCCATCAAGCTCAAGGTCAGAAATTCCTGACAACGACCGTGACACCAACCAGCCCAAAAGGCTTAGAAGGGAACCTGAATGCCATGATGAATTACCAAATTTCTTGGCGATTCATTCCTTATCCTCCCAACCTGTAGGCAAATTGTCACCATTTTTGATTCAAAAATATTTGGAATCAATTACTGGATCACCAAAAATGGTGAAAAAACTACAGTCCGGAGATCTCCTCATTGAAACTGCCACCGCTAAACATTCTGAGCGGCTCTTAAACACAACATCATTTTGTGGGCTCACAGTATCAATAACTCCACACAGAACCTTAAATTCATCAAAGGGTGTAATCAGTGAGTGGGACCTAATCACAGTCTCCGAAGAAGAGCTATTTCAAGAACTAAGTAGTCAAAAAGTTACAAATGTGAAACGGATTATGACTAAAAAGATGGAAATCTCACTCCAACGAGATCCATCATTTTAACATTCAGTACGCCAGACTTACCATCCTCAATTAAAGCTGGCTATTTGAATTGTCGTATAAGACCATTTATCCCGAATCCCGTTCGCTGCTTCAAATGCCAGAAATACGGGCATTCGCAGCAGGCATGTAGAGGTGAGGCCATATGTCCCATCTGCGGTTCTAAAGATCACACTCAAGCGGATTGCTCTGTCAAAACCCCTGTTTATCCAAATTGCAAAGAAAGCCACCCAGCTTTTTCCAAAACATGTGAGCTGTGGATTACAGGAAAGAAAATTCAAAAGTACAAAATAGAAAATAAAGTTACGTTTCCTGAGGCACGTAGACAAATTATGTTGACCCTGCCTAGTAGTCGTTCCTATGCAGCTCGCACTTGGAACTTCGTTTCTACCGCAGCTCAAACAGATGTATCAATTCCACCTAACACCTCTCTAGCGAGCTGGCTCAAATCTATGCTTTCAACCTCAAAGAAAGATAATCCTCCAAAAAGAACTAGCGAAGCCACAAACACTCCAATCAGCATTCCTACTCATACCCCATTAGTCCCAGTTTTAAAAGAACAATTAAAATCTGAATCAGTCTCTAAAAAAACGGAATCTCCCTCCAAAAGCATGGATGTAGATGAGCTGCTAGACAATGAGGAACCTATTCTAGAACTCCATGCAGATGACACCATGGATACTGGACGCCCCACATTCTCAAAAAAGGACCGGAAAAAATGTCCCACGTACAGAAAACAGTCAGATGAATCACCCTCAGGCAAACATAAATAATGAACAATATCATACAATGGAATTGCAGAGGACTAAGCACTCATTCTGATGACTTAAGAGATTTAATAGCTCAATTTAATCCCATAGGTGTATGCTTACAGGAAACATTCTTGTTACCCCAAGTTTTGCCAAAATTTTCAGGTTATACCATTTACAGACGAGATAGGACCTCGGCACACTCTCAGTTCAAAAACTGAGAGTATGGTAGGTGCTGCGGCAGTTTTTCCTTTATGTACAATTTCAGCCACACTACCGCTTGCTTGCAGTGTCTTCACATCTGAATTATATGCCATTAAGTTAGCGCTTAGTAAGATAATTGAGCTTTCCATCTCATATGCCATAATTTACACAGATTCTCTTAGTGCTGTCTCTGCCATAAGGAAGAATTCCTCCATTTCTCACTCTACATTGAAACAGATTCATTCCCAGCTATTCGCTTGCAGTGTGTCCAATCAGTCAATCAATTTTTGCTGGATCCCTGGCCATTCAGGCATTCCGGGAAATGAAAGTGCCGACTTTGCCGCTAAACATTCTCAACCCGCTCTCTCGCAACATCCTCAGGTTCCTTTCTCTGATTTTAAATCTGTCATACGCAAAGCCTGCTATAATAAATGGTCACAGACCTGGAAAAGTGACCCTAACAATAAACTTTACCAGATAAAAGAAGATCCAAAGCTGTGGCTGTCTGGCTTCCGAAGAAACAGACGAGAGGAAGTGGTACTGGCAAGACTCAGAATTGGACACACTCACCATACACATCTCTTTCTATTATTCGGTGAAAGCCCACCACAGTGCCCATCCTGTCAGATGCAGCTTACAGTCCGTCATTTCCTGGTTGATTGTCCCTTACATTCAACCATCCAGTCAAACACTTTTCAGTCTCTCTCTAAATTGAATATATCACCTGATTTATCTCGCATCTTAGGAAATGAAGCAAATATTGAAGAACTTTTATTATATATAAAACATATTGGTTTGTACAGAAGCATATAATGTAATCTCTCTAACAATATGCTTTTTGTCAATTAACGATGAAGAGACACAATTTGGCCTTAGTAGCCCTTGTGTCGTTAAACCAAACAACAACAACACTTCAGCCACAACAAAAGATCCTACACTTACCTCACTTTTAAACAATGAAACAAATGTCTCAAGCATTTATAACTTTCTCAAGATAATTAAAGTATATCACCTCCTTTAATTAGAAAAGAAAAAAAAAAAACTTTCTGGTCCCTTCTTTCCATTTTCTCTATTTGAGAAGAAATTACATGCATAGTTACCATATGCATGGCGCACTATGGCCATAGTTGCCGATGCGCCCAATAAATTCCGAAACAAACAAACAAACAAGCTCTGTTATTACAAAATCATTTAACTTCCTGTTATAGTTTGATAAACATCTGGCCCTCCCCTCTCCTCCTTGAATAACTCCTCATGTGTGAATGTAGATGCAAAATACTTATTTAGTTTCATATACAGTCAAACCATTGATATTAAGTGGATGAATCTTATTCATGCTCTTTCTTTTAGAGTTTATATAAGTAAAGATGTCTTTGCTGTTTTTCTTTGCATCCTTTGCCATGCATTTTCTTCTCTTTTCTTCTCTGCCACTAGTCTCGTTAGTTCATATGACATCCATTTGTGACTTAACCAAGAACACTATTTCTTAGTTGGAACAAAAAGCCTGGTAACTTCCATGATTACCTCAGGGGCTCACATTTGGTGAGTATGGGCTTGGCACACTCGGAGTCCTGAGCTAGATATCATCATTCTTCTCTTTCTCGGTGATTCCTTTCTACTTCTCTCTCTCTCTCTCTCAGGGTAACTCGGAAATTTTTTTTTTTTTTTTGGCCGGTACAGTATAAGCCTCGGGCTTCCTTGCATCATATGGCTAATAATATTAATAATAATAATTACTTATTTGAAGGCTTTCCATTTAGAATTTGCTTTTGGTAACATCATCAGTTGGTTCCACCATATATAATTTAAATAATCTCTGAGACCACTGTAGTTGCCTTTAGAAAGTAAAACCCTTCCCTTTACCCCTGATGGTAGTTACAGTTTTAAGTAAATTCCTCATCAGTACACTGTGGTCACTGCCATCTAGTGGTTCCTTTATCTATAAATTCCTAATACACTTGGTCGTCGACTTACGACCAATGCAACGTACGACCACAAAAAAATTAATAATAAATCATAGTTACATGTATCACAAAAATAGTAAAAAATCCATTATTTAAACAATATAACAATTGGTTAATTTTAAACTAAACTAATTATAACATTAGGTATGTCATAGTATACTGCAAAAATTCAAAATGAATGTTTATGCAATCTTCAGAATCAGTCACGTTGGAATAATTAATTATAAGTACCTCCCTAATTGGCACGCCCTACCCCCACTCCCCTAAAACATGCTATTTAAGTTAAAAATAAATTTTATATGTACAGTATTGCCTGGTGATATTTGTAGGCTATAAATTTTTTATGCGATAAACTGACGCGGAGGTAAACTGCTAGCAATTAATTGCTGGCGGTGAATTGTGAGCGATAAACTTTCCTAGACTCCTCTCTCACATACACTCAGTCGCTTTCAAGCATCTGTTGCATGTGGTTTATTAATTCAAATTCTACTGACCCATAAAATGTTTAGTAAAAGGAAAATGCCTTCATCTACATATACACCAGCTAAGAAGTCAAGGAAAACTATTGATTTAGAGCGTAAAATGAAAGTTATCCAGCAGTATGAAGGCGGAAAGAAAGTGAATACGATAGCAAATGACTTGAAGTTATCACATTCCACGGTATCGACGATACTTAAGGACAAAGAAAGAATTTGGGAAGCTGTGAAAGGTTCTGCACCTATTAAATCTACAATTTTAACGAAACAACGACAGGGACCCATCCATGAAATGGAGAAATTGTTGTTTATATAGATGGAAGATTTAATACAAAAAAATACACCCATGAGCCTTCACACAGTGCAAGCGAAGGCTAGAAATTTGTTTCAGAGTTTAAAATCACGTGCCAGAGACAATTACGCACAAGATTTTCAGGCTAGTACTGGGTGGTTTAAGCGTTTTAAAAAAAGATTTGCTTTGCATAATGTACATGTCACAGGAGAAGCAGGAAGTGCAGATGAAGATGGAGCCAAAAAATTTGTTGATAGTTTCGACTTTAATCAAAGAAGAAGATCATCTACCGGAACAAATATTCAACGTAGATGAAACTGACTTGCAATGGAAATGCATGCCTAATCATACGTACATACACCAAGAAGCAAAAAGGATGCCAGGATTCATAGCTTTTAAGGATCGGTTAACTTTGTTGCTTGGTGGGAATGTCGCAGGTTTTAAGCTGAAGCCTTTTCTCATTTATCATTCAGAAAACCCTCATGCATTTAAGCACATCAACAAGCACACACACTGCCCATTTACTACCATTCAAACCCTAAAGCTTGGATGACTCAAGCACTGTTCGAAGACTGGTTCATGAACTGCTTCATTCCCAAGCTCATGAATATTGTGCGCAGAGAGGTATCCCTTTCAAGATTTTATTGGTTATGGACAATGCCCCTGGCCACCCCCCCTCATCTGGATGACCTTCATCATGATGTTAGAGTGGTTTTTATGCCACCTGACACAACCGCTCTTATTCAACCTGTGGATCAGGGTGCTATTTCAGCATTCAAGGCTCACTATCTCAGAATGACATTCACACAAGCCATCGAAGTGATAGATTCTGGTGCTGAATTATCTTTGCGAGACTTTTGGAAGCAGTACAACATTCTTCAGTGTGTCAAGAATATTTCGACCGCTTGGGAATGTGTAACAAAGAATTGTATATTGAGAATTTGGAAAAAGTGTCTAAAATGTTATGCAAATACTACATTTGAAGGATCTGAAAAAGGAGAGGAGCTGGAAGTGATTACAGAAAAAATAGTTAAACTTGCAAAAAATCTTAAATTAGAATGTGAAATAGAAGACGTAGAGGAGTTGCTAGATTGTGAGACAAAAGAACTTTCGGATGAAGAGTTGATTGAATTGGAAGCAGAGAGTGGCACAAGAAAAAGCGAGGGAGGAAGAAGAGGAGCCAGAAATGAAATTCACTGCAAAGGGTTTATCAGATTCTTTTTTTGCAACTGAATAAAGCTCTTGCCAGTTTCGAAGCAATGGACCCTAATGTCGAACGATTTACAAAGGTTGAACGTATCATTCAAGATGCTGTGCGTTGTTATCGTGAGATATATGAAGAAAAAAAGAAGCAAACTGTTCAAACAAAGCTCAGCATGTTCCTCATCAAGAAAACATCTATCTCAACCCAAGAACGTGACCCTGATGATCCACAATCCAGCACAAGCAAAGATTAAAAATTGATTTTGTAAATTTCATTTGTATTAATTTTTACATTAATTTTAGATTGTATTTTTGTGTTTACAGTACATTATGTACAGTATTATTTTTCACATTATGTACAATATAATTATAGATTGTAGTTTTGTATTTTTATAAACAGTATGAATAATAAACCCATTAAAATGTAGAGAACGTTTGAATTTAACCTCCTAGAGAGAGAGAGAGAGAGAGAGAGAGAGAGAGAGAGAGCGCCTAGGCGTAGAAACGAAGGTATGTACAGTATCGCTAAGTAAAAGATAAAAACATTACTGTATTTAAAATGAAAAATAAAAGATGATAAAAATTTAAGAGATTATAAAAATAAATTATAAAGATGATAAAAAGATTAGAAAGGTTAAAAAATACTGTTAATAAATATATGGCCAGCATACGACCAGATCGACTTATGACCTGTCAGAACAGAAGTCGGTTGTAAGTCGACGACCAACTGTACATGAATGATCACTGCTGATAATCAGATCAAGAGTGTTACTCCCTCTGGTTGCCTCTCTAACATGCTGCTGTAGAAAACAATCGTCCAATGAATCCACAGAAGCCTTGCTTGTGTGCAAGTAACCAACCCACAAGTTCCAGTCAATATCTGGGAAGTTAAAATCTCCCATTATAAGACACTGATTTACTGGCCCACTCTATATCTCTGTATAATTGTTCATTGTACTGATCAGGGTCATTAGCCCTATAACTAACTTCCACCCTCATTTATTGCTTTCGCAGTGCTTGTCACACCACACCGACTCAACATTTCTCTGTCCATCTATGTCGATGGGATGCACTTCCTTAGATTTTATCTGTTTCCCAACTAACAGCATAACCCCTCTTCCCTTCCTATCCCATCAATCCTTTCTGTACATATTGTACTCCCTAAGTTCCAATTCAGAGACGTGGTGTCACAGATATAAATCTGTGTGACACCACATCTTTGATATCCCAACAATACCCGCCTTTGATGTCTTGACCAGCACTTCAAATTCATCAAATTTATTTACTATAAATGAATGAAGCTGCTAAGCAACATACCACACTTCATTGTCTCATTAATACACTCACAAAAAACCTGTTTAAAAAGTGAATTGCCAATTGACTCTTTATGCATAGATGGTAGACTGTGCAGGCACAGATGCAATTAATTTTTTTTATGTCGGTGAACATGTAGTGTGGTGTTATTTTCATGGCATGACCTCTCATATTACTTGCGAAAATGACTTGCCAGGGAATCTCATAATTTACTGTCCAATTTTTGCGAAAGATTTAATAAAAATAGCAAATTCTCACACTGACTAGGTTGTCATTTGGTATAAGCACTTTTTATAATTAACTTATTGTTCTTGTACTGTATATAAATGACTCTAATAATACTTTGATTTGTGTTCTTTATAGACTCCAGAAGATTCATCTATGTGTGATATTGAGATGTTTTCTCCAGAAAGCACATCTTCTTGTCATGTACCATGTTCTGGAGATTGTGTCATTTCAGATTGGTCAGAGTGGTCTCCATGCACTGCTTTGTGTACTGATAGACATGGAAGTGGTGAACAGTATAGAAATCGTACTATACTTGCTCCACCTGGACCTGGTAATATTTTATTTAATATTTTATTTTATTAATATTTTATTTATAGTATTTTGTAATAATTTGTAGTTATCTTTTAAAGAAAATAATTCGTGACGTAAACAGCTCTCTTGTGAAGTTAGCATTAGCAAAGGCACATGACGCAAGATAGCAAGTGATATATAGCATCAGCTAAAAAAAAAAAAAAAAATTAAAACACGCACACACACACCCTTCTCATTTCACCCATCCACTGACTCCATATGTTTTTCTAGTTTTGATTTGAAACTATTTAAGCTATCAACTTCTACAGTGACAGATGGAAGTTTGTTCCAGCAATCAATCACATGCTGGCTAAATGCAAACTTCCGTACATCTGTCCTACAACTGTCTTTCCTCAATTTCAATTTATGCCCTCTCAGGTGATTATGCTGAGAAAGAGGAAGAATCCCATCAGCATTGAGCATGCTGAAACCATTCAAGGCTTTATACACATCTATCAGATCACCTTGCAAGTGGCTAGTCGCCAGACACTGTAATTTGCAAAATCTAAGCCTTTCTTTGTGAGTGCAACCCTTTGTTCCATTCACTATTCTTTTTGCCCTTCTCTGTACTCCAGCTCTACATCCTTAAAATGAGGACTTCAGACCTGTATACAGTACTCAAGGTGTGCCTGACCATTGCCTTATCCAATAATGGTCACCTCCTTATACCTGCAAGAAAAATTCCTTATATCATTGAAAAGACACCATAAACTACTCTTGCAGACCATCTTCACTGCTCAGAAAACTTCATATCTGCCTGCACAATTACCCCCAGGTCCTTTTCATTCTCTACAACTGTCAGTGTAGTATCTGGCCATTAAGCCTGATATAAAATCATCAATATCATTAATAAATACAGAAAACAACATTGAACCCTGGGGGACTCCACTAATAACATTAGTCCACAAAGAGCAGTGTCCATTGATTACCAATCTCTGTCTTCTCCCTCTCAACCATCCCTTTATCCATAGCAGCAATTTGCCTCCAGTGCCACACTGCTCCAATTCCAATTTGTGCAGTAGTCTTCCATGTGCAACAGTATCAATAGTGTCAGTTATTAAAAGATTATCTAGCTTACTGCCAGAGTTTAATACATATCTGGCATTCCCCTCCCTGAATAACTCCTCATGTGTGAATACAGATGCAAAATATTCGTTTAGTTTGCAGCTAGCAAACTAAACGAATATTTTGCGTCAAGAAACAAAAAACATAAAAGTAAAAAAAAAAAACTCTGTTTTTCATTGCATCCTTTGCCAAAGATGTCTCGTAATCTGCCTTTGCCTGCGTAACCTCCTTTGTGACTTAGTTGCAGACCAGCTTATATCTATCATAGGCTTCCGTGTCACCTGTTAATTTGTATGTATTACATGCATTTTTCTTCTTTGCTACATGTCTAATTAGTTCATCTGACATCCATTTAGGCCTAAATTTTGAACAATAGTTCTTAGTTGGTATGAAAAGTCTAGTAGCTTCCAAGATTAATTCATTGAATGCTTCCCATTTTCAATTTGCTGTAGGTAACATCATCAGTTGGTCCCACCGTATAGAATTAAATACTGTCTCAGACCACAGTAGTCACCTTTACGAAAGCAAAAACCTGTCCCTTTACCCCTGATGGTAGTTGCCTCTTTGAGTAAATCCCACTTCAGCATACTGTAATCACTGCCGCCTAGTGATTCTTTTATCTGCAGATTCTTAATGCATGAAAAATCACTACTGATAATCAGATCAAGAGTATTAGTCCCTCTAGTTGCCTATCGAACATGCTACTGTAGAAAACAATCATCCAATAAATCCACAAAAGCCTTGCTAGTGTGTGAGTGACCAACCCACAAATTACAGTCAATATCTGGGAAATTAAATTCCTCCATTAGAAGACACTGTGATTTACTGGCCCACTATTTCTCTGTAAAGTTGTTTATTATATTCATCAGAGTCATTAGGCCTAGAACACACTCCTACTCTTAATTTTGATCTCCCAATGCTTATGTTACACCAAACTAACTCGACAGTGCACTGTCCAGCGATGTCGACTGGCTTCACTTCTTTGGATTTTGTGTTTCTTAACTAATAGCATAACCCTTCCTCTCTTCCTATCCTGTCTATCCTTTCTGTATGCATTGTACTCCCCAAATTCCAGTTCTGCATTCCTTATATCTGTGTGACACCACATCTCTGATATCTCAACAATATCTGCCTTTCATGTTTTGACCAACAGCTAAAGTTCATCAAATTTATTTACCAAACTCCTAGCATTAGTGTACCCACAAGTATACATGCGCCTGTTCCTATTCTTAGCTATCCTAAAACAGCCCATGTGTTTACTTGTTCTCCAATGACTCCCAGCAGTCTCTGGAATCCCCTTCATCTTGTTTTCCAGGCTGCTGCTCATTTCAATAGAAGCAATGCAAGAATCACTTCCACCTCTGCCAGCAAGCAGCTACTGTTAATCTATTATTCTGTGTATCCCCACAAGCTAGCAGTTTTTCAACCCACCTAACTGTGCCTCGATAGCATCAGCAAATATTTTTGCACCCTTTCTATTTAAGTGTATCCCATCCCTGTTAACAAGCACAGACCAGGCTGAGAAAAATTCTACCACTTGAGCCTTGCACACTCTCTCCAGGGCCGAATTGATCGACAAGGCTCTCATCATATACTCCCTCCTATCGTGTCTGGCCAGAATTGTAGACACTTTCAAATTCAAGCCTAATCATACCTTTTTCCAACATTTACCTGTACTCATTAAGTAATTCAGCCGGTCTCTTGCTCTTAATATCATTATTGCCAACGTGTACAACAATATCACCTTTTGTGCCCTTAAAAGATGATATCTGCTCTACAACATCATCAACCATTGCCCCTGGTAGACATACTCTGGTCCTATTCCACCTATCCTTTTTTGCAGATTATGTTCCCTGTTTTCCTGACAATGGAGCACCGACAACTAGTTCCTTTGTTGTCCAGCACATTCTACCTTGGGGGTTGCCGCTCTGTTGCGTGATGTTCAAGTGCAAGCTCTGGTTTTGATGTGGGCAGCTGAGATCTTGATGGGCCCCCTCAGTTTAAATCCTTCGTGGGGTTCATCCTGTTTTTCAAGCTCTCATATAGGCCCATAACAATGCAGAAACGGCGCCTGATTTCCTTACATTTCACACAACAGCAATCCTTGGCAATAACATATCCCGTTCCTGATAGCTACACAAACATCAAACAAGCAGTGCATTTCAAAAGGCTATGATTCGGTGGACAACCACCCTCCTCAGTTCTCCTCTGAACCACAGCACTTGCATTAGTTTGAGCCTTTTGCTTTGCTGCTCTGGTCTGATTCATGATTTCTATTCAATTTCAAATAAAATTCCAATACGAAAATAACATAAACTTATATCTCAATGCAGTTATAACACTATATATATGTATTTCATTATCGAATATTACCTCCGAGTTACATTATGTGACTTTCTTATCTCCTGTCACATTATATGCATTAATTTATAATGTTACATTTGTAAAAACTAGGTGTTATATGTATTTAGTTAAAGTACAATTTAATTGACAATGAAATTAAATGAGGTTAGTAAATTTTACTGATTAATTGATACTACTATACTAACTATCTAGTTTGAGGTATACATTGTAATTTATAACAATGGTGGCAGTTATGAACAGTAAATCTATGGACACTAGATATTAACTACTTTCAAAATCGCGCTATCGAAATTCAAAATAAACCATGGAGCTTGAGTAGATCTATAGGCTACTTATAGAAAATAATTTAATATAACAATTAAGTCAATGAAGCGGCTAAATATAATTAAAAACTTAGTGTTCGCAGCAGCTGCAAAACGTGTCCAACATGTGGATTAGATACCCTTAATGATACTAAGTAATCACCTTCAAAATCTCTAAGTTCAAATTAAACTAATTATCGTTACTAGGAATATCATTTTGCACAAAAGCACTTCTATAAAATAAATTAATATGCCAATTTAAATCAATAAAAAAGCAAAAATTTAGCATTAGCATTAGTAGAGGCATACGTTAGTAGATGCAAGAAAGCAAGCTTATGCAGCATCAGCCAAAAAAAAACCCCTTCCATTTTATTCCTCCATTCGTTCCAAATGCCTGTCCAGCTCAGCCTTAAATTTTATTTAAGCTATTAGCTTCCGCAACAAAAGATGGAAGCCTGTTCCACCAATCAACTACCCTCTGGCTAAAGGCAAATTTCCGCACATCTATTCTACAACTATCTTTCCTCAATTTGAACTGTGCTCCCTCAGGTTCTTAGTCTGAGCAAGACGAAAAATCCCATCAGCATTCAGATTGCTCAACTCATTGAAGGCCTTATACACCTCGCAGGTGCCTACTCTCCAGGCACTGCAATTTGCAGAACTTAAGCCTTTGTTGGTAAGAGCACCCCCTTTGAAAGCTAAAATCCCCTATTATAAGACATTCTGTTTTACCTGCCCACTCTATTTCTCTGCACAACTGCTCATTATACTCATCAGATTCATTTGGCCTATAACACACATTCCTTTCCTAGTGCTTATTCACACCAAACAGACTCAACACTGCATTGTGCACCAACATCAATTGGATGCCCTTCCTTAGATTTTATGTGTTTCTTAACTGACAGCATAATCCCCTCTCCTCCCTTCCTTTCCTGTCTATCCTTTATGTACACTTTGTACTCCCCAAATTCCAATTCTGCACTGCTTATATTTGTGTGACACCACATCTCTGATATCCAGACAATATCTGCCTTTGATGTCTTGACTAGCACTTCAAGCTCATCAAATTTATTAACTATACTCCTAGCATTGGTGTACATGCAAATATACATGCACCTGTTTCTACTCTTAGTTATCCTAACACAGCCCATGTATTTGTTCCACTATGACTTCCAACAGTCCTTGAAATATCCATTGCCTTACTTTCCATGCTGTTGCCCATTCTAATAGAAGCAGTGCTAGAATCATTTTTGCCTCTTCCTGCGGCCACTGTTAACCTTTTAGTCTGTGTATCCTTCCCCCCCCCAAGCTAGCAGCTTTCCGACCTACCTAACGCTGCCTCGATAGCATCAGCAAATACTCTTGCTTCCTTTCTATTTAAGTGTACTCCATCCCTGTAGAAGCAGTCTCTCTTTTCAACAAGCACAGACCACCAAGCTGAAAAAAATAATTCTATCCTTTTAGCCTTGCACAATCTCTCCAGGGCCGAATTGATCGACAAGGCTCTCATTATATACTCCCTCCTACTGTGTCTGGGCAGAATTGCAGACACTTTCACATTAGTCCACTTTCACATTCAACCCTAACTCATGACTTTTTTGCAACGTTGACCTCTACTTGTTGAGTAAATCTGTAGATCTCTTACTCTGCAGATTTACTGAACCAGGGGTGACAGTTGATGACGTTGTACAACAGTATCACCTTTTGTGCACTTAAAAGTTGATATCTGCTGCTCTGCAGTGTCATACCCTGGTCCTGTTCTACCTATCCTTCCAGCATAGTATATTTCCCGTCTCCCTTACAGTAGAGTCAACCAACAATAACTAGTTCCTGTGGGACCAGTGCATTCTGCCGTGGAGATTGCCTCTGTGTTGACTGATACACAGGAGTGAGCTCTGCCATTGAGCTGGGCCCCTCATATTAATTTCTTCAAGGACATTTATCCTACACCTCAAGCTCTCATAGACGCCCATCAGAACACTGAGTTGGCACCTAATTTCTTGACAGTCTAGGCATCTAGCATACAAAGACATCTAGCACACAAAGATATCCTCCTTGGCTAGATCATGGCCTGTTTTAGCAAGTTCAGCAAACATTTTACATTTCGCACATTTTTTGACACTGATGTATTGGAGAATCTCCCCTCCCCCTTAGTTTCTCCCCCAAGTCAGCACTCTCGCTTGTCTGTGATCTTTGCTTCACAGCTCTAGTCTCGTTCATGATTTCCGTTTAAATACAATTTAATTAACAATGAAATTTAATAAGATTAACAAATATTTTCGATTAATTGATAATACTATACTAAGCTAACAGATTCCTAATACAGTGCTTCATATTACGTTATCTAGTTTTACGCTATACCTTACACTATCAGGCCGAGATATATATGTTATGCTATTTCTTATCGATTACAATATGGTGGCTAGTTCAACAATATCGACACCAACACCTGGAATCATAACTTCCAAAAATCACTAGTGAAATTTAAAATAAGAAGCTAGCGAACACTACTAAACCTATTTAATATCTTTGTAAAACACAATATAGTATGTTAATTAATGAAGAATATGGTAAAACTATCAAAAATACTTATCCCTTTACAGCAGCCAAAAATCCACCTACTGTGTTTATTTAATGAAAAAACTTTCGAGCCTACAGGCCAGTAAAGCTCCTGGTGTTGATGGCACCCTTTAATCTTATGGGAGGTGGCAAGTGAGTGCATTGAACCATTGAGGCTAATTATGAGAGCATTACTGGATTCGGCAGTGATTCCGTTTGATTGGTGGGCGCCTCCATAGCCAGGTGGGCAGGAGCAGCAGTGCATAGCACATGCTTCTTGAATAGACCAGGGTTCGAGCCCGTGACCACCAAATATGGAGGATGCGGAAAGGTCAGGGAACGACCACCACATATCCCCGGAGCAATATGGCCTTATTTGCTAATGCTCCTAAAAACCAAATAACAATAAAATACAAGACTGTTGGATTGGAAAAGTGCCAATGTATCTCCAATATGTAAGGGTGGTTCTAAGAGTGAAGTGGGAAATTACAGGCTGGTCAGCCTAGCTTCAGTAGTAGGGAAAATTATGGAGACTATGATCAAAGGTGGAATTTTTGATCACTTAGATAGAAATGGAATTCTGAAGGATAATCAGCATGGTTTTGTAAAGGGAAAATCATGTTTAACTAATCTGGTTAGCTATTTTGACAGGGTCACTCAAGAGCTGGACTTAGGGAATAATTTTGATGATGTTTATTTGGATTTCAGCAAGGCATTTTGACTCAGTCCCACATGAGGAGTTACTCTATGAGCTGGAACAGGTTGGAATCACAGGGGAAATCCTTAGATTGATAGCTGGATGGCTTCAGGGCAGGAGGCAGAGGGTTATGATAAATGGTTATTCCTCAGATTGGATTGATGTAAGAAGTGGGGTTCCCCAAAGATCAGTATTAACACCACTGTTGTTTTTGATTTTCATAAATGACATCGATGAAGGGGGGAAAAAAAAAATAAATATTTTTACATGTTCTTCCATATTTTTAAACCTTTCAGTTAATGAGAAAATTGTTGTGTCCATAATTTGAAAGAAAAAAATTAATTTTGAAATTTTGTTGAACATCTTGAATAGCGTCATTTCTACTTTCATAATCAAAATGACGTTTTCTGTCTTTTCCTTATAATGCTTACTTCCAGAAATGAAGCTTCAATGCCATTGATAGCAGCCATATTATTAGTCGAATTGAGGGGAACGGTTCCTTCCTGATTGTATCCCCCAACCCAACAATGAAGTTTAGTGGAGGCAGTGTCATGGTATGGGGGCACCTTTCATGGTTTGGCTTGGGCCCATTAGTTGTTATCGACAAAACCGTCAATGCTGTGCAATACCAGGACGTCTTGGAGAATTATGCACTTCCAACATTATGGCAATACTTCAGAGAAGTCTCATACCTGTATCAGCAAGACAATGTACCATGCCATACTGCTTGGATTGTAGCAGAGTTGTTTGAGGACATGGGTGTGGAAAAGTTGGATTGGCCAGTCCAGAGTATGGATCTGAACTCTATCGAGCATCTTTGGGATGTATTGGATCGTCAGGTACGTGCACGTCGAGATCGCCCAAAGAACAAGGCCAAACTGGTGGCTGCGTTAAAGGCTGAGTGGAGGAACATATCACCTGACATTTATAAAAAGCTGGTTGAGAATATGCTGTGAAGATTGAAGGCCGTCATAAAAGTAAAAGGTTTCAGCACATAATATTAAATGACACAATAAAAGCTATTTTTTTTGTCTAAAGCCAGGTGTCCAGATATTAATGGTAGGGCAGCGTATATCAGAATCCTTTTTCTTTTTTTTCTTTTTTTTTATGAGCATTTTACTTATCGGATTAATTTTATTTAAAATATCATTCCATATTATAATTGAACAAAGAAACTAAGATGTTATTTTTAAAGCTATTGATTTAGCATGTTTCCTTTTATCCATATCTTTATTTTCGTCTTCAGTGACATACCAAAATCAAAGCAAAATATGTAGCTTCTCTAGTCATTTCTAGTATTTTATCTGTAATATTTTGTGAAATTATTTCAATAATTTCATTTTGTATGTGATCACCCAAATAATGCACAATATTTTTCAATTCAGATTTCTGAATATGGCAAATATGTTCTGCTATAATTGAATCAAATTTAGCAATTGTTTCAGAAAGTTTTAAAAAGTTTTCATTTTCATATAAATCTTTTTAAGATCCCCTGAATGCTATATATATATATATATATATATATATATATTACCTTGCTAAAAATAGTATCATATATATTATTCTGGCTGAACTTCAGAACATGGGTATCTCTATTGCGGGTGTGGCCTAAGAACAGAATGATTGTCCGGTAGAGTTCTGCGATTGGCTGATTATTGGGAATGCTTAATTTACTCCGTTTTGTGTCTCTGATTGGATGCAAATTCACTTCTGATTTTAGCGGGATATGCAAAATTATTGTGTTGCTCTAGTGCCCTCGGTTATTGTTATTTCGTGTTATTCCGTTTGCAAAAGGATGGATGCAAGACTGTTGAATGGCGTATAAGTATGAATTTGATAGCTTCGGAATGCATGTGTTTTCAGTGTGGATGTTTGATGAAGTATACTTCATCAAGCATGTGAGGACTAATCAGGTGTGAGTTTTTTTTTTTATTTTGTTTAGTTGTTTCTTGATGATTTGATGTTTTTGTATATGTATGTAATTGTATATGTATGAGTTGTTAGTATCAGGTTCTCTTTATATTAGTGGGGAGCAGCAGCAGCTCCCAGAGCAAAAAAAAAAAATTGTTGACGTGCGTGAGCAGTTCTCATTGTTAATGCACGTGAAATCATCTAGTAATATATGGAGGAGAAGAATCAGTGGTAGTGGTGGTAATTTTTGTTAGTTTAAAAAAATTTGTCATTTCTGTTTCTTTATTTCAGCTAAGACATATTGCGATGTCACGTGACATCTCCCTGTAACATGCGAGGAGGAGAGAGGAATAGCAGTGAGTGGGAGTTGCCATCACGTCCTATCTCTGCTTTCTTGCTGAAGTAAGAGGTTGTAGCCATGTTCTGAAGTATAACCCTGCAAAATATAAATATGAAACACGGACAGTGCCGAACCAAGGTATTTCTGCGCCCTGGGCAGAAATATTTTTTAGCGCCTTTTTATTAAGGATATATATATATATATATTATTTTTTTTTTTTTTGCCTCATTCTTCTGTTTTTGGTGCCCTGGGCAAGAGGACCTAGCCCATACCTTAATTTGGCACTGAACACAGATCCAGATAATAAGAAAATTAACACAAGTCTGTGATATCATGTACTGTATTTATTCAAATGAATTATTTGCCTGCCATGTTGAATACTGGTAAACACTAACTAATCAGATGACCAGTGCGACTTTTGTGTATGTGAAACAGGAGATTGCATAGGTTTTACGAGTACCACTAAGTTACAGAATGGTAATCCCTTTAACTTTTAATTCTTGCATAGCAGCAGCAGCAACACTAATTGTGTTAATTGCCTGAAGGCCAGAGGTGCGAACTGTTAATGAGTTCCCTGTTAAGTTTCTCACAATCCGTTCATTATATGGAAATTTTCTTTTCTACGGAAACTATTTTAAATGTAATTACGAAAAGAGGAATTCAAAAAATATCACTAAATAGAAATTTTGTTTTAAAAATCTTCGTTAAACGGAGGTCCGACGACTTGTACATGCCAAAAAATTTTCTGGCGCCCTTCTGAACTGTCACCCATAAGCTACCCACTTGCGGTGGCCCTGCTCGATGAGAATCCTTCTCCGAGAGCAAGCTAAATGAAAATAGACCTGCTTCACTCAGGATCAAAGAACTTGTTCAGAGTTGGATTGTCAATTGAAATGAAAATTTTCAGGACACAACTGCACCTGTTTCACCTTGGACTTGTGCATCTGTCTCTCAAGATGTACATGCGACCGGGGTTCGAGCTCCTGATCACCAAATACGGAGGATGTGGAAAGGTCAGGGAATGACCACCACATATCCCCGGAGCAATATGGCCTTAGTTGCTAATGCTCCTAAAAAAAAAAAAAAAAAAAAAACACCCCAAATAAACAATTAATAACTCAAGATGTACACTTCCTCCAGTGGGGAATAAATATAATACCACCCTGCAATATCAGACAGTTCCACTCAGCTCATGCTACTACGAACAACCATGCCTATAAAATTTATACAGATAGTTCCAAAACTGACAAAATGGTAGGTGCTGCTGCAGTTTTTCCTTCATGTACAACTTCATCCACAATACTGCTAGCTTGCAGCGTCTTCACAGCTGAATTATATGCCATTAAGTTAGCGCTTAGTAAGATAATTGAGCTTTCCATCTCACCTGTCATAATTTACATAGACTTCCTCAGTGCTGTCTCTGCCCTAAGGAAGAATTTCTCATTCTCATCCTATCTTGAAACAGATTCATTCCCAGCTATTCTCCTGCAGTGTGTCAAATCAGTTTTTGCTGGATCTTGGGATCATCCTCAACCCGCTCTCTCACAACATCCTCAGGGTCCTTACACTGACTATAAATCTGTCATATGTAAAGCGTGCTATGATAAATGGTCACAGATCTGGAAAGGTAACATCAACAATAAACTTTACCAGATAAAAGAAGATCCAAAGCTGTGGCTCTCTAACTTCCAACGAAACAGAGGAGAGGAAGTGGTATTGGCAAGGCTCAGAATTGGACACACTTATCATACCCATCTCTTCCTACTAACTGTGAACAGACACAATTTGACTTCAGTAGCTCTTGTGTCATTAATCCCAATTACAATAACTTAAAATGTAAACTTCCCAGATGATATGGTTTTTAAGTATTAGTTTTTAACATGCTTTCTACCATATGAATTTTAAAATTCACATGATCAATGATATATCCTAATATATTTTATTAGGTGGCCGACCTTGTCCAGATGCAGTCAGGCTATTTGATATTGATGTGTGCAACCAGGACAGCTGCACAGGTTTTCACTGGGAAGCCGGACTTTGGATGCCATGCTCATCTTCTGGGAAGGAACAGGCAAGAACAGGCACACAAAATCGTGATGTTCGATGTGTTCGTGGAAATAACTTCACTGTTTCTGATAAGAAGTAAATATTTTTATATGGTTAACCAAAATAGTATGTATTATAAATGTTTTAAAGTTGTACTTTCATTTGTTTGTTCGAAAACAGAGTAATTATGTTATTAATGAATATTAGTAAAAATCTCTGTGTATTAGGAATATGATGTAAAATCCTTGCATCAAGTGACTTTTTGGATTTATACCAAAATAAGTGAATAAATAAATGAAATCAAATTAAGTAAGCAGCAAAATAATTTTATAAAATACCAAATGTGTAAAACATAAAATTGGTGAACTGATAAAATACGTAAGCAATAAAATTAGAGTAGCATTCAGAACTAGTAAATCAAAATGTCTTATAATGGGGATTTTAACTTTCCAGATGTTGACTAGAATTTGCTGATTGATCACTCACACACTAGCAAGACTTTTGGATTTATTGGATGGCTGTTTTTTTTCCTACAGCAGCAGGTTAAAGAGGCAGTAAGCAGAAGCAATACTCTTGATCTGGTTATCAGCAGTGATTCCTCATGCATTAAGAATCTGGGGGTAAGAGACCCACTGAGTGGCAGTGATCAGCGTAATGATGTGGAATTTAATTAAACACGTAAACTACTATCGAGAGTAAAGGGAAAGGCATTTGCTTTTACAAGGGTGACTACAGAGATCTCAGACAGTTTTTAAATTCTATATAGTGGGACCAACTGATGTTACCATCAGCAAATACTAAATGGGAAGCATTTAAAGAATTAATCATAGAAGCTATTAGGCTTTTCATACCAACTAAAATATACTCTTCAAGGTATAAGCCCAAATAGATGTCAGATGAACTGATGAGACTCGTGGCACAGAACAAAAATGTATGGGATGCATATAAATTATCAGGCAACACAGAAGCCTATGTTAGATAAAAACTAGTCTGTAATCAAGACACAAAGGAGGATAGGCAAGCAAGGGCAGATTATGAGAAATTTCTGGCAAAGATGCAAAGAAAAACAACAAAAGCTTCTATACTTTTATTAACAGTAGAAGGAAGGATTGAATTACATTGGGCCACTTGATGTCAATGGATTAATTGTTGATGACCCTGCTTAGATTACTGACAAATTGAATATTTATTTTGCATCTACATTCACACATGAGGAAATTCTTTAGGGGAATGGAAGCCAGAAGTCTATCAAACTCTAATTGGAAGATATATGACTTTTTGATAATTGAAAAGAAAGTGGAAGAGAGATTGTTGAAGCTAGAGGGAAGGTGCCTAGGATGGTGGATGGAATCTATCCAATTATATTAAGGGATGCTGGAAAGGAGTTCCTGTAGACTGCATTTCCAGTCTATAGGGACCTTTCTTGCATCCAAGGATATTCAAATCAATCCCTAATTCATAAAGTGGATCAAAAGGTGATATGAGTAATTTCAGACTTACCATTGGTAGAGACATATGATGCAAGAAAGCAAGCTTATATAGCACCAGCCAAAAAAAAAAACAAAAACACACCCTTCCCATTTTACCCATCCGTATTTAAGTTGTTGACCTCCACTACAACAGATGGAAGTTTGTTCCAACTAGCAACCACCTGCTGACTAAAGGCAAATTTCTACTCATCTATTCTATAATTATCTTTCCTCAATTTGAATTTATGTCCCCTCGGGTAAGTAATCTGAGCAAGAGGTAGAAACCCATTAGCATTGAGCTTGCTCAAATCATTCAAGGCTTATACACTTCAATTAGATCACCTCACAGGTGGGTGCCTAGTCTCCAGAAGTCAGAAGTCATAATTTGTAGAACTCTTAGCCATTCTTGGTAAGAGTAACTCTTGTGTTCTTCTCACCAATCTGGTTGCCCTTCTTTGTACTCGTTCTAGCAGCTCTACGTCTTTCCTAAAATGAGGCCTCCAGTCCTATATACAGTATTCCAGGCCACACCTTGAGTACTGTATACACCTCAATTAGATCACCTTGCAGGTGCCTATATAGTACTCCAGGCCATACCTTGATTACTGGATACAGTACTCAAGGTGTGGTGTGACCATTGCCTTATACAAGGGGACAATCACCTCCTTATCCCTGCTAGCAAAATTCCTGTATATCACTGAGAAGACACCATGAACTACTCTTGCAGCCTGTCTGCACTGCTCAGAAACTTCATATCTAACTAAACAATTACCCCCAGCTTCTTTTCATTCTCCATTACCCTGAGTGTAGTACCGCCCAGTCGATACATTACTCTGGGATTATTGCTACCCATATGTAATACTTTACATTTGGCAACGTTAAACTCCAATTGCCACCTCTCAGCCATCTGCACAACTTTTCCAGATCCTGTTGCAATAGTGTACTGTCATTAACAACCTTGCCAACCTTCATATCATCTACAAACTTAGACATTAACCCTGATATCTTTATCAATATCATTGATAAATATAAGTAAAGTGCACAATATACTCAGTGGGGTGACAAGAAACCTGAGAAATACTACTAATGGATATTCTATAAGCAATAATTGATAGACATCCACCATCCTAAGACTACTATGCCAGTGGCTATCATCTGGTAAAGTAGTAGGTTCCATGAGAAGGTGAATGTGAGATTTCTTATGGTTTATGTCAAGTCTTGATATGAGTATGTGGAATGTCTTGAGCCAAGATGGCCTATTTAATGGATTATGTTCTTCCCATCAAGTTGGTTCTGCAAGAAGTTTGTTATATTTCTAATTGATGTTTCTTGCTTACCTCTGTATTTCTTTTCATAAAGCATATACTTTTGTTCAGAACATTCTGTAAGTTTTTTTGTTTTTTTTAACCACATCTTGTTATTTCAGTCTTCATGTAGCATACTGGAACAGGTGTAGAGAAGGGGAACAAGATTGGTGCTACATTTGCATGTTCAGAACAGTAAATATTACTTTATATTTGTAGAAAACTAATTTTTTATTCTCATCTTGCATTTTATTGTAGTGTTGTAAATGAAGTATCATGCTAATATGGCAGTTGATTGGTATCCTGTAAAGCAATCTGATTAACTTTGAATGTTAAAATACTTCTATGCATTTTGAGCTTGTATAAAACTTGAGCATTGTAAAGCTATACACGTCGTGATGACAGTAAAACAAGTGTCCTTCAACTCCCTTATATTGAACTTACTTTAATTTTGTCCTCAGCACCCATTATTAGACAGTAAATGAACAAAATTTAAGATTAAACAAAAGTAGTAATATTTGTGGCAAATGATGATACAGAAAAGAAAGCTTATACATCATCAGCAAAAAAAAAAAAAAAAAAAAAAAAAAAAAAAAATCAGTTGCTAATGCTCCCAAAAACCAAATAATAACAATAATAATAATAATTCCTCTCTCTCCCCACCCCAATAATTTATCTAATTCTTCATCAAATTTATTTGAAGTGAAGCCTGTCTTGGTAAGACCACCCTTTTGTTTCCTTCACCAATCTCATTGCCCTTCTCTGTACCTGTTCCAGCATATCTACATCCTTTCTAAAATGAGCCCTACAGCCATGTATGCAGTACTCAAGATGTGGCCTAACCACTGCCTTATCTGACTACATAATTATCCCCAGATTGTTTTCATTTTCCAACTCTGTGGTTACTACACAGAGTATAGTACCACAGAATTAGTACAGTAATCTGGGTTTACTGGTATCCATATGCAGTACCTTGCATTTGTCAATGTTCAACTTTTACTGCCATTTCTCAGCCAATCTGCCTAATTTTCCTAGATCCTGTTGCAGTAGCTTACCCTGATTATTGTTATTAACTACCCTGCCAATTTTTTTATCATCTATGAAATTAGACACTTCATTGGTATTGTTAATAAATATAGAAAACAATGGACCCAGCACTGAACCTCAGCAGACTCCTCTAAAAACATTAGTCCATGAGAGCAGTGTCCATTGATAACCTCTGTCTTCTCCCACTCAATCATCCCTTTATCCATAGCAGTAACTTTCCCTTAATGCCACATTTCTCCATTTTGTACAGCAGTTTTTTTTATATGCAACACTATCAATAGTTTTCCTGAAATTCAAATGTATGATATCATAATTATTTTTTGCAACCAGTTTCTTGGTCACTGTAGTATAATTGTATTCCTGTCCAGATGATCCTGCATTGCTTCTTTAACCAGAGACTCATTTTTTTCCCCCTGAAATGGAAGTTAAGTTAAAAGGTCTATAATTACTCATGTCACCTATTGATCCTTCTTTGTGAATTGGGAATACATTTGCATATCTCCAGTCCATATGGAGCTCTCTATCTCTCTCTCTGGTGCCTCTGTAGCCAGGTGGGCAGGAGCAGCAGTGCATAGCACATGCTTCTTGATTAGACTGGGGTTCGAGCCCGTGACCACCAAATACGGAGAATGCGGAAAGGTCAGGGAATGACCATCATATATCCCTGGAGCAATATGGCCTTAGTTGCTAATACTCCCAAAAACCAAATAATAATAATAATCTCTCTCTCTCTCTCTCTCTCTCTCTCTCTCTCTCATAGTTATACATCCCAACCATCCCCAAGTGCCTTTTTTTATGTTTAGCCTCAATTTCTTTGCCAATTTCCTCTCATGTATCACAAAATCATTTAGCTCCTGGTTAGATTTTGATGAACTTCTGGAATTCCCCTCCCTAATAATAATAATAATAATAATAATAATAATAATCCTTTATTCATAGAAATGTAAGACACGATTCTCGCTATAGGCAACCAGAGGAATCTTACAATTAACTGTACACGTTACATTCAGTACATAAAACTACGTGGGTATACACAGAAAATACATAGGATACATAGACAGTGCAATATACACAGCTAATATTGCAATCAATGGATTTTATAGTAGTTATAATAGATTTATTATACAGAGCTTATATTGCAATTTAGTACATAGATTTTATAGTTATTATATACAAGCTGCAACACACTGAAGCAGTCTGGAGACTTTCACTGGGAGTTGGCTAGTTCCGCTGACTGCACTTCACTATGGATTTGCGCTTTTCTTCTCTGTAGGCAGAATCTCTGGACCACACATCCAAATCAATGTTTGCAGAGTTCAGCACGCTGATGATGCTGTTCGGAAAGTGCCGCTTGAAGGTCGAGAGCTTCTGAAGGTTAGAACAGAGCACTTGACGGTTTCTGAGGGTTCTACCAGGGATTTTCCAGCCTATGATTTCTCAGATATTAACGAAGTCGAGAGCAGCAGAGCACAGATTAAGCGCCATTGTGAGCTTCCTCGCATATGCCAGGTGCTGGGTTGGGGTGTATCTCAGATTTATGCAGAGCTGTGATTTTGATGTTGTATAGGGTAGGTGAGCCCAATTGTCGGCCACTTTAGGACCCAGAATTCAAGACCCCAGAGCGTCTTCAGACTGGACATAGGAGCAGCCGACCAAACTTCAATACGATAACTGATGATAGAACTAAAGTAGTGGGAGAAATTTTCTGACTGTTTCCTTGTTGTGCGTTCTACAGAGATCAAATTTTATACCCCAGAAAGCCCGTAATGCTCTTGAACACAGTTGCTGGATTTGTTCCTTATATGTTAGGTTTTCATCCATTACCACTCCTAGGAATTTTACTGAATGAGTAGCAATGAGAACATGCCCTGAAATGGAGGGCTGCAGAGAGGCTGCTGGATTGGTCTGCTTGTGCTCTAGGTGAGAAGATGATATATTTGGATTTTTCATGGTTTATTTTAAGCCCAAAATAGGTAGCGTATACACAGAAAGAGGACAGATATTTGTTTAGGATGATAGAATTCGATAATTCCTCTGTCTGGTCTGGTGAAATGTTAGCCGGGCTTGGGAGGTAATATACAATGTCATCGGTGTAGGCCATAAACGCAGATATTTCATTCATTAGTGGAATAAATATCTCTGAAAAATGCAATGCGGACAACGATCCACCTTGAGGTATACCGACTTACACCTGTTTTGTGATGCAGTTATTCCCTTGCTGGAAGGTAAGGCACTCTCTTGGTCAGCAAATTTCTGAGGAGCTTCAAGACATTACCCGTGAAACCGTAGTAGTTCTCCAGGAGGCACATAAGTGGCTTAACTTGCACTGAGTCAAAGGCCACTTTCAGATCCAGAAAAACAGCATGCATAAAATAGCCTTGCTCCCAGGCTTGAAGTGTTTTCAAATTCAGAGCCTGTATGCATGTTATCGGCGCTCTTTCTGAGAGCGCGTAATGTGTATGCTGAGATCTCTGGAAAGGATCTGATTGGCAACCACTTTAAACAAGCACTTCTCCAGGCATTTGAGAAAAGGGAAGGAGAATGAAATAGGCCTATAGTCAGCAGTAGAGGTCGAATTCTACACCTTTGGTATTGGGATGACTCTATAATTTAGCCAAACGTTTGGGACAACTTCCTGTTGAAAAATTCTGTTAAACAACTTTGCCAGCTCATCGCTGGTGAAGTAAGAGGCAACTTTTTAAGGCAAAAGGTGGGAATAGTCACTTCCCATTGATTTTTTATTGGACAGGGCATTGATGGCTTTGATTAGCTCCTCTTCGCCAATTGTCACGTTAGTGAGATTAGTTAAATCATATTGTGCACTGTTCCAGGGGGAGTCCGCAGCTCCACTGTCTGTTTCGACGAACCGGGTTACGTGATCACACCATTCGGACAGGTCTAACGATTCTGCTGACTGGATGTGATTGGCCAACCAGGATCGCTGGCCACACGCTATCCTCTTCTCCAAGAACGAGTTTATAGCCTGC
The DNA here is from genome assembly GCF_048544385.1 of Mastigoproctus giganteus. Taxonomy (NCBI): domain Eukaryota; kingdom Metazoa; phylum Arthropoda; class Arachnida; order Uropygi; family Thelyphonidae; genus Mastigoproctus; species Mastigoproctus giganteus. Next base: position 89,183,983 of record NC_143583.1, on the reverse strand, counting down.
TTTTTGGATTTCTGGAAACTGTATCTGGCTATTGAGTATGCTGAGTATGAACTTTCTGTGGGTGATCTCTTGAATTGGGCACATAGTTGTTTTTCTTTAAACTGGGGCATAAGGATGCTGGACCACCACGGCTTTGAGTGTGGGCAGATGACGCAAACTCTTGACATGTCCACTCTAGCAATGAAAGACAACCATTTCTGAAGCCAAAACGCAGCTTCCTCTATGTGGATTTCACTGAGAGTTCGGCAGGGGTAGAGACTATAGAGATCCATTGCTGTTTCAATTTTTAGGTATTTTGGATCATATACAGCTTTCCTGATCTTTTCAATCGAATTCGATTGGTTTGGTTGGTTATAGGATTCTTTCAACAGGATGAGAGAAGCTTCAGTTGACCTGTGGTCGGAGGGAAATGCCGAATTAGAACTGATTACAGCTTCGACACTCCCATGGCTGGAAAAGATTCTCTGTAATGTGGCTTCTCCGTGGGGGGGGACACAGATGCAGTGGATGGATGTTGCGACTCGACAGATCCAAAATTAACTGATCGAGGAGCTTTGATGCAACTGGCAGGGGCAGGTTGAAGTCTCCGAGAATTATTACTTTCTGGTTGCACTTGATAGAGGTCAGGAGCCAAGCAGAAAAATTAGTAATGCATTGGTGTGCAATGGGTGGGGGTAAGTAAACTGCACATACTAGCAACTGTAGTCCATTGACTAGATAGCAGCCCAGTGCAGCCTCAAAATCATTACCAGGGTATGCACAAGCCTTGATCAGAGGAAACTGTTGCCTTTGGCAAATTAAGACTCCCCCTCCTTTCCTATCTTCCCTGTTCGCCAGAATAGACTGATAACCGATGTTGGTGGTTAAAGGCGATATGTTCATGTCATCATGAAGCCAGGTTTCAATAAGGAGAACAAAGTTGTAATCTGCACTTAGAATTATGTCAATCAGGGCACTGAGCTTGTTCTTCAGGCTCCTGATATTCTGCATGAAGCATTTCACGTGTTTATCGTTGACAGGCTTGATCTGGATTAAGTTTCTAGGGTTCCTTTCCCTGAGGATTGTGGATGATTGGAGGTGGATTTCTCTTGAGCAGGGTGTGGCACTAGGACCCACCCTACTAGTAATGTGCACTTGTATCTGGTTATCAGACTTGATGAGATGATTGCAGGATTTACTCAGCATGGTGGCTGCTCTTCTTTCATTAGGTTGAAAGGTACAGTCTGGTTTGCTGCCTAGCTATGCAGAGAGATGCACCCTTCCCACCTCTGGTCTCGAGATTGCATGTACCCCTGGTTGCACATTATGGTCGCCGAAAGATGGCATCACCAGGAGACCTGCAGGCCAGATATCTGTGTTTAGATACCTTTCTATATTGGGATCTTTGATCTTGATCTGGAAAGAGGCATAGCTTGGATGCCTGGTGGGAACCCTAATGGGGGTACTGGGTATGCCTAGCTGCTTCAGAAGAGTTTCAATTTGTTCCACCATTGTTTCCGGGGGCATGCTAGATGGTTTAGACCTCCTTCCTCTACATTGCATGATTTTAATACCTAGTGGATTAGGGTTAGAGCTAATAACTGCATCACGATTCTGATCTGCTCAGCTGACAAAGGTTTCTTTACTAAGACTGGCTTTGCCTTGCTTGGGAGGCACATTACTTCTGGTTATTGCTGATTTTCTCCCCATGCTTTCGCAATTTCTGGGGCAGGGGATGAAGGCGAAAGGATTGCAGGTAACGGCTGTGTTGGGGGCCGCACGATACGGGAGTCAGAAGCTATTTGTTTTGAGTGTTGAAGCATAGGTAAGGAGTCTGTATCCTGGATGGGCTTACTGATGGATTCCAGCAGCAAGGACACAGAATGGTGTGTAGAATGTTGTAAGTCTTCCAGCCTATGTATTGACTCTCTTAGGGTTGCATTCTCTGTGCAGAGCTTTCTCAGAATATTTTCAAATAAGGTAAACTTCTCGCCCGTTTTACTACAATTCTGACATATGCGCTCCTAATGCTGCTCTAGGACCTGATCAGTTTGCGCCTGAGCGTCTCGGCATAGGAGAACTGTGGTGGAGTCAGACATGCTTGCATTAGGTGACCTGCAGTCAACTTTGCTGGAGTAGCCCGCTGGCGATGGAGGTGGGAAGGGGGAGACGCTATCCCTTGCCTTTGATTCTGTGGCATTCACTTTGTGCCCACGGCATGCAGCACATTGCCATCATGATCGCCTCTGGGCTGAAGAGTGAACTAAGTCTTTTAACAGACAACAGGTCTCATAAAAAAACAAGCCTACAGGGGCCACTGCACTTGATCCAGCAATTTGTGGATTGTGAGCATTTTCTGCATGTTTCAGATTGCTTCTACGCCATGTTGCCACGGGTACAGTAAGGCTTAACTTCGTGGGAAGAATAAAAGTTTAGAATACAGTACTTACTTTATGATGTATGCTGAGAGACACTTCACCCTGCGGGGTGGGTGATTATCACCCCTCCCTGACCTTGACAGTGGTCACAGACAGTAAAGACGGCAATGAATAAGCAAATTCTTCCAAGTTGTAGGAATGGCGAGCTTCCGCAGCAGAAAGGTGCCTGATTCGATTTAACTAACAGGATTGTTTGGAAACATTAGAAGGTACAGAACTTGAAGGTTTTGACCTCGGAAGACATAAAAACACTTGGCCGTTGCCCTAGTACATGTGTAAAACTCTAATCATTAACTATTATCTAAAAACACAACCGATTATTAGGAGCACTTGAAACAACGACTATGCCGAGTTCGCACCCGCGCAATCTTCAATGAACTCGTGCATGAATGTAGATGCAAAATACCTATTCAGTTTGTAAGCAACATGAGCAGGATCATCAACTTCAAGTGGACCATTGTGATTCAATCCCTTTCTTTTACTGTTAATATAAGTAAAGAATCTTTATTGCTGTTTTTGGCATTCTTTGTCAGACTTCTCATAACCTGCCTTAATATGCTTAACCTTTGTGAATTGATTGCAGACAAGTTGTATTTACCATAGGCTTCTGCATTGCATTATAATTTATGTGCATCCCATGCATTTCTCTTCTCTGCTACAAGTTTTATCAGTTAATCTGACATCCGTTTAGGTCTAAGCCTGGAATAGTATTAAAGTTTGAGATAATATAAGCACAGCTGGTGCCACATCACATTTCTTATGGATTCTGGCAAACTTGCAACTGTCCAACTCAGAAGAAGACGAAAAAAAAAAAATATATATATGTCTCTAATAAAAAGGACTGTTCCTTGTCTTAAAGCATGTTTCTATTTAGTGAGGTCTGTAGGTAAGTTGTCTTTCTAGAACAGTGACCGAGTGTACTTATTGGTTAGGGTCAGTGGTGAGCTATAGTGGGCTCGCGAGAGCCCATTGTTATTATTTTTTTAAATTTGCGAGCCCATTGTTGAGATGATCATTTATTTTACAAATGAAATCCTGGATGCAATTATTGAGTATCCAGAACCGATACTACGGTGGGACGAGCGGGGCCCATTCCCAGCATTTTAATGGCGCAATCGATCGGTTATGTATTTTAAAATTGCTTCATTTTTGATTTAATTACAGTCAGATCTCTGTTTAACCAACTTCTTTATACCGAATTTTTTTTAAAATTCCCCTTGGTAATTACATTTAAAATACAATAGTTTCCTTAGAACGAAAATAATTTCCATGTAACGAACAAATTAAGAGAGAACTTTGTATGCATTGTTCTCACCTCTGGCCTTTAGGTAATTAGAAAGTGCGAATTAAGGATGAAAGGATTACCGTTCCACAACGTTAGTGGGGTCTGTAAAACTTGTGCAGCCACATTCCGAGAAGTTGCGCTCGTCAATCTGTTTTCATAGCCAGTCGGAGAATTAAGAAGATTCCAGACACGGATAATAGCCTCTGGTCAACCTGTGTTGTGGTTCCCCTTTACTCCGACAAATGGGCGTATGTTTTTCGGAGAAGTGAGTGATCCACGCGTTTCAGTAAATTTCTCCGTCTATGTTTACATGGTCACAGTAGCTGAATATCTGAGTGATTCCGATATTTTGCACAGTATTCAAAGAACTAATGACAGTAGCAATATGGGGGGGGAGGGATTGAGACAACTAAGATATATAAACTTGATGAAAATGAAATGTTGGCAGAAATTGAAATTTCGTCGAAGCTTTCACTATGTAGAAAATGTTCTAAAATATAATGGCATAGGGGCAATAATTAAAAAAAAATAATAAATTTATCCATTATATACCACCAATCTCCAAAATCCAGCGCAAATTAAAGATGATTGCTAAAGAACTTGATTTGGAAACTACAAAGATCGGTTGTGTGTTCAAGCTACGAAGAACAGCTTGTAGTTTGCAGATGGTAATTGCGGGTTAAGGGAATTATCCCGCTTTGTGCAAACATTTTGAATCGGAAGTTAAATTTTCAGGATTGTTAAATCGACTTTTAAATCTGGAATTTCAAAAAAAGCACTAATGATCGACATCCTGCAGGAGCTCTTTTACATTTCAGAAGCTTTACAGAATCACTATGGTAAAAGCAGATAAATTAGTTATTCGAACTATCAATGCTATCACTAATTTGAAAAATTCTGAAGGAATTTATAAAGCTAAAATTGAGAGCATGTTGAAATGGAAAGAATTTAAAGGAATCAAAATTGAAAGTTAAGAACAGTATAATTACCTTGTGACAAGTTATTAAATGCATCGTTTTATCCTTGAAGGATAAGTTATTAATGCAATAGGGTAATTTTAAATTAAATAAAGAAAATAATGATACCATTCAACGAAATTTTAAACATATTCTACTGGAAATCGTGGAATTTGAAAGAACTTTTGTCTCGGTGGCAAGACTGAAAACCGAATAAGAAATTTGTTTTCTGATTAAATGAAATAAAAATTAATGATTTTAGAGATTTTGTCAAAGACAGTTTATCTTTAAAATCGAGTGAAATTCCCTTTACAATTAAGAAAGCCAGAAATATCTTTGAAACCATTGCGAATAGCAGTGCTGAAGCTGAGGGAGCTTTCAGGGTAATGAATAATATCATCTGAATGAATGAATAAATAATGTTGACAATTAAACGCGTTGCAGATTATGATGATCATACATCTAAATGGAAAACCATTGGTTCAATTTGATCCAGATCGTTATGTCAAATCATTCCTCCATAATAATAGCTCAGCTATTGAGTAAAGAAGAAGATCGAAAACAAATATTAATAAAGCAGTAAGTTGCGCTCGTCAATCTGTTTTCATAGCCAGTCAGAGAATTAAGAAGATTCCAGACACTGATAATAGCCTCTGGTCAACCTGTGTTGTGGTTCCCCTTTACTCCGACAAATGGGCATATCTTTTTCGGAGAAATGAGTTATCCACGCGTTTCAGTAAATTTCTCCGTCTATGTTTACATTGTCACAGTAGCTGAATATCTGAGTGATTGCATATGGCAATTTTTAGAATAAAATTTTCTTGAATATTTGTGCAATATTTTTTTCATGTAATCTGTGATTTTTTTTGTGTACGTTTTCTAGAACAGTTTGTTTTTTTGTGTAATATTTGTTTTTATATTCTAGAATGTTTTGTGATAATTCGTTATTTGTAATATGGAAAATATTTTTGTTATTTTTTATTCTCAATATTAAAATTTTTTTCATGAAAAAAATTTTAATATTGAGAATAAAATCATTTTACAACTAGGGAAATATCCATTATATTTCCCTAGTTGTAAAAAAAAAAAAGTTGTGCGTCTGCCGAGCACGCCTGGTAGATGGTTTTATGTGAAACATCCTTTGTGGATGTGACGTCAAAATTGTGGCTTCATACTATTCAAAAATTCCAAAAAGGTAGAACTCGAGATATCGTACTGGTCACGAAAAATGCATCACGCGCTCTAATCTAATCATACTACTGCTGAGTGTTCCGCACAGACTGGTGATCTCAGTGTGGGAAGCTCCTCTGGCAGATGCCGTGGGTGACGTCACTTCTGTGACCGATCAGATTTACTCTCGGTAGGTACCCCCCCCAAAGGATATTTCAAAAATCAGCAAAAGTGCGAGCCCATTGTTAAAATATTCAGAGCTCACCACTGGATAGGGTATACCCTCTGCTTCTTTGAAATGGTGGAACATTAACTATACATTTAGAATTTGACACAGTAACTGTTTTTCTTAAACCTGTAGTATTTAACATGTAATCAAAATCAGCCACAGTGAATAGGAACATTAAATATCTTTTCCCTTCATGAACAAAATTGATATAAGAGAGGGTTAAGGGTATATGAGCTGGCAGCGTTTCTTGCAATTTCTTTGCAAACTGAGTACACCACTCTGCAAAATCTTTTGATTTGTAAATTTCAATTTAAGTTCCTACTTGTCATTAAAATAAGCCTATATTAGAATTTTTTTGGCTAAAGTTAACACATCTTATGCTTTGTTAGGTGTAATCCCCTTCCTAAACTTCCAAAGCAAAGGAATTGTACAGTTCCCCATCCAGTGGATTGTATTACTACAGAGTTTTCTGAATGGACACCTTGCTCTAATGATTGTAATTCAGGTAATCTTCTATATTAAACTATTATACACATAGTCATGCTGCCACAAGAATGAACTCGAGGTCACCACAGATGTAGTCTGCTTTGGGAGTTGTGGAGTTGATTGTGGTAATTTGATTTTTAGATTAATTTTAAACAAAAGTAATCATAAAGAAGTATAATGAATAATGTATAGAATCTATTCTGCTCATATTCAAATCTTGGTCTATATTAGAAATTTAATATCTGTATTCATCCACCTCAGTAATTCCTCTTCTTAAATAGGCTATATGGCAGTGATATTCAGTTCATTCTTCTGATGGTAGGGCTATGCTAAATATACAGGATTGTTTAGATAGTATGAATCAGAGCTGTAATACTCAATATGTTCTACGTTGATAATAATATTAGTAAATTAATAAGAGGAGTTTACCTCAATATAGTACGTGGAACACTTCCGTATGATACCCTCCAGAAATTAAAACGGAAAAAATGAAAAAATCGACAACTTACCGGTACATTAAAGTAAAATATAAATATAATTAAAGTAAAATATAAATAATTAAATAATCAATTTAACACAATTCAAAATCAATTCAAAACAATTAAAATTCAAATTAACGCAATTAAAAGAATCTAACGAAAATATTCAAAACGATTTTCCTTCCTGAAGCTGACAATGCTTTTCGACCGACTGTCGTGATCACAGGAATGAAAATTACCGAATCAGGCTAAACCTGCAACTTAAATAGTGATTATATGTCTTCGCGCATGCGCGTAAAGGTCCACGCATCGGAGATCAAATATGGCCGCCGAACATTAACAGAATTCTCGTGTAATTTAATTTCAACGGTTTCTGCAATTAATAGTCGCGTATAATTACGTTGAACGTTAAGTATTTTGGCCTCGTTAAATAAAAAAGTATGTTTTTCGTTAATGGCATGAAAGGCTAATTCTGACGCTGCTGAACGAGAAGCACGAACTGAGGCTTCGTGTTGATTTACACGAATATTAAGAGAAAACCGTGTCGAACCCTGGTAAGACGAGTCGCAATCACCGCAAGAAATGTTGTATACTAGATCATTAATTTGTGTTGCGAACGCGGAAAGAACCGAGCGATTGTTCAGTATAGTGTGTAACTTCCGTATAGGCCTAGCTATAATTTTAAATTCGGTATCTTTAAAGAATCTGTTAAGTTGTTTGTGCCACTGTTCAACATATGGGACAGAAATAAAGTATTTTTTGATATTACTATTGTTGATTGGTGTAGTATTTTTTATCCTATCCTTAGCTTGTACCCTAATTCGATTTATTGTGTTAATGGGATAACCCCTGTTCAAGAATCTGCTAGTTAATATTTGTATTTCTGAGTCCAAAGCAGAATCCGTCGTTGAATATTTATAGGCATTTAGAAATTGATTAAAGATAATCGATCTTTTGTAGGTGAACGGGTGGTAGCTATTATAATGAAGAAGCATACCGGTGTTTGTGGGTTTTCGATAGATGCTAAATTGTATTTTGTTCGAGTCACGGGTAATCTTGAAATTTAGAAAGTTTAATGACTTAGTATCCGTATCTTCCCTTTCCAATGTAAATTTGAGTCTAGAATGAATGTTATTAAACGAATGTAAAATGTCTTGGATAGTACTACTATCAGTAATAACTAGAACATCGTCTAAATACCTCCCATAGTATGTGATACGGGGACGAAAAGGTGTCAAATGTATCTGTTCAATCGTTGAGAGATAGATCTCTGACATTAAGCCACTCAGGCTCAAACCCATTGGTAATCCAAAAATTTGATTGTACACCTTGTCTCGAAAGGTGATGTAGTTAGCCTCAGCTAATAGTTTAATTAAGTGAAAAATTTCCTTAATGGGCAGCTTCGTATAATTAATCGGTGTCGAGTTTTTATTTAACATATCCCAAATAATATCTAATGTGTATTCAACGTTTACATTCGTATATAATGAGGTAACATCTAATGAGAATAAATTGTCATTGTCGCCGAGTCTACAGTCTTTAAGATTATTAAATAATGTATCGTAATTCTTAATCCCAAATTGTATAACTTGTCTAAAAGGTTTTATAATATTATATACATGTGTGGCTAAGGCTGAAAATGCCGAGTTCCTGTAGGAAACAATAGGTCGAATCGGAAATCCAGGCTTGTGTAGTTTTACCTGACCAAAAAGTGCAGGAATATTGTATGTTCTGGCCTTCAATTCCTTCAACTGAACCATAGTAATGTAGTCGTTTTTACGATATGTGGTTAACGTTTTATTGTATTGATTTACCAAATTGGTAAACAGTGCCGGGTCCACTTCACGATAAGTGGAGGTATCAGACACAACTGAATCTAACTTATTAATATAATCATGTTTATCTAGTATTACCACTGTATCTCCTTTATCTGCCCTCTGTATAATAATGTCCTTATTTTCTCGAAGTTCTCGTAAAGCTTGAACTGTCATGTGTATTCAATTTTGGAAGTCGCGTTTCTTTTATGTTATTTACTACTTGGTTAACTTGTTGAATAAATACATCTTTTTGTGGAACACTACGAAGTCCAAATTCAATATCAATTACGCATTGTTTTTTTGGCAGCTTTCGAGGTGGTAAATTATAATTTAATCCTTTGGATAAAAGTGAAATCTGGTCCTGCGATAGTGTACACGAGGAAAGATTTGTAACCTGTTGATATGTTGGTTCGTTGGATACTGGTGAGGGGGTGTTCGTGAACTAGCCGACATATTCTGTGGTAGTGCGTTATGTGTCTGTGGGGGGGATGTCACCCAACTCGTGTGAACTTGGTCGCAAGCTCGCGACAATGTGTTAGAATTCGCATGAACGTGTCTTGAACTATTCGATAATGTTTGCAACTTATTAACGTGTCTGTTTTTTATTTCTGAGGCTTGTGCTTCCCGTCGCAAATCTATGGAGGTCTTCAATACAGACCAATCGTTCGGATGTAGATAATTTTTTAATTTATCGCGAAGCTTCCTAACCTGGGAAAGGTATTTTTGTTTATCCGAATATCGAGATTTTAAGGCAAGCTTAACAATATTACGTGATGTCGCCAGTGATAGTTGTTTTATGCCTGAAATTTTTTGATTTAAATTCACCCTGGCAAACTTCGGAACGATGTTGTTTTGAAGGCAATATTTTAGGAAAGAAATATGGTAACTTTGGGCCGAGTATCTTAGTGTAGATTTAATGTAATTTTGTACCAAGCCATTCAAAAAATCTCCCATAATTGTGTGTATCGACAACTTACCGGTACTTTAATGTACCGGTAAGTTGTCGATTTTTTCGTTTTTTCCGTTTTAATTTCTGGAGGGTATCATACGGAAGTGTTCCACGTACTATATTGAGGTAAACTCCTCTTATTAATTTACTAATACAGGATTGTTGTAATTAAATAGTATTTAATTACATTTAAGGCCTTTAGACAGAAAGCAGCTAATCACACAGAGCTAAAATAGTAATGGTAATAGCCATATTGTGTGAGAAAGCCACAGGCTTTTGCTGGACTGGCCAGGGTGGGGTAAACAAGTAGATAAGAAATTACAAATTATTTGCTTTCTTCCTCACATAGGTAACATTCAGTTGACTTTTGAATTTATTCAAACTGTCAGCTTCAACTACCTGTGAAGGCAACCTGCTCCACCAATCAACAACTTGCTGCTAAAAGAAAACTTTCTAGAATCTAGTCAAAACCTCTTTCCCTGCAATTTGAATTTATGCCCCCAAGTTCTGGAATTCTCTATAACAGTGAAAATTCCACCTTCATTCAGTTTACTAACCCCTCTCAGAGCCTTATTAACCTCAATCAAGTTACCGCTGAGGTGCCTGGTTACCCAGCTCTGTGGCGCACATTCAGAGGGTTTCCTCATATGGTTGCCCCTTTGCCGATCTCACCATGCGAATTACCCTTTGGACTCTTTCAAGAAGCTCAGTCGTTTTTCAGATGAGATCTCCATACTTGAACACAATATTCCAAATGGGTGTCTTACAATTGTCTTATACAGGGGACTTTGACTTCCATATCTGTATAGGATAGTGTTTGATAAATCATTGATGGGAAGCCATCGGCTTTCTTGGCTGCCTGTTTACACAGCTCAGAAAACTTCATATCTGTTTGTATTATAACGCATAGACCCCCTGTCTTCCTCTACTGTTTTTATACAATTAAAACCCACCTATAATTTATTTATTTTTGTGGTGTGTGAAGAGTTTCTTTAAATTCTTTTTTAGTTGCAGAACAGTTTCGTGAATGATACATCTTACAGTTACCAAAAAATAAAGGAAAGCCATGTCCAATTCTCAAAGAAGCAAGAGTTTGCTCTTCAAAAAATGATTTTTTATGTCTTAAAAAAAGTTATAATTTAACATCATCCCCAGGTGTAAGACTTGCATTTTGCTGCATTAAAACACATCTGCCACTTTTCTGACTATTCTTGCAGTCTGTTCAAGTCAACCCGAAGAAGTGTTGCTTGGTACTGATAATTAAGTACTGTAATCTTTATGCCTTCTATAAATTATGACATCAAACCTTCATCTCATCATCGATGCCATTTATGAAAATCAGAAACAAGAATGGTCCAAGAACTGATTCTTGGGGAGACCCTACTTCTGACTTTACACTAATCAGAAGAATATCCATTAATCACAACTTTCTGCCCTGCAGCCACCCAGCAATCCACCTTAGAATTTTTCAGTAATTCCAACACGTTCTAGCTTATACAATAACTTTTCATGTGGGACTGAGTCAAATTCCCTACTAAAATCCACATAAACTATGTTTAAATTATTCTGTACATCCAGCTTATGAGTAACTGTATTAAAATCACTGCTGCCTAGTGGTTACACTAGGTGTCATTGATCACAGTGTATTGATTTGAGATTTATTTAAAGTTGCAACTACCATCAAGGGAAAAGGGAGGGGTTTTTGCTTTCCTAAAGATGAGTACAGTGAGCTCAGATAGTTTCTAAATTCTGTACAGTGAGACCAACTGATGATGTTACCATCAGCAAATTCTAACTGGGAAGGAAGCCTTCAAGAAATTAGAGATGAAGTTCACTTCATCTCTGGAAACACCCAACATGGTCTCCAGTGACAATACAGTCAAGGAAATTAGAATTGTCTTAACATGTCTGGATGAAGTCTTTGCATGTTGACACCCTTTGTTGCTTCTGCTCATCCATGTGGCTGTGCAGCACAAATTTTGTACAGGCCTTCCCTTTCCCTAAATTTTCATGCAGAATTTGATAAATTGTCTCCTTTTTCATATACAACTCATCTCAGCCATTATTGAGGATCAAATGATGATCTCTTTCCACAATTTCCTGAACTTTTGCAACTGTCCTCATTTTGAGTGGTTGACTGATGCCACTTCTTGGATCATCCACAAACATCCTCACATCCATCTTTTAACCGCTTATACGATTTAAACAAACTGGTATGACTTAACATTTTATTACCATAAAGATAAAGTTTTTAGCATTTCATATGTTTCTGTTGCAGATTTTTTTTCTAGTTTAAAGCAAAATTTGATATTTGTTCATTGCTCCATTGCAAAATCATGACATGGAAAATTAATGCTACTAACGAAACTGGTTGTTACTTGCAACCTGTCAGTCTACAAGATAATCTTTGTACCACTATCTGTTGGAAAAAAGTTTGAAGTACAACATACTGCTTCCATTTATTTTCAAACTCATTAAGTTTGAAAATAAATGGAAAAAGTATGTTGTTGTGAAACAGCACCAGTCTGAGAACACTATTGTTACACATTGTTGACATGGAATGTTGGTGCATGAATGAAACTGGTTGTTACTTGGAATTGTCAGTCTGCTTGATAATCACTGTACTACTGTCTTGTGGAGGAAGTTCAAACTACAACATACCACTTTTGTTTATTTTCAAACTCGTTGAACCTGATCGCTACAGCACCAGTCCAGGAACTAACTTTATTGCCACACTTCATATAATTTAGCTTCTTTTCAAGCAGTATAATAATTTATATTTTCTCTATATGTAGGTTCATTATTTGTAAAGTAATAAAAGTTTACCTCAATATAATACATAGAACACTTTCGTATGATGCTCTCCAGCAATTAAAATGAAAAAATCGAAAATATTACGTTACAGTAAAAATAATTAAAAATAAATTGAACACAATTAAAAATAATTAAAAATCAATTTAAAAATAATTAAAAATCAATCAATTATGTGTGTATATATATATATATACAATGTGATGTAAAACTTAGGCAAAAGTAATAAAAATAAATAAATATGAATATGAAGCTATCATTAGAGGCAGCAAATGCACATCCTCCACATGAAGCCTAATTATATCTGATAATTAAAATAAATATGATATTTAAAATAAAAAACATCAGCCAGTAGTACGGCAAAAATGCAGAGCGAAACGAAACGCAAAATAATATAAAATAAACAAACAGGGAAGGGAAAGTAGAGATAAGACAAAAAGGTAGTAGATAATCCCCTGTATAATTTAGTAATTAAACCCAATTAATAAAAACGATGTAAATTTAAAATAATGCCAATTATATATAATTTAGCGGTACCCCCCTCGAAGGTACCAGTTCCAAAAGACGTGAAATATCACCAAAAAGGGGGTTAAAGAAACTACAAAAACTAAAATATCAAAATAATAGACTGACCATTATGCCCCATATCGACAGAGGACCACGAGGCCAATAATGGTCATGGAATCGCTGCATTTCAATCGTCATACAAATCATCGCAAAGGCGGAAATATCGAAGAACCGAACCACCCTTCCATTCTCCGATAGATCAACCAATGCAGAGGATTTGCATGGCGGTGGTCCTTATGCAGCGAGAAATAATCTATAGAACAGACAGCACTCTTGATCAGAGCCACACCACTGACATAATGCAAGCTTAACCAGCTTATATAATAGAAAGGAGAAGAATAGATGGCGGCACAGGCGCTGCTTATTTAGCATATCAACCCACTACTACCACTAATTTATATAATGTGATGTAAAAGTTAGGAAAACTTATCACATTATATAAATTAGTGGTAGTAGTGGGTTGATATGCTAAATAAGCAGCGCCTGTGCCGCCATCTATTCTTCTCCTTTCTATTATATAAGCTGGTTAAGCTTGCATTATGTCAGTGGTGTGGCTCTGATCAAGAGTCACACCACTGACTTATATAATGTGATAAGTTTTCCTAACTTTTACATCACATTATATAAATTAGTGGTAGTCTATTCTTCTCCTTTCTATTATATAAGCTGGTTAAGCTTGCATTATGTCAGTGGTGTGGCTCTGATCAAGAGTCACACCACTAATTTATATGTCAGTGGTGTGGCTCTGATCAAGAGTCACACCACTGACTTATATAATGTGATAAGTTTTCCTAACTTTTACATCACATTATATAAATTAGTGGTAGTCTATTCTTCTCCTTTCTATTATATAAGCTGGTTAAGCTTGCATTATGTCAGTGGTGTGGCTCTGATCAAGAGTCACACCACTAATTTATATAATGTGATAAGTTTTCCTAACTTTTACATCACATTATATAAATTAGTGGTAGTAGTGGGTTGATATGCTAAATAAGCAGCGCCTGTGCCGCCATCTATTCTTCTCCTTTCTATTATATAAGCTGGTTAAGCTTGCATTATGTCAGTGGTGTGGCTCTGATCAAGAGTGCTGTCTGTTCTATAGATTATTTCTCGCTGCATAAGGACCACCGCCATGCAAATCCTCTGCATTGGTTGATCTATCGGAGAATGGAAGGGTGGTTCGGTTCTTCGATATTTCCGCCTTTGCGATGATTTGTATGACGATTGAAATGCAGCGATTCCATGACCATTATTGGCCTCGTGGTCCTCTGTCGATATGGGGCATAATGGTCAGTCTATTATTTTGATATTTTAGTTTTTGTAGTTTCTTTAACCCCCTTTTTGGTGATATTTCACGTCTTTTGGAACTGGTACCTTCGAGGGGGGTACCGCTAAATTATATATAATTGGCATTATTTTAAATTTACATCGTTTTTATTAATTGGGTTTAATTACTAAATTATACAGGGGATTATCGACTACCTTTTTGTCTTATCTCTACTTTCCCTTCCCTGTTTGTTTATTTTATATTATTTTGCGTTTCGTTTCGCTCTGCATTATTGCCATACTACTGGCTGATGTTTTTTATTTTAAATATCATATTTATTTTAATTATCACTTATATATATAAGGACACTACCTTCCTTTGTCTTCACCTTTTTGGCGGGCCACTTACTTCTGTAAGGTCATCCATGTTATACTTTTGGCATAATATTTTTTCTTAACTTGTATTTTATTTATTTATTCAAAATTTATATTCTAAATTATTTTAGTTTTTACCACGTGTCTTCGTACACTTGTTTTTTGACATACAGAACATGGCAGAAACAGAAGTAAGAGTATTGCTGTTCTTTTTCATAATTTGGGTGGATAACCTCTGAAGAAGACACAGAAATTATGAAAGATACTGCAATGCTATTTCCACCTTGGTCGTTCTTTTCAAAAATCTGCTATTTCTACCTTGGTCGTTCTTTTCAAAATTCGCACTTTTTTTAAACTTTACATTTTTCTTTTCTGTTCTTCCCCCCTTTAATCAACATATATCGCTCCCAGGGTACACGGTATTTTCATTATTAGCATTAGATATATTATAGATTTATACCTACTACATTCTACACATAACTTTAAAAATAATTTTTTATATATATATATATATATATATATATATAGACAACAGTAAGAAGTTTATATCATCATTTGTACTCAATTTGTTCGTGATTTTTGAAAATAAAGTAACTGTTTGAGGGACTTAAGAACATTAACTATTAGAATATTTCTTCATATAAAACAGTAGCCCAAAGTTTTAAATTATAATTAAAGATAAATGTCAAATTTTGCTTTATCTTATTTCCTATAGTGTGTGAAGAGTTTCTTTAAATTCTTTTTTAGTTGCAGAACAGTTTCGTGAACGATACATCTTACAGTTACCAAAAAATAAAGGAAAGCCATGTCCAATTCTCAAAGAAGCAAGAGTTTGCTCTTCAAAAAATGATTTTTTATGTCTTAAAAAAAGTTATAATTTAACATCATTTCAGTGGAAAGTAGATCCATGGACAAGCTGTAAACTAGCTCATGATTTATCATGTGGAAGAGGATTCCAAACACGCAGTAAGTAAACTGTAAAGTATTACATATATAAATAACTTGAAATCTAAAAATACTCATAAGTTGGCTACGATCCTGGAGTAATGTGAATGGTCAGTAGTGTGTGTGTGTGTGTGGATAAGTAATCACTTAATTCTGCTGCCCATCTGATAATTTCCTGGTTACACTTAACCAAATGATAGACTTTTTTAGATTTCATCATGTGTATAACTATTTAGATTGCAGATTAACCCATCATATTTTTTTTTTTTTTTTTATATGAACCCCAAATACAAGAGGTATTAGAACCTATAGTACTTAGTGGAGATTGAGAAGACGAAAGAAGATATTGGTTGACATTGGACTTGAACTTCTGTAGATTGTAATTTTCAGGAAATACGTATGAAGGAAGGTTGTTCCAGAAAACGGTAGTTGAATGAATAAATGAGAAAGATGAAAAGTTGGTTCTGTGGGTTTAAAGTTGGACAGTAAATGGATGTTGACTGGTGGTGCCATGTGTTCGGACTGTTTTGAAAGAGAGAGAGAGCGGGAATTATAGAAGCCAATTCAGAAGAACAGTGCCCATGGAAGTATCTGTGGAAGGCATGCAGCAGAAACAGTGCGTCTATGAGAAAGCGAGTGGAGAGACTCTGTTAGAGATGAATCATTAATTAACCTAACTGCCCTCTTCTGAATGGAATCAAGAAGCCTCAGAGAGGTTTTGGGGGCACCACCCCAGATGTGGGAACAATATTCCATGGCAGGGCGGATTTGCGATTTATACAGAGTGAGCAGCTGTTTGGAAGAAAAGTAATGCTGAGAGTGAAAGAGAAAACCAAGTTTTTTAGGTGCAGAGGAAGCAATATTTGTAATGTGCTTGTGCCAAGAGAGATTAGAAGTCGGGGTAATCCCCAAAAGAGATATATCATTTTGCCTAGAAATCGGAGTGTCACTAAAGATAAGCATAGGAGCAGAAGAATCCTTTTTGCGAGATATAAGAGAAGACTGAGTTTTAGGAGGGTTGAAATCAGCTATACCCACTGGAGAATTACCCGAAGATCGGCATTTAAGGAATTGGTAGCAGATTTTCGAGAGGTTGAATCTGATTGAGCAGGACAAGGTTTCTCAAAATGGAAAGTGGAATGCAACGTGCTATCATCGACAAAACTATGGATAGGATTTCCAGTCAATGGAGGAAGGTCATTAATATACAAGAGGAAAAGAGTGGGGGAAAGAACTGAACCTTGGCGGACACCGGCATTAGTGAAGAAGTTAGAAGACAGAGAGCCATCTACCATCACTCTCAGTGAGCGATCAGAGAGAAAACTGGATAACCAATTACTAAAAACAGTTGGCAAACCATAAGATGGAAGCTTGTTTAGAAGACCTTTATGCCAAACACGATCAAAAGCCTTTGAGATGTCAAGAGCAACTACTTGTGTTTCACAGAACCTTTCCATTGAATTAGTCCATAAATGGGTAACATAAGCCAGAATATCACCAGTGGATCGACACTGATGGAATCCATACTGGCGATCGTTGATCAGATGGAAGGTTTCTAGGTAGTTTAAGAGTTGGCGGTTAATTGATTTCTCCATTACTTTAGAAAGAGTAGAAGTAATTGCAATGGGTCGATAATTGGATGGGAGGGATTTGTCACCCTTTTTAGGAACTGGCTGGATATGAGCAAATTTCCAAGCAGGAGGAAAAACATCTTTGGAATAAGAAAGTGAAAAAAGGTGGCAAAGAATAGGAGTAAGTTCAGGAGCACAGGTTTTGA